>NW_021939063.1:12512333-12521227 GCF_001715985.3 Manacus vitellinus | reverse complement strand
AGAGAGACCCCCGGGGTGTGCCCACAGAGACCCCGGGCTGTGCCCTCAGACACCCCGGGCTGTGCCCACAGAGACCCCCGGGGTGTGCCCTCAAGGACCTTGGGCTGTGCCCGCAGGGACCCTCCCTGCCCTTTTCCACTTCATTAGTGAAACTGTCAGAGGGGCTGGATCTGCTGGGAAGGGAAGCCTGTCTGCCCCAGCCGCTGCCCTGCTGCCCTTAGCCTTCCAGGCCCTGCTACAGACAAGGAAGCCGTTTTCCACTTGCACTAAACTGGTTTGCAACCACTTTGTCACCTCCCACCAGTCCACCACTGGAAATTTCTGCTGTCAAGGAACCTCAGAGGGCATTTCTGCTTTGCAGAAGGAAAATTTGCAGCTTCTGCGAGAGCCACAGAAAACACAGAAGACACTGCTGAGGCTGGCAAAGGAGCAGGAGGAAGGCTCCTGTAGGGCCGAACCAACCTGTCATGGGACAGGGAATGGCTTGTCTGTCTGCATGGAGCTCCCAGGCCCTGGGCTGTGGCTGCACCACAGTACCTGTGCCAGCTGGGCACCAGCAGCACCAGTATTTTAACAGCCAGATTGGTGCTTTCCTCGCAAGAGTGAAGGCTGTCACTGCAGAATCTTCCCACCATTGCTGCTCCCAGAGAGATGGAGATAACACAGGTGTACTGGCATGTGCCCCACTTAGCCCCATGCTTTAAGACACAGTCATATCAGCTGCTTGCCAGCCAGTGATGGCTGTGCCAAAGGGACTAAAGTCCATGCAGAAAGAAGAAAGAGTTTTACGTACAAAGTTTAACAAAAAGGAGATATATCCAGAAGACTATTGCCATGCAGAAAGCAGAAGGGGGCTTCTTGTGGGTGCGCCTGGCCCTCCTGGCGTGTGTTGCAAGCTGGAAGATGTTTCTGGTCCCTAGAAGACCGTCTCCCTCCCTAGGCTCAAGCCTCAAAGAAACCAAAGGCAAACAAGGGCCCTTGGAGGCACCTGGGCGGCCACCATGCTGTGCCTGTGCAAACAGCCAGTGCCTCTGAGAGGGCAGCAGTGACAGCGCAGAGCTTTGCAGGGCCCCTGCAGCCCTGCCTGGGCACAGGTGGTGTTGCAAATGCCAGGCTCCTGTGGGGCTCCCACAGAGAATGACTGGCCCCAGCTGGATTAGATCACCTTCATCCCGCTGCAACCCATGTTATCACCATGGCTGTAAAGATAAAACTACACACCTGAGGCTGTTGTATCTGTAACTCACTCTTCCCTCCCCCTTCTCTAACACCACTACTGCAGCAATGGGGCAGCTGGAACTAAGACGCAGTGTCTACCCTCAAAAAAGGGTCTCAAGCCATGCCCCAACCCTGTTTCCCTGTTCCATTTTGTTCTTGCTCACTCTGATTAATAGGATTGGGCTTGGTAGGGCTCTGTTTTTACTCTCTGTGTCATGCCAGACTCTTGGTTGGTGTTTTAACCTGTAGGGAAATGACAATGCTTACAAAGACAGGGTTCCTTGCTGTGAGCGCTGTACCAGATGGCTGATGTGAAGTGCAGTGCCAACTGCTGCCGTATGACTGAACTGCCCTTTGAAATACACTGTTCTTTCATTGAAAAGGATCTATTTTTACTTTTTGGTCCTTTTCAATCAGACAGTGTGTGACTGGGCTTGTTTTTGATGTTATCTCCCATTTCAGATCTCTGTCAGGCACATGGAGCAAGGCACCAGCTGTCCAGCCTAGCTCCACCAGTAAGACCTTTCCAATGCCATCTTCTCCCGGTAGCATACCTTTTATTGCCTTTTTTTTTTCCTGGTGATTTTGGATCTGCTTTGCAAAATCGAGGAACCACCATTTCGACACAAGCAGGAACATGGGAATTGCAGGTTTTGCCCTACAAGATAAGGACTGAGTCAGAGCAGAGCCAGGATCCCCGCAGGGAAATCTCACATTTTTTTAGGAAATATTTACACCCAGAGAAGTTCCTAGGAATAGGTAAGGCACTGATTGTTCTGTGGCGATGGGTGATCTGCTCAGCTTTCTTCCTGCCCTGTTTTCTCCCATCTGGGAACTCCAGTTTCTCTGGACAAACCCGTGCCAAGCCGCCCCTAGATACCCAGCTGCCTAGTTCCTGCCAGCACACACAGCCCAGGGTTTCCCAAGCTGCCACCTTCCTCCTGCCCACCCTGGAGTGGCATGTCCCTTTTTTTCTGGGACAGTGGCAACACCCTGCCCTTTGCCCCTGGCTGGTGCTTCTTGCACCCGCACACCCGCCTCCGCCTTCCGTCCTCACAGGGTGTTGCTGGGCAGAGCTCAGCTGCAGGATATTGTTATGCTGCAGTATATTAACGGCAGAACTGACTAACAGCTACACAGGGGGAACGGTGATTTGAGGCTGCTGACTGCTGGCCAGGTCCAAGTGCTTTTCTTCCACCCTTTATTATTTCTAATTCTCACTCATATCAATGTCATGCTGTCCACAGAGGCCTCTGCCATTCCTTCTGCTTCTGCAACATGTTCAAAATGTTAGCTTCCTTTCCAGTAGAGAAATGCCCCCAAATACACAGTCTTACATGTACAAGCATTTATGGAGGAAGTTAAATTCTCTAATTGCTTGGCTGGATCAAGCCCAGGCTGCTAGCACTCCACCAGGCTGAGCAGCAGAACAATGCACAGCCCTTGTGTCCTTATGCACCAGGCAAGGCTTATCAGCCCATGTAGGGGCTAATAAAGCAGCTTTCAAAATGAGTCAGTAGACTTAGGGCTTCTTATGCAAGATTTCTGTCTGGGAATATTTTCCTGAGAAATGTTTAAAATAGAGAAAGGAGCGTGACTTCAGAAAGCAAATCCACTTAAAACGCAACCAACTTTTTGAGTTGGTTGCTGCTCACCATGAGAACACTGTGATGGGGATGGTGGCTGTAAGTACTGTGCAGCGTCGTGCCTTTCCTCTGAAATAGCTGGGAAGTGCGTGTTTTCACTCACCCTGTGCCCTGGCATTCTCATCCGCGCGGCTGCCGCATCCCGGGGCGTGTGCCAGGAGAACCGAACGACCTCCCCCTTTGGCTGCACATAGGTCAACAATTTTGTTTATGTCACACAGAAGAGTTTTGGTTTGTTTAAAAAAATATAGGCTGTTGCCCTGGAAAGCGTTCCTTCCTACGCTACCTCCAGCTGTCCCAAGGAGGAGCTTGGCCGCTCCTCTGCAGTCAAACACAACTATTCATCTCCATCTCAGGTTAAAACAGCTCCTGAAGAGTAATTGGGGAACACTTGGAATTCTGTGCAGTTGATGAGCTCTGGCAGATGTGAGATGTTTAATTCTGATCTTACACTGCCACTCCTACGAATTCCAACACGCAGAGTAAAAGCACAAGGAAAGAAATTCAAATCCTGAGAAAAATGGGTGTATCATCTTAGGAAGAGAGCTCTGGTTACTCTGAATGCAAACACAAGCAGTAGGTAAGGTTGGAAGTAAGCACAGAAATGTTTAATGAGGCCCGTGCCTGTGGTATCTGCTAGGGGCAGGAAGCTGTGATTAGCTGCACACTGGAGCATTGTGTGGGTTTGTATAGGATCTGACTTCCCAGGTCATGAAATCAGATCCTGAGTTATTTTAAAAATGAGCTGCTATTTCAAATTATTTTTCAACCTCGTGTTTGATATGTCAAGTCACATTTATTTGGGTAAGCTATGTTTCGCTCGGACACCCACAGAGCGGCCATCGCCGCATTCCTGGTGCTCAGTGGGGGTTCTGGCTGAGAGCGGGCACTGCCTTGGGGATGTTTGCACTGCCAGGCATCGTCCTCAGGTACAAACACAACTTCTTTTGGATTTCGGAAAGATACATACTTATCCATGGCTGTGAGTATATGTTTTTTTCATTTAAAACCACCTTCACAAATTAGAAATTAAACACCCTGCAGCAGTTTATCAATCGGAAAAATAGATGAACCAAGAAAAATAGATGAACTTCACAGCATTTTCATGAGAACAAGCAGCAAGGGTATTTTGGACAAATAAATGAGGTGAATTCCTGCATGAGACACTCCCAGGGAATGCCCTGTCCTTGCTCTTCAAGTATGTGCTAAACAGATTTCAGTTTGGTTGTCTCCTCTGATTTCAGGATAGCAAAAAGCATAAGCAGCCTTGCTCTTGGGCTGTTTACAGCCTATGTCAAAAGCAGAGCTTTAAATTCCATTTGCAAGTCTCCCTGAAACCCAAAGCAAGAGCAGCACTGTAAGTTCTGGCAAAGCACTGTTTGCCAGATGGATGGCTGCTTTTGGCACCAGTTTCAGCTTCTGGATACATATATAATGCAGCAAGACATATATAAACACATATATAATGCAGCAAGAACTCTGCACAGAAGAAAAATCCTACTCTTTCAGACACAGAGAGATGAAAAAATGCCCCAGACACAACTGCTACTACAAGCAACTGTTGCCTAAATAGACTTTCAAAAGATTAATTTCAATACAAAATCTAGAACAAGTCATATTTTTCAGCACATTTCTAAAGATTTCTCTGCCTAAAGACATCCCTCTGTCCGATTTGGACCAAACTTTTGCTGCATACCCTCATACTGCTGTCTTCCCTGGGTAACAGAGGTAGGAGGAAAAAGAAGATGGAAAAACTCAGAACAAGTTGTATCAAATGCCCCAGCCAGTATTTGTATAATGCAGAGCTTCTTTGCCTTCCATATAGCTGAATAAGGAAAATGCAATCCATGACGCAATCCATGGGATTCATGCTTTGACTTGAATGGCTTGTCTCGGTTTTGCTTCGCTTGGTAGAGATCATGGTAACGAAAGGAGAGGCTTAATGACTGCTTCATCAATCGAGAAGAAACACCTCTATTGTCTTTCAGAACCCAGTAAACAGTGTAACGGGTGAAGAAAATGTGCGGAGTGTTTGGAAACCTCTGACGCGGCAGGCTGGGTGCTGCTCCGGGGACCCGGCTGTGGTGCTGAGCCAGGAGCGGTGCTGCCAGCTGTGCGGCACTGCCATTTATGGTCACTTAGTCATGAAATCCCATCGCGTTACAGTGCCTGCGGCTCCTGAAAAAGCAAACCTTTAACTACTGTGAGCCTCAGCTGCTCTGTCTTTAGCGTTACTGGCTGGGTGCTGGGTTAGCGGATGAGCTGCCCCGCAGGCTGTGAGGATTAGCATCTGCACACTGGTTCGAATGTGCTACAATTTATTTTATGGCATTTGCTGTGCATGGCTTTTGTTTTAATGCACAATGCTGTCCTGTGTTTGGATAAGGCTATTATGTGCCAAAAAATTATAAATATTTAAAATCTCCTGATAAATTTCTAAAGCTACCCGGGTGCTATAGCACATGGCCCAGTTATCCTTTTTCCAAGCCAGTGCCCTGACAATTCCCAAGTTTTGTCAGCCCCAGGGTATGAACCCTCAGTGTGCTGCGGTTTCGACAGAAACCTTTGGAAAGGATGGAGGCATCTTGCTGGTTTTTCACCACACATTTCTGCTGAGACATGATGCATCTTCCAAGCCATTTGTATGGGGTTACTTGTAGTGTGGGGGAAAAAAATCATTGCTCCTCGTGTGTTAGCAGCTCCACTGAAATCTCTAAAAGATAACCTTTCTAGTTGCACAGATCCTCAGAGAGGTGATAACTGAACCACGATCTGCCAATGGCAGAGAAAAGCCCTTCCATCTGTGAAGACTCAGCCTGAATGCTCAGCCATGGCTGATTCTGCTCTGAGAAAACTGTGCAGATTGGGTTGATATTAATTCTGATTCTTGTCCTCTTACAATCAAAGCGAGCTGTTGCTGAACAATGCGTCAAGCAGAGAGCATGTACAACGTCCCAAATGGCCGGGATCTTTCATATATGGCCCATGACTTGGAAGAATCCAAGAACAAATCATCACATGAGACTGTGACAAGTTAATTACCCTGAAGCAGTCCCGACTTCATTAGTCACCCCATCTGCGCTGCCTGTCCCCTGATGTCAGCAGGGGCCTGCTCCCCACACCCTTCTGCTTTTGCAAGCCAGGCTTCAACAGACCTTTCCTCAGTGAAACAGCCGGAGTCAGGGCTGCCATTTCCCTCTGCTATTAGGATGCTCCAAAAAACTAATGGCAAATGTCCACTGTGGAGTCCCATGCTACAGTTCCAGGGCCCTGGACGATATGATAAACAATCTGTGCTGAGATTAAATTTTCATTAAGGATTATCACAGATCCCAGTAAGAGCAGCAGCAGACCTGTAAAGGCCAACCAACCTTTATTTACCTTTACAGTTTAAACTATGCTCCTAATTTTTTTTATTCCTGCCAACAAAGCAACTCCCTGTAAATTCAGGGAGCCTAATGCCATATTCTGGTTTGAGAAACATTCTGCAGTGTCTTTTTGCTAAAATGCAATAAGTAATTGCCCTTGCAATTCATGCCATTTGTCAAGGCATATATTCTGAGCATTTCCATGATAAAATTGTGAGTGTGTGCTGCTGAATTAAACAGGGTCTTTTTAAACCCAGCCTTGCAGTGAATGACCATAGAGGAAGAATATTTTTAAAACAGTGGAAAAAATTCATTGCTGTGTTTTTGCAAGTGCTTAAGCAGAACCAAAAAAGCAATGACTGTTCTTCCTTCCTTATATCTGCATCTAATGAACAAAGGAAGAGTGGGATGGAAAGATCCTTGTCATAGAAGACAAATCAAATGAAAAAAGTATCCACCCCAGACTGTAGTGTTGAAATCTCCCTCCCTTTCTGCCTATATACATACATCCACACAAACATCTACTCATATAAATATACACATAAGGTATTTCTGCAAGGCATACATTAGTTCATTTGTAATAATATACAGTACCAAGACGTTATTCCAGCAAGTACAGATTCATGGCTTAGCTTGTTTTTACTTCTCTGCCTCCTGATGAAACTTGAAACACAGGTTCACTTGTGCTAAAGTGTCTTCCAACTTCATTTCAAAGGAAATGCAGCTTTTCAGGTTGAATGTGACCCCAAGAAGAATTCGATCACAGAGCAGTACAGGCAGACTCTCTCATTGGTGGGTGAGGACAAGGCATTGATGCCCAGCACAGCAGTTGCTGCCACCACTGGATATCACACTTGGGGCCTGGCAGGTCCCAGACAGGGCACCTCTCTTGATCTCAGACAGCCAGGCAGGTGATGGGGTGCACACAGGGGCTGCCTCTCTCTGCTGCCTGTCAACCAGAAACATTGATCAGACTATAGCTGTGAGGGTCATCTGTGACTGGAAAGGAAGGAAGGAAACAAGATATGTTCCTCAGAGCAGAAATTATTCTGCTTTTTTTCATTCTATTCCCATAAAGCAGTCTTTGTTTCCCAATAATCCTGAAAGCAATCAGGATGCAAGAGGCTGAATTCTGTTCAAAAGCCCTGTGATGTGCAGGGAAGGGCAGATGTGACATGGGCTGCTGCGACGTGGGCTGCTGCATCCAGACCACCAGTATCCCACTGACCTCACGCTGTCCCGAGCAGCAACAGTCCTGACTGTGCCACTGCCCTTCTCCCAAGGCTGGCAGGGTGACCTGGGCTTGCATGTCTGTGCCAGAACTTTGCTGAGCACTTCACATCTGGTTTTGTGCCTTAGTGCTTCTGATGGGATGGATGGATGGATGGAGTGGTGCAAACTCACTCAAAGAAACTGCCATCCCTATATGTGCACAGCATGTTGTTGCACAATACATAGGATGAAAATTTTCTTTGCTGAATCTATGGAAAAAATTTATTGAAAATTTTAACTAAATATTTAAGCTAAAAATAGAGGTCCTGATACTAATTCTGCCTTTTCCCTGTTTAATGTTTACTCACTTCTTTTCTTACAGAAAAAAAAAATGTCTGAAGCTTCCAATTTCAGTGTGGCATGGGCACAAAATGATATTAAAGAGAGTGTGCATTACTAGGTGTGGGAGTGGAAAGGAACGGAAATTAAAATGCTATAAGCAATCAGCTAATCCGGATGTGGAACGGTTGCTAAGGAGTCCCAACCCAGGCCAAAGTCAATAAGCAATTAGCACCTATTAAAGATGAAGTATAGGATGATGGGAGAAAAACCCTTGAGAAAAGACTCAGCTCCATGTTTCCAGGCTGCTTTCCCCTGGGCTGGACCAGCCTGTGCTGACAGCAGTGTCACACTTTAGGGGATGCATTAGAATAAAACCCTTGAAAGAAAATAATTAGAAATCTCTATTCCAATTTTAGCTGAGAGTGGTTATAGTAATATAATTAAATTAGACTTTATTGACTGTGTCTTAATGGATTTGTTTTCTCTGACAGAATCCTGCACTTTTCAGTGTGGCAGCCTTGATGTAAATAGATACACACGTCGCTTGAATTCGTGGAGCAGCTCCTGGTAGCAAAGCCAAGACTGTAAGTGTGTGCAAGATCGGACCCCAAGGAGAGGGTGAGCGGGTGGGCACAAGCTTCCCTCGGGGCACAGACACGGAGGGACACCTCACCACAGCTTTCACTGACCCAGTAAATGTCATGAGATGTCCCGGCGGCCTGCACAAACCCAGCATGTAGCAACGGCAGCTGGAGTAGTTCTGTTGACTCTGCTGTCGTTAAATGAGTCAGAGGCAGTCACAGTCTTGTAGGTCAGCAGGGAGTGGCGCGCCAGGAAATCAGTCACAAAAGTGGGGGAGAACCCCCAAGAATTCAAGCCTTAATTGACTGCTTTTAGAAGTTTTTATTTTCTTCAAATGGCCCATAGAATCGTGTGTGTCGGCACAGCGGTTGCTCTTCTTTCGCAGAACCGCATCTCGTGCGAGCACCCTCGGCCTCCCCTCACCCGGACTGTGCAGAATGGAATCCCCCCAGCCCAGAGCCCGGGATCTGCCGACCCCGGCGCTGGGTCACCCACCCACGGCTGCCTCTACCCCCGGCCGTCACCC
>NW_021939063.1:12375708-12511443 GCF_001715985.3 Manacus vitellinus | reverse complement strand
TGCAGCATGACCTGAGCGACGGGCTGCGGCTGATCGCGCTGCTGGAGGTGCTCAGCCAGAAGCGCATGTACCGCAAGTACCACCAGCGGCCCACCTTCCGCCAGATGCAGCTGGAGAACGTCTCGGTGGCCCTCGAGTTCCTGGAGCGGGAGAGCATCAAGCTGGTCTCCATCGGTGAGTGCGTCTCCGGCGGGCGGCTTTCGTTGTTTTCTCATTTTATTGTGTTTTTTTCCTGCGCCGGACCTTTGCCTGGGGAGCCGTGACGGGCTCAGGGTGGTGGGGGCTCGGAAGCTGAGGGGTTGCTGCAGCTTCTGTCCTTAAAGAGCTGTGTTTGCCGTGAGGCTGCCCCACAGCCCGACTGTCGGGGCTGGCAGTGCTGTGTGTGCCGTGGGACTGCACAGCCCGGCTGCCGGAGCTGGCAATGCGCTCCTGTGCTCATCAGCGTCTCTCTTGGTCACTACTTCATAGGTGAGGCTTTGCTTTCTGGTCTTTCCTGAAGAAAGCCAGTGCTAGAACACGTTCTTTCCTTGTGTATCCCGTTTCCCCAGGCACTGACCCCTCCAGCAGCCCGGCAGGAGGTGGGACTGGGGCGATGCCTGCCTTAGCCGGGCGTACCTGGGCTCTGGCAGAGTGCTGGAGCCAGGCTCTCACAGCTGTGCGGAGATAGCTGCTGCCGTAGGTAGTACAGGAGAGTGAGGAGACTTTTCTTACTCACCGCAGCCCAGTAGATGATGCCAGTGTTCAGATTAGCATTGATGCTTGCCTAAGCGCAGTTGCAGCTTTTGAACAGGATTGCACTTTCTCCTCAATCTTTCTGCTGCGGTAGGTTAGGGTAGGAAATGTACAAGGAACCCTGCTGACCCTAGGCAGTGGGTGCTCTGAGGTACCGCCACCCTGGCTGGCATGAGATTTGCCCGTCCGTGCCATACTGGTAGATAACTGGTGGCTTGTACAGGAAATGAAAGCTGCTGGCATGCACGTCAGATTTCAGATCCCTCAGGAATGCATGCGGTGACCGTTTTGGGAATAGCTCAGGTGTGGCCACAACGTAGTCTGCAAAGCAGTAATTTGAATGCCTGAGAGATCTCTGGGAAGGAATGTGACTGTCTTTTCTAGCTCTTTGCCAGATAATTCTAACTACTACCTCCTGATGACTCTGGCCTCGATGAATTGCACAGCTGAATTTCAGTGAGTGCAGCTCTCCTCAGTTGTCTAAAACTCTTGGCCAAGGTGAAAGCTGTTTCCCTTCAAAGGATTCAGCAATAATAACAAGAAAATAGAAACTTCTGCAGTTTGGAGGAGACTTACCCCCCTCTGGAAACCCGTGGCTAGGTGGAGTAGCTGGGTACTCTACTAATGTGTAAAAGCAGCTTTGGACAAGTAGAAGTGAGTACTGTTTGTGTCCCGAGTGGCTGATTATCCTCCCGGGGCAGAACAGTGAACGTACTTGCAGCTGGGAATGGAGTTGGTGCTAATTATTTACTTAGAGATGAATTCCCTTCTCACACCATGGGGTTCGAGTTGCAGCTGCTGACTCCTGGGCTGAGCTTTTGCTAACATCGGATCTCACCTTTCTGTGGCAGCTGCTGGACTGGCTTCTTACAGCCACAACACAAACACCAGGCCAGCGCTCCTTTCTTATTATACTGTTTACTCTAGAAGAATGTTGCTGCTCCAACTGCCTTCCTATTTGTCTGTGGGACTTCCCGACGGCTGCGGTTTTGAGAGATCAAGGTTACTCCAGCCAGGTCTGGCTTCCAGTGACTTCCTTTCTAGAAACACTGCTGCAGCAGCACAGCTCCCTTACAGGATTAGGCTGCACTGCAGGGTGGCTGTAATCATTTAAGACACATCTAATTGTTTTGCAGCTTACTTGCATTGTGTTGGCTATTAAAAAAAACCAAAAAAACCCAAAAACCTAAACAAACCCTGAGAAAACTTGAAACTTTGGCAGAATGGAATGACTATGACTAGTAGCACCTTTGCCATGTCCCAGCCTCTGCATGAAGGGATATACAGCCTATCCATGCTCTGCTACCCGTGCTGGAGCCAGGAGGTAGCACAGGAGCTCTACTGTGCAGTCCGTCCTGGGTAAACTGAGCCAGTCCTGAAAAAACATCCTGAATGTCCTTTCCAAAATGATATTCCAAGTGAGCCTTGCAGTGGTCCGTTGGGTTGAAGGGCTGAAGCTCTCAGCATCTTTCCTGCAGGCACAACATCTGCTGGGATCACTACCTGTTCCTGCTGTGATTCTCCCTGCAGGTTCTGAAGAACTTGGGACTTTCTTTTTGTTTCTATTGTTTAGTCTCTTTTGTATTGCTGAACAAAACCAGGACCATTGCAGGTCCTGGAGCTAAAGTGAAAAAAAGAAACCAGTAAAGGCTTTAGGTGGAGAACTTTTATGACCATGTTGGTGTTTAGGGCCAGCTCTGGGCCAAATCAACAGGGAAAACCTGACAGCTGCGCCTGCTGGATTTCTGGCATTAATAATGCCATCAGACCTCTGCTAAGTGGATGCAGTGCCTGTTCCAGTTATTATTTAACTTCCAGGAACATTTTGGAACCCATGTATTATGGCTCAGCTACTGCTGCTATACTACAACCACACTGAACCTTTTCAGTAGCAAGCTTTTGGCGTTCAGTGTTTGTCCATTTAAAATAAGTCTGCTTATACACAGAGAACTGGGTTTAATTTACAGTGTTTGACCACAACCCTTTCTGGATGCACATTAGCAGCCCAACCTCTCCTGCTCTTGTTACCCCTTGTTTAGTGTCTGCTTAGAGTCTTTTGGTAGTTTCAGGAACCTTTTTTTCTAGGCATGAAGTTCCTTCAGTGCAAGTTTGAGTGCATGTGTGACCTACTGTAAAAAAGGCCATGAAGGACATGGGTGCTTTGTGCCATCCAGCGAGGATGGGACTGAACACTCTGAAAGAGTTGCTCCTGGGGGGCAGGTGACTTCATGGAACCTTCTGCTCCACATGAGGTGGCTGCTGTGCTGCTGAAGTGCTAACAAATGTTAAGTCTAGCTTTTTTCCTTGTCTGCTAGACTGAGATAATTGCAGATTCCTGGGTGCTGAGTGGCATGTGGCATGACAGGCACTGAGAGTAGGATGCCAGGAATGTGGAGCACAAGGGCTTTGCTCTTGGCTGAAGGGGCTGATCGACTCTACAGATTGCTTAGCAGAGAAGGGAGGGGGGTGAAGCTTATTTGGCACTGAGCTTGTCCCTAGAAATCCTGATAACTGGCAGTAGGAGTCAACTGATTTAGCTTAGAAACAGAGGAGTTGGGTGTCTGAAGCCTAGCAAGAGGTTTTGGGCTGTGACCTGCCAAGTTACCCACAAGCTTGCAGCCAGCACATCCTAGGAGTGTACTCTGATGCTGCTCAGTGCCTGTTGACAGTGTTCTCTTGGCTACTGCTCGCCCAGCAGCCTCGTGTCACTGGCATAGGTGGGATGGATGCCAAGCTGGCTTGTTCGATAAAACTGCAGTCTTGGACTGCCAGAATCAGACTCATCAAACTGAAAAATGTGGTTTCTCTGCTAGATTACACATTCACCAGGTAAGTGAGCTGATCTGGCTTGCCTTGCAACAGCAGGATGTCAAGTGGTGATGCAAGTAAGTGGATGGGCAGTGGCAGGTCTGCTGCCTTGGCACTAGGAGCTGGTACTGGCCTTGGCTACAGCTGTGTGGTTTGTTTTCAGGTTTGTCTTTGTGGTGGTCCTGAGTGCCACAGCAGTGCCTGCAGGGAGTTGAGCTATGCCAGGAAGGCGATGGATGAGGAGATGATGGGGTTATAATCGTGGTCTGTTGGTACTTGCCTCCTGGATACTTTGGTGGTCTTGGCATGTCTCAGCTGCAGGAGTATTTCTGGAAGGGCTGTCTCTGACCAAGCCTAACCTGTGTGCGGGGCGGGGTTTTGGTTAATGACCAAGTACTTGATGCACTCACTGTGGTCTATAGTGCAGACCTCCAGCATGCACTAGAGGTGAAAGTATCTTGACCTGTGAGTCTGAGTACCTTATGGAAATCTCATTTTAGGAAAATGATTGAAAACCAACTTTCTTTCCTAGATTGTTGATACACTAAAGGATGATAAAACAAACTTTACATTTCTAGAGGAAAACTAGTGTCTCCTAAAACTTGGTGAATGTGTTGTCCTGTAACATCTAGAACTAGGTCCTTGAAAACTGAAAAAAAAAAAAAAAAAGGTGTTTTCAGCCTGTGTACATTTAGGAGCCCTTCTGTCTCACTCCATGTTCTATTAACACATCATAAGGAGGTAGTCAAAATACACTTGCATTTTGTCTGCCACTTATCTGTGACTTCCCTGGAGGCTGTTTTCTGGAAAATATCCAGTGTATCTTGGAAGCAGATTTGTGCTTCTTGGAAATGTGACACTTAATCCTTCCCCTTGAAAATAATTTTTGATGAGAGTCAAAAATTTTGACAAGACTGGCAGTGGACATCACTGCTGGAGACTGGAGAGGGCTTCAGCTTCAGAGGGTGCTTGGTCTCCTCAGGACCTTCTGTTTCAGCTAGACTGCTGGTCTAATGAAAAAATGCCTTTGGCTGAAGTATTAGTTCCAAGTTACAGGAAACTTTAAGGTAGCTTACACAGACTGTTCTTGCATTCTTTTACATATGAGCGGAAACTTGTAAAGTGATCAAACTTCAGTAAAATTACTTGGGACCAGTTAGACTAATGTGCTAAACAGCTTTTTATTTAAGGCACTGAAAGCTATGCCAGCTATTCAAGAAGGACTGAAGTCTTAACTGCTCCATATTCTAATGCCATGTCCTGTATTGACTTACATGGGGATGTTTAAATCTAAATGGGTTACGATAACTCTTTTCTAGCCTGCAACTGGAATCTAAGAAGGTGGTTAGCCCTGTGTGTGGCCGTGCTGCTATGTTGCCAGCATTGTTCTGTGTCTGCTTCAAGCAATGGGAAGTAAAACAATGGTCTCTGAATCCCCCAGGCTGCAGAGGAATTCTGTTTTCTCTCTGCCCCTCAGAAACAGACTTTGATGTGCAGCTAGTTTGGGCCCTGAACAAGGGTTTGCCGAGTTTAGACCACTAATGCATACAAGCTCACCAGAGTGAGAGTGTGTTGCAGGTAATGCTGGTGTGAACAAACCTCTGCTGTGCTGTGACACCAGGTCCCAGCTGCCAACATCAGTTGGATCTGTGTTCCTTTACTGCCTGGCATGATACTCAGCTCATGAATGTGGCACCTGGCCTGTAAGTCATTGCAGTAAAAGAGATGCAGAGCTCAGTGACCTGGGGTTTGGCTCTATTAGGGCTTGGTACAGTGTACCCGAGGAGCCTGTCACAGTAGCTCTTGCTTACAGAGTATTAAGCCTGACTCTGGCTGTTGGTGAGGCAGCCAGGCTTTCTGTAGAGAAACTTGTAGGTGCCTGTGGGTGGAAGTATGTGAGGATTGGTAGCTGCAGTCTGCTTGGATGTGGCAAGAAAAACAGAATCAGATATCAGACCAAGTGTGTCTCTTATGGAGGAAGGAAATGCTGTGTAGCTGAATGTTAACTGTTAGGGGAAGAATCCAAACAAAATATATGTAGAAAAGGCTAGGCTAGGGGAAGACACTGCCCACCCTTATAAGGAGATCTGAGCAGTCTGCTACAGCCTTCAAGGTATGGCGCTGCTTTGTTTTGTTGCAGGTTGAATTAATGCAAATAGTGGTAGCGTTTGGGGAAATAAGCATAGCAGTTTTCATGAAAATACTGTGAAACTTGTGCTATCTGCTTCTGTATCTGTTCTTGATTGCTGTAGATGTATGTGTGTGTGGTAGAGGTGGATACTCACCCACCCTCTTGAAACCACCCACCGAGTGGGGTGAGTGGAGCTACCCTTGCTTTCCCTAGGAACTTGACCTCAGGTTCAGAGTTGTCAGCTGAGATTCGAGGTTCTGTGCAATGGGCTAAGCGAGCTCTGCCTGTTGATTTGGATTAATGCAATGAAGCTCTAATGAGGTTTTTCCCCCAGGCCTTGCTTCTGGGGACTTGGTGCTGATTTTTTTCCCCACAAGGCAAAAGTTTTTGTAGCTTGCAATCTACCTGTTTGTGTTCCTCCTGAGGAGGAACCAGTGCTCTGTAATCTAATAGGGAGGACTTTCTTCAAGGTCATCATTAGGAGATAAATCCTAGTCCTGTACTCAAAAGCTTTGCAGTAAGTGTATGTTGTATCTTAACCAGATGGTTCTCTGGACTCTGATGTGTTCGCTAATCTGTTAGTTTGGCTTTCTGTCCCTCCTGCAACTAACTTTGAGTTTTGAAGGTGTCTACATAGTATCTGGTACATCATAGTGAGGATTGTATCTGCTGTGGTGAGTTTCAGCTAACGGATTGCAATTCCTTGTGTAAGCACCATTCTGCTGTAAGCAGTTAAGTCTAACATCTGTAGTGAGATGTATGCAATGTCTAGTTCCTACTGTGGTGGTACATGGCAACGGTAATACAACCACTGCAAGAATAAACCGGATTTTTTGTGTTAGTGAGAACAAGCTAGGCCACTTCAAACAGCAGCCAAACAAAGCTTTGCTCAAGTTCCTGGGGAAGCAAGGGTTGCCTGACACATCCTCCCTTGTGCTGAGTAACCCAGCAGACACTGCCCTGGGCTGCCTGAGGGTGGGCAGAGGGTGGAGCAGCTGAATCCTGTGTCCCCTGGTGTGATGGGTTGGGGTTGCTTGGACCTCCTGCTGATACTGCCCTTGAAAGAAGCCATGTCTCTTTAAACTGTCTGAAAAGAGTGGCCACACATACAGCTGCACTGTCTGGTTGCTAGTGAGATGCTTCCCCTGAGTCAGAGGTGATGATCCTCCTTCCTTACAACCTGTAGAAGTAGACAACTAATCTAATGGGAAGGAATCAGTAAATACAGAAGGCAGTCTCTAACTTTATAAAACATAAATTCAGCAGTTACCTTCAGAGTTAATTTCTCTGGGTCACTGAAATATAGCAAGTTTTACTGATCAGGCTGGTAAGTTGGTAGTGGCAGAGCTTTGGTCATCCAGGCTGGGGCCTTTCTTGCAAAGGGACAAGCTGTTTTCATCTAGCAGCAGCAGCAGGTTGCATGAACTCTCCTGCCAATGTTACCCAGTAACAGCACAAAAATCACTGTGGGCTGCAATGACATCATGGGCTGTGGCTCCTTCTCCCTTGCTTCAGGCCATGCCATAAATCATGACGCATTTATTTGTCAGTGCATTGAATTACTGCAGCATGAGCTGGCCAGGCTGCGTGGCAGCACAGCTCCCAAACGATGGGTCCTCTGGGGGTGAGGTGGGCACAGGCTGCCATGCTGACACCCAGGCTGCCTGCTGAGAGGGACAAATTGGGCAAGGGCTGTCTCAGCAGCACGTCCCAGTGTCGCCCACGCTCATTGCTGCGGGTGGTGCTGGCATGGTGTGGGTGCTGTGCTGAGCAGCCAGGCAGAGGCTGTCAACTGCCCTCTGCTCTCCCCATGCTGCCAGGGTGGCTCTTGCTGCCTCCTGCTTGCCTGGGTGGGGTGCAGGCACTTGTGACACTGACCACATCCCTCTGCACGGCCACTCTGCTGCAGAGCAGCAGCTGAAAGCAGTGGAGCCACCCTTCCTGCTAGCCCATGGCCAGTGTGCTTCCATCCGCTTTTTGTGCTGAAATCTGGGGTTTCAGCTCTCTGTGCTGAAACCTGTGCAATGAGCTCTGAGCTGAGCTGTTAAAAGCTGCTCTGAAATGCCAACTCCTCTGTTTTGCATGGGTGCTGTGAGCACATCTGGACCTGGGGGCTGCCTGAGCCTGACCTGGGAGTAGGATGCTGGTGGCTGCTCCTCCATGGCTTGCAGCCTACGGCAATGTTGGGCTACCCTGTATGCTTGTGACTGCCTACTGTTTTTGATTAGTCTGTGGTTGCTCTTGGGAGGCGACAATGTATGTGTCTGTATTTCTCAGCCTATATGAAAGGGCACTCTCGTGGTTGGTGGGCCCAAAATCAGCTGTAGGTGGCAACTGGTGAGCTGTGTTGTGTACACAGCTTTGAAAGTCTGCTCTGGAACCCTGCAGTAGAAGGCAGGGCATACAGAGCTGTGCTGAGCAAACACTCATGATATGTGCATCTGAAGGTTATTCAAACACAGAAGAGGAAATACTGTTCCCCTTGGCTAGATACTAACATGCTCTATCTATGCTTCCTTTAATTGGTGTAATTAACTGTTTTGCATTCCCTTTTCTCACAACAACCTTGCAGTAGTAGGTGCAGCAGTTTTAGTGGACTTTCCATAGGCAAATACTGGCAAGCCAGGTCTTGGTTTAGGTCTCAGTGCTAAAACTCTGACAGATACATCTTGAGGTGAACTTTACCTTTTTGCAGATCCTCCCCTTGTTATAAGGTGAGTGATAGGAGCAGACTACCCTGGTCTTGAACTGCAGAAGTGAAGAGCCTGAGCTGAGGGGTGTGTGCAGGATCCTGCAATTGTCTTTGCATTTTTCTTGCTGGGAACTGGCAGTATAACAAATACACCTTGTATCTGTCATAGTGCGAGACACAAATCTTGGATTAATCTGTCTGCTCTTGATCCTTGCTACAGAACAGGAAACGCTGGCTTGCTAAACAAAATTGGTGGATAACTGTCGTTTTGATGGTGCAAGATACCAAGTGTTACCTCACCATCACAACTAGACAGTGAATTTCTGCAGGGTTTCCTTTTCTCTGCAAGACTGTAAGTAATTCTGCTTGTCAGTCTCCCAAATAATCTGAAGCCCAGACACCTGTGAGCCTGCTCCAGCACCTGGGTGCTCCTGCAGAGCTACTGCTTGCTGGTGTCACTCCAGTTGCGGTGGTGCTCTGAGCAGTTGTCGCTTGCTCAGACATGGCTTGTTATCAAATTCCCTTGCGGGGGAAGAATTGGTGTCTGAGCAAACTTAACATACAGGCTGTGGGAAGACTGGGGATGCTAATCGTGTTGTTTCAGCTTTGTTCCGGCTGTTGATTAACAGTGTGGCTGCATGCAAATATCCGATAGCTCATGTAACCGCTGGAGCAAGATCAATGGTCTAATTAAAAGTCAAATAGAAACAGCTTTAGTAGTCTCTGGGGATTATTTCTTTCGGTAACTCTTTTAGGCATGTGGTAAAAATGCTGTGAAGAAGTAGAAACACTAGGCTGGTGACTGCCAGGAAAATTCGTGGGGATACTTGAAAGGGCAGTGACTTCCAGTGCCCCAGCCCAGGCTCAGCAGCGCTGGACGCTGCGGCTGTCATACGTCAGGGCATGTAGGCTTTTAAACTGGGACCACGGGATTCTCTATAGTCATGCCATCTTAATGCTCTCAATGCTTTGTGATCATGTAGCCCTGTGCTGTCCTTGTGCTGGCTGAAGTGAGTTTGTTGCTCTTAACAGAGGATGCAGCATATATGCTGGACAACTGAGCAGCTACATCAAACATGGGTGGCCAAAGGGAGGAAGGTGACTTGTGACCACCCAGTGCAGCTGCTGTTGGAGAAGACCCTGGCTGGCAAAGCTTGGCCGCATGTTGATAAACCAGCTCCTATAATAATAGTACTTCCCTGGCATCACCTGAGTGCTGAGCAAGAGTGAGGATTGCCAGCTCCATCAAGTCACCAAAGACCAAGTGAGATGTCCACTTGAGAGGCCACGAAGTCAGGCTACCCAGGAGTGCCTGCAGATCCCCGTGGCCCTGAGCTGCGGTGTACCCCGGGGCTCCCCAGGGCCATGCAGAAGCAGGCACTCCCAGGTAGCCACTTATATTTTGTGCATCCAAAAAAGTTAGAAGAGCTTGAGATAGTCTTCCAGTGGTTCAGGCTCTCCCCAAAACCATGAGTGAAGAAGCCCTGATTGCATTCAGCTCACAGCCACTGTACAGCGGGGCGGCTCAGCACTGCCCTTGGTGCTGTCACACCAGATGATCCGTGGCTGCTCAGCCAGCATTGCTGAGCATGCTAATGACTTGCAGACATCTGCAGTTATAGGGATAGGAGCATGTGGAATCCTGGACAAGGGTATTGCAATACCCTTGTCCCAGAGAATTAACTGCATTGCCGTCAGGATCCTCACCTGAGTATATCCCTGTGTCCTGATTTCTGGAAGGAAACAGTTTGGAGCTGCTCTGTGAGGGTCATCTCATGGAGGTGGTTTGGTGTGAAAGCAGCATGAGCAGCAGACTTCAGTGAGGAGCTGCTAGTTCAGGCCCTGGAAACAGTGGAAATGTCTGGCGGGTCCTAGATGGTAAGCTCTGCTGAGCAACATTGGACTCAACTAGGGAAGCCCCTTGAAGTTAGTGGCATAAATCCCTACTTCAACAAATCCACTTCAAATTTTGCTGTGGTTTTGTAGCCTAGCTCGGAGTTTAATATTTAAGAATGAAGAAATACTTCTTCTGATAGAGATAAATAAGAAAACTATGTCCCTTTGACAAGTTTTAATTGCAAAGAGAAAAAATGAACTGCTTCACACAAAGTGCTGCAGCTATTGGTTGAAAGCACTGCCTAAGGTAGAGGAAGCTCAAATATTTTAGTTAACCAGCTTTATTACTTAAACATAGGCTTTAACAAGCTGCACAATATTTCTTACTCTGCCTGTAAGAAAAGTAACTCAGGCTCCTGAAGCATTACCTGGACAGCAAGAATATTCAAGCTCAAATGTAGAAGCTGAAAGAAGCAGCCCAGTATTCATCTAGGAGCAAGATAAACAGCTATGGGGCTCTTGTTCTGTCTGGGTATAGGTAATAGCATGCTACTAAACATTTTTTCACTGCAGAATGGAGGAATTGCTAACAAATGAGGTGGCCTAATGCTGTACCAAACCTGGTAGGCAACTGGAAGAGGTATGGGAGATCAGGCAGAGCAGCATAGCTTGTGATGTTGCTGCAACTATTCCGACTCTAGAAAAATTGCCCCTAGAGCGAGTGCTTTATTTTTGTATGCTGTGTTAAAAATGTGAAATACAATAGGCTTGCAAATGTGAACAATGTGAGACTGCAGATTAAAAATGAGATCTTGCAGCTGGTGAGGATTTGGGTAATTGCCTGCACCCTGCTTGGTCAGCATATGTGTGGTGGAGTGCTGTCCCTGAAGACTAGGGAGAGCTGCAAGCTTGTGAAGTTTGGAAAGACTCGTGTGAAGCCTTTAGTTGGAAGATTTGAAGTCCAGCCTCTGGAGAGGAAAGGTGGTATCCCTCCGAGTGCTGGCTGGTTTGGAAATGCTATTAGCATCCAGAGCCTGTTACGGCTGAGCAGCTCCCAACAAAGTTGGATTAGGCTGATGGTGTCAAATGAGCGGAGCTGCTTCTGCCTCTTGCTAAGAGCAACCTGTGGGGGGGAGAGGGGGAGGATGGCCACTGAACAGAGCCCTTGCATGGCACAGGACCTACGGGGCAGGAGGGTAGCTCTGGGGGCTGGGGCCAGCCAGCCCATGGCAGCTGGGGTGAGACGAGGGGGTCTGCTGGACTACTCAGGGCGATGCAAAAGCCCCACATTGGAAGCAAAGCTTTGCTGTGCAGTGACTGAGTGGGAGGAGGGGGTACATGGTCTCATGAACTCACATTGCACAGCTGGGGCTAATGTGTGCTCAAGCTGTACCATTAATCCCATATGGTCCTCTTTAAGGTGCTTAGAGACCACCCGTGCAGACTGTGCCTCTGCAGATTCACCACCACTCTCCCGCTCATGAAAGCTCCTCTCAAAAGAGGTCTGTCTGATAGTGGCTGCCACCGTTGGATGAATTACCTGGGCCTCAAGCCAAGCGTCTATTCCTTATGTTAACGGCTTGTAGCTGAAACTGTATAAACACAGGGCTGTCGTGTGTGGGATGTTAAACACACAGGGCTGAAATCGCCACCGTGCAGGGGCCAGCCTTGTGTGATCTGCAGATGGAAGTGTGTTTACTGCTGGTTTGCATAAGTATACAAAAATGTGTTCAAACAACTTCACTGTTTCCCCAGAAAGAGGGGAAAGCTTCCTCCTTCAAGAAGCGGCTGCACAACACTGAATATTTTTTTATTTAAGAAGTTACATTCTAGGAAGAAAACAACCTCCCTTCTTTCACAGGGATGGTCATGGTTTTCTGTGGAGGGAAGAATAGGTGTCTGTGTGTGAAAGCTCACAAAGGGTTAAATCTATCTGGCTTACACACAGAAACATTAAGACATCTTCATAGTGGTCAGAGAAAAGTAGCAGTGCTTTCCTGGCCCATGGGTGTGCTTGTAGTGACTGTGTCCTGAGCATCCTCACTTGATGTGTGGCTGCAGAAAGCAGCCTGGATGTGCAGATGTGTCACCCCCTCCTGATGGGCCCTCACGTGGCAATGCTGTGGCAGTGGCTGGAGCTGGGAGGCAGGATGATGGCTGGTGTTAGTGAGTGCAGGGCTGCTTCTGGTGCTGCGTGTTTGTGTTAGGAGGGTGTGCTATGTCTGAATGTCAAAATGAACTGGTGAAATGGTTCAGATGTTGGAGGGGTGTCTCCAAAGCGGCTGTTCCTATCTGCAGTGGGGGTATGGCAGCTTGTCGTGGTTTAAACCCAGCCAGCAGCTCTGCCCTGTGCCGCCACTCACGCCCCTCTGGTAGGATGGGGGAGAGAATTGAAAGAGTAGAAGTGAGAAAACTCGTGGGTTGAGATGAAGACAGTTTAATAAGCAAAGCAAAACAAGGCATTCATTCACCACTTCCCATGGGCAGGCAGGTGTTCAGCCATTCCCAAGAAAGCCAGGCTCCATCACATGTAATGGTTACTGGGGAAGACAGGCAACATCACTCCAAACATCCGCCCCTTCCTTCTTCTGGCTTTGTGCTGAGTGTGACTCCATGTGGTATGGGATATCTCTGGTGTCAGTGGGGGTCTGCTCTCCCTTCCCAACTTCTTGTGCACCCCCAGCCAACTTACTGTTGGGGTAAGAGGCAGAAAATGCCTTGACTCTGTGTAAGTGCTGCTCAGCAGTAACGAAAACATCCCTGTGTTATCAACACGGTTTTCAGCACAAATCCCAAACACATCCCCATACCAGCTACTGTGAAGAAAATTAACTCTATCCCAGCCGAACCCAGCACAGCAGGTTAGCATTTAATTACTTTTCCTGTTGCTTCTCAGGGAAGTGGTTGGACTGAGATAGCTGACCTGCTGATATGTTCTGGAATAACTGTCATTAAGCTGCAGAGGGCTTCAGAGCACCTGTAACGTTGTACCTGGGTTTATATGCTTCAGAACAAGACTGCATAGAGCAGTGCTGTTAGGTGCTCAGAATCAGAGACTATCAAAACTGAGACAAACCACAAATCTTTTGCATAGCTAAAGTAGTTGGCAGGGTGCTTTCTGATGTGTTACCAACCCCAGACCACAAAGTGTGCTCCAGTCCTGTGCTTTGGTGCTGCAATGTGGAGATGGGTTGAGCTGTGCAGGGCTGCATGAATGGGGATTTCCTTTGAACAGCCCTGTGCACAGTGAATCACAGTCACTACCGCAATTCTGGTTTCAAATGGAAAAACTGAATCTTAGTGTCTGTTGTGGCCAAGGATTTCCCCAAACAGTAATCACTTCTGATAATTTCTAATGTGTTGGTTTTGGCTTCAGAAAGTCCATCCATTGCAGCTTTTGTGCCTGGTGTCTGTTGCACAGAAGATGTTAGACAGCCCTATCTGAATGGGCTCGTTTATCTGAGCAGGATTTTACATGCTGTTTCATATAACTATCTTGACCTACTCCCAGTGTGAGTAAACACACTGTTAGCAACACAGGGGTCACTCTGCGTCTGGAAACCTCTGGATTATTCGTTGCTTCTTTGGTCTCACAGAGGCATCTTTTTTTTTTTTCCCCCCCCAGCTGTATCTTTTGCAACTTTTTCATCTCCAGTGTACTCTGGTGGCTGAGGGTGGACCTTCCCTTTGTCCTCTGCACCAAAGCTTGGTAACCTTCCTTCAGTAAGGTGAGATACAGCAAAGTGCCAATGGCTTGTCACCTAATGCCTTTGCCAGCTCCTGGGAGGCCTTTGCAAGAACTAGACAGGTTTTTGACCTTGGTGAGACCTGAAATAACCTGTGAGATTTAGGATTACCTTAATCCTGCTGAGATGGTTACAGCACTCTCACACTTCAGAGACAATTCATTGCTTTGTTGTGTTACTTGTCGAATTCTGACTCTACAGTTGTTTTTATCAGTTCAGCCTTGCTGATGAAGAGTTGGCTTTCTAGTTATGTAAGCACATGATGTGTTATGAGGAGGTACTTTTTTGTTTGCATGCCTGAATGAAATAACAACCTTGAGTTGATCAGGCTCCTAGACAAGTATTTCGTGCGAGGCTTAGACAATTCTGCATTTGACTAAAATTTTAATGTCTTATTTAAAGTGAAACTCATTTCCTGTGAATTGGCCAGTGGTGTTGCCAACTAAAGTGTAGCTGCTCACTCTGATGGGAAGGTGAAGCCTTCCTGTGTCATGGCAGCAAATGTACTGACCCA
Source organism: Manacus vitellinus (assembly GCF_001715985.3). NCBI lineage: Eukaryota > Metazoa > Chordata > Aves > Passeriformes > Pipridae > Manacus > Manacus vitellinus. The sequence continues at coordinate 12,496,984 of NW_021939063.1, read as the reverse complement.
TAGGGAGCACAGACCTTGTGGAGGATCATTCCCCTTTCACTCCTGCCTCATGCCTAGAGGAGGGACGTGTAGTTTGTGTCGAATCACTTGGTTTCAAAAGCTGAGCCAAGTGTTTCTCAGCAGAGTGTGTCAAAGGCAGGAGAATCCCCTTTCTTCCTCATCCCTCCATCATTTAACAGAAATCCACTCTCTGGCATGTTTGAGCCCCACTACAGGGACTTTCCTTCCTGACCCATTCCTGGATGATTAATTGGCACTTGAGTGCCTTGTGTTACCCTGTCCTCACTGCTTTCTGGAACTTCCCTTCTCCAGGCTCTGACCCTGGGGCAGTGTTGGGTGTGTTTCTGTGTGAGTGCTATCCTGTAGCCCTTCTTACAAACCCATCCCACTGTGCCAGATGCTGTCTGGGGCCTTTCCCAATCCACTTGTTGTCCAAGAGGTTGATGCGGTGGGTCTTGGCATGATGCCAACCATGCTGTCCTGGAGGATGGGGGTCTTCTGCATCACCCTGAGCCCCTGGGGAGCAGGAATGTCCCTTGTGGGCTCGGGCTCTCTTGGCACAGCAAAGCATGAAGGGGCTGCTGTCCTGCCACACAGCTGCCACTCATTCGTCACTGGAAATGTGGATCTTTGCCATCGAGGGGATTGAACATCAACTGCTGGTTCAGTGCTGGTGCAGGGCGCTTCCACCGCCCGCCCCCGGCGTAGGCAAGTGGGAGCCGCGGTGTCTCAGCCGCTCCTGGGGCCGGCAGCAGCACCGAGGGGCGTTGGGATGAGCTCAGCAGTGGGGAATGCGCTTTGCTGGGTGCAGGGACTGTGCTCACGGGGCCCATTGTCGGTGGTTTTGGCAATGATGCCATGGCCGGCGTCGTGCCGAGGCAGGCCCGGAGCGCGCTGTGCCGCCAGCCATGTGCTGGGCAGGAGCTGCAGGTGGGGCGTGGGGGTTCCTGGTGATGTGTCCTGCCCACGGCTGCCGGCGCTCGGCCGTGCTGGTTCATGAGCCCAGCCGGGTTTTGGGGTCAGTGTGGCGGTGGTGTGCTGGCAGGCTGCCCCGCCAAGCTGGCGAGGGGCTGGTTGGCTGTGGACAAAGCAGCTCTCATGGCAACTTGCTGCTGTACAAAGGCTGAACATTCAGGCTCCCTCTTCCCCCCGCCCCCCACCTTCCCCAAATAAGAATCTCAAATAATTAGCACAGCATTCCTGTGTGCCAGCTTGGCTGGGTATCTGTGCTGCGGTCCTGCATCTGTGAGTGGGGACCTGCTTGGCAGGGAGCAGCTGAGTCTGAAATAGCCAGTGTGAATGGCAGTTTTTATTCTTCTCTGTTGCATCCTTGCTCACTGCTAATCCCATCCCAGCAGCAGCAAACAGGCAGTGCGGAGCCCTCCTGGTGCTCACAGGGGAGATGCTCCCCAGGACCACTCATGGCAAAGATTGGACATGCACTAACACCTGCCTGCAGCTCTTCCTGAATATCAGAGTAATGCATTTACCTTCTCATATTGTAACTTGGTATATGTCTCTTATGGCAGCAGAAACCTTAGGTGTGTTCAGATTGAAAGTATTAAGGAATTTGATCATCAGCCACCCGCAGTTTGACTTTTTTCCCCACCCACCCTAACAATTCCTAACTTTGAAATTCTTGACTTCTCTTTCCCACCTCCTTGGGTGATTTGAGTTTCTCTTGGAGAAGCTGGGTTGGTTTCTGCTGCTGTTACATTGCTGGCTTAAACTTACTTTGTGTTATGCCTTTCTCTTCTGGATGTGAGACATGAGTGGTCTCTGGGTTCCTGTTACGAAGTAGGGCAGAGCTATTTTAATCTGTGTTTCATTTCTGTGAGCTCCACTGTTTGATTATTTTTATTCTTTACTATATTAAAAGTCTGTATGATTTTTTTTTCTTGTGAAACCTACACTGAAAGGACTGGATTTGAACTTATTTTTTCAGTTTTCAGTTCCACCTCATGAGATCCTTTCCAGAGGCCCAACATGCACCAGTAGACAGTACAGGGTGATAGATGCAACAGTGGCCTGAAGTTCTCTGACATGTGGTTTCAAATCCAGTTAAAGTAAAAACTATTTTAGGAGTTTAAAAACCTCTGAATTGTGATGTTTAATGTTTCAAATCCTTAAATGTGTCTCACAAAGACATGTTACTTTTTTTTTTTTTTTTTAAATAACCAGACACCCTGGTAAGCATAGAGGAAAATGGTTTCCATCTCCTTGTAAAAAAATAAAAACCCAAGTTTTTTTTCCATCCTTCTGTCCGTGCCCAGATCATCACTCTGTTACTGTTCTTACAGCCCTCCAGTGAAAAGTCATTCCTCCTCTGGAAAACCTACCTTGTAAAAAGCTTAGTGGGTCTCTAAGTGTACATGGTGTATCACTTAGGCTTCCTGAAGATACACTTCCTCAGGTGACAGAGTCCCTGAGGCTCCTCAGTGAAGCTGAGTGCTGGCTGTGCCCCAGCACAGGGCAGGAGCTGAGCTGGGAGCAGATGAGTCCAAGGGTATTCAGGTAATCACAGGTAAGCTGGATGCTGAGGACCAGCTCTCCTAGGGGTCATAGCACCAGCTGCACACGCTGCTGAGAAGCAGAGGTGCAATGGGGCTGGAGCATGTGGCTGTTAGAGGCTGGCAGGTCACAGCCAGGAACCCACAGAACCAGCCCGAGTTCCGCCAGCCCGGTGCCAGCTCTGGGCAGGAGGCACAGCTGTGCTTCTGGGGGGTGAGGGCTGCACGTGGCTGGGCAACAAGCGATGGCTGAGCCCTGGGGAGCTGAGAGGTGGACCTGGGCTTAAGGGTCACTGGAGGAAATGGTTGCAGTATGTTCTCAAAGCACAGAGGAACCCCTGTAATTGATTTAAAGACATATTATCCCTACAGAGGATGTCACTAATGTCTTTAGCAGGCACAGTAAGCCTGTGAACACATACTGTATGCTTCAGCAAAGAATTTCTTTAGGCAGCTTGCTCAACTCCCTCTCATCTGCTTACTTCTGTTTGGCATGCAGGAACCAGGCTTCTGAAGAGCTCTGTTCAATGTGGAGTTTTCTTTGTTCCAGAAGATTAAGCCCTAATGAGTCCTTAATTTTTCATTCCCCCAACTGCTATAGCTGTTTAACTATATGTATAACTATATGTAAAGTGAGAATAATTAAAGGTAGGGAAATGCTCAAGACTTAGACACCAAGGGTTAAAATTCTTGCAGTCTCTACATAAATGATCCGTAATTGAGATGAACTTTGTGTGCCATACAAAGTTCCTTCCATGTCTGAAAATAAGGATAAGGGCTGCTGGTAATACTGCTCCTTTGTTTTGTATTAAGGACCATGCATCTTGGGTTCTCCCCATAGAACAAAAATTAAAATAGGAAAGGCATAAAAATTGAAGAGGATGACCTCTTTTTAGAGAAGCTGGATGAAAAGATCAGTACTGGTTGTGATTTAACCTCCACATGTGAAAATCAACAGGAAAGCTTCTGAGATGACTTTGCTGAGACAGCGACCAGGCTGTGTTGACTGCAGCCTCAGCCAAGAAACTATTTAAATAATATAAAATTCACTACTCAAAAGTTGCTCTTTCAGTCTTTCATTTGTTTTGCAAGACTTCCACAGTCTGTGTGACTAGCTCGACTTAGTAAGGAAGCTGTCTGCTTCAGTAGCTTATCTTGTTTCCACTAATTGTCCAACAGAGAATGACTTGCAGCTCTGCTGTGGGGCAGAGTTTAAGGAACATTGCTGTAGTTTAGGTAGTGCTTAATCTGAACGCAGAGCAGACTTGCACATGAACAAAAAATACCAGTCACAAACTTGTTTGTAACACTGGTTTTGGTTTGGATTATTTTTTTTTTTTTGAATTGTAGTATTATAGACCTAATGAAGGTCATATAATTCAAGAGCCGTGTGCTCCAGGTAGAGTTTAGGGATCTCTACTGAAGTAAACAAATGTGCAAGCCTCAAACCAATGCCAGGTTTCAGTTCTGGCACTTGCTCCTGGGGCAGCTGCAAGCACTAATGCAGAGGACCCAGCACTGGCAGTTTTCTGCTTGGTAGGTTGGGTTGGGAAGTTTTTTGTGGCCCAAGCCATGAAAATGACACACATTTGCCTCAAAGTGGTCACGTTGCTGGCTCAGACTAGTCATGCTGCTGGCTGAAGCCATGGCACTTTAACATCTTTCTTTGTGCTTTGAGGAGTGTGATTTTAAGAGTCCAAGTGTAACGTATCGTATTAATATTTAGTATAGAGCAACAATTATAAATCAGTTTGAGCAGTTGAAACTTGGTTCCTTTTCAAGACTTGAGACTGGTGGTATGTACTGCTGGCCTATGGAATTGCCATAATCCATTTTTTGGGCTGGTTGCCACTTAATTAATAGGATAATAAAAGGGTAAGAATTACAATCTAGACTTAGAGGTGTGATGGGGGAAGAAAATGAGCTCTGGTTCAGTCTGTTTTCCTCTTCACCCTACCAGGCAGCCACTTAAATCCTAATAGCTGACTAGGAAGCAGGATACTTCTATATAAAACTTAATGTTGGAGGCTATATATAGGCTTTTCTTTTTTTTTTTTCCCTTTTTTTTTTTTTTAAGAAGAATGAGTGCTCTCTTGTTCAATGCTGGTGTTGATTCTGCAGAACAGCTTAAATTTAGCTGGCAGATTTTCCCCAGCAGTCAGCATGTCGAGATGTATCCCGACAGCAGGACCTCGGCAGTGGGCTGACAGCAGCCCTTCCCTGCAGAGGCTCCTCCTGCCTGCAGCTGAACGGGGGCTGTGTCTGGTGTGATGGCTGCTGCTATTTTGTTGACCTTGGATTGCCATCCGGTACTTTTAGAGAAGGAAAACAAGTTGCAGTTGGAGAGTTGAAGCTAAAATGCACGTTGAACAGTGTAAGTGGGAATGAAGGTTTGTGTTAAATCCAAACTTGAGCGTTTCTGCTTTTTCTGCTTCTTGCTGGTTCAGGACAGCATGTCTAGCCATGAGGACTTGCAGGCTGTCTGAAAGTGGTCACCTTACAGCATTCAAAATTTCAGAGTCCAGAGCAGAGGGTCAGGAGGACTTGCATGTAATACCACCAAATTTCTTAGTTCTAATGGAAAAAACCCAACAAACCAAAAGAAAAAAAAACAAAACAAAAACAACAGCACAAAAAACCCTCTCCAAACCCTTCACCCACTGGCTCTTCTAGAGTTGTCTGTTTCCGGTTGAGCCAAAGTCCTCCCAGTAGCTGATCTGAGGCAGGCAAGACATCCTGTGGCATGGGTTCCTGCTTCATGCCTGGGCTTCCAGAAAAAAGGTTTTTTTAGAAAGCAGAAGTCCAGTGGCTGTCATCATGTATGAGTCAGCTGTGCAGGGACTTTGATCTCCAAAGCACACATCTCCTACCGGGAACAGGGGAACAGTGTCCTCTGGCACGCCTGTAAGTGCATCTTGCAGATGTTAACATAAGCACTGTGACGTGAATAAAGCAAAATATGCAGATGACTACGCTTTCTCCAAAAAAGGTTATGTTGAATCTGTCTACAATGATGCTGTAAAGAGTAGGTTCAGCCCCATTAAATTATCTTGGCGGATGAGGTGTGACAGCTCAGTTCCTCCGAGCCCCGGGAAGGTGGGACCTGTGTGGAGAGGGCTCCTTTAATCTGCAGAAACTCAGAGTAAACACTCTCTCCATTTCAGCAGAAAGCAGGCAATTTGTTCCCATCCACCTAACTCAATGAAGCCGAAAGCCAAATGCAGCTGGGAGTGGTAGAGGTGAATTGTTAAGGGGCCAGGCTGCTGCCCTGTGGTTCTGAAACGCTGACCACAAGTGTGCATCTCTATGTTGTAAATTTAGTATGAGCTTCAGAGGAGCAATTGAGAAACGTGGCTTTGAAGGCTCTGTAAAGTATTGATTGTACGAGAAATAAGTATGCTTAAAAGTAATTTTCCTAGTAGGAAAGCAGTGGTGCAAGTCTGCTTTTTATGTAATCCATTTTCCAACCTGGAATGGCCAGAAAGTGTCTTGAAGTAAACCAGGAAATAGGGGGGAATTCAGTGGAAAGCCAGCTGAGCTGGGGTACACAGCAACGCCTGCAGTAATGATTGTTGGTCTTAAGTGTCATTGGAAACATTTTTTTCCACCTTGGCGGTATTGCACTAGCAATGTGCACTCAGAGCTGGTGAGGGATGCCTGCAAATTTGGTTGTACTAAAAGTGTTCTCTGTGCTCCCTGTACAGGACCTGTGAACTGATGCGTGTCTTCCTGGATGTCACTTACATCTTAAAGCCCAAGAGACCTCGAGGAGAATGCACTGAATATTTTTAGTCAGTTAATGAAAAAGGCAGCACTAATGTGGAAGCTTTTCTAGGGAGGCTGAATGCTCAGGTGGAGTTGAGATTTACAGCAGTGCTTGGAAGCCAAGCCTGCTTTGAGCTGAACTTTAGTCTTCTCTTGAGTGTGGAAGGTCCTTTTATGTAGCAATAGAGATTGTGCTCCAGGGTTGAGCTGCTGGTGAGGTCCCCCATAGCTGGGAGCGGGGTGCCTGCGGGAAGGGCATGTGGGCAGCTCTGCTGGGTGCTGATAAGGTCTCCTGTCCTGCCCATGAGTTCTTCTCCCTCCCTCCTCCCCACCCCAAATGAAAGCAGACAAGCCCTCTTAAAAGCAGGCTTGGAAAAAATTACGTCATGAGATCCCTATGCCTGTCAGGAAGCCGGGAGGCTGTGAGAGCTTGCTAACTTGCTAACAAAGTGCAGTCGTGGCGATGGCATCAGCCCCAGAGAGGAAGAGCCGTCCCATTCCTGCGGTGACCTTTTCCTGTCATCAGGGCAGCAGCTCTGTGCCCGGCCTCTCTGGAAGAGGCTGATGAGATGTGATATTCTTGCTGTCAATGTGAAGCTGTTTTCTGTACAGGCTGCTTTTTTCCCAGGTCAAGGACCACAGCCCAGCTGTGCCTATGGGTGGTGGAGGAAGCTCTGAGCATGCAGCTGGTTGCTGCAGTAACCACAGTGCATCCACATATAGACATTATTTATGTGCTATAAATACAGAATCATAGAATCAACCAGTTAGAAAAGACCTTTGAGATCATCAAGTCCAACCCTTGATCCACTACCACTGCAATTAGTAGACCATGGCACTAAGTGCCACATCCAGTCTCATCTTAAAAACCTCCAGGGATGGAGAATCCAGCACTTATCTGGGCAACCCATTCCAATGCCTGATTACCCTCTCTGTAAAAAATTTCTTCCTAATATCTAACCTAAACCTCCCCTGGCAGAGCTTAAGACCATGCTCTCTTGTCTTACTGATAGTTGCCCGGAGAAGAGACCAACCCTCACCTGGCTACAATGTCCTTTCAGGTAGTTGAAAGGAGCCATTCTTTATCTTGAGTTGTATGTGTGTGTATGTAGCATTGTGCTCAAGGTGGTTCCGTCCTGCTGGCTTTCCTCCTTAGAAATGCTGGATAGCTTTCTGAAATGTTTGCTTGTAGCATACTAAATTATCTCTGTGTCCCTCTAGTAAAACTGCTGATGTCAATATAAATCTGAAACCAAAGCTTGGAGGCGTTTCTGGCACAGGGATGTGATGGTCAGTGTTATGCTCCAGCAACACAATGTGCCAGGGGGTGGGATGGGGGGGCTGCAGGCACAGGGGGTGAGTGGGCAGTGAGGCCTTGCTCCAACAGTCTGGTATAAGGGAGCATCTTCCCGCCACTGAGCAGTTTGCAGCTCAGCTGGAAAGGGGATGGAAATGAGTGACAGCAGGGACTCTTTAGTTGTCACCAGGAGACACACTGCTTACGTGATGTAGACTTTTACCTTGGAACCTGAAATTAAAACTCAGCAGGGCTTAATCACCTCGTAGCTATTTATTGTGTATCTCGGACTGGATGTACAATTAGCAGTGAGCAGGCAAGTGGCAGACACTTATCATAATCCTGTAAGTTTATTGGATTTCTTTAACATCAGTTTTGACCACAACTAAAATTGGAATAGAAACCAGACAGTAACTATCCAGTAAGTCCAATCACCATGCAAGGTCTGAAGTTACAGTATTATCTGTTCAGGACATACCGCTCTGTTGTGAAACCATGTAAATATTAACTGCTTTGCCTGAGCATTGGGTTAAAGGGAACATGCTGGTGCTTAATGTTCTTGGTCACTATTGTGTATAATCACTTGTTTTGAAAGTCAGTAGATCTTTTTGTATTGATAAGTTGGTACTGGGTTGCTGCTGTGATCTCTGTACCTGAAGAGGAGCAGGTAAGACATGCCCAGTGGGTGTTGGGCACTGGGAGGACTCTGCCTGTTAGCACTCTGGATTTGAACTGGAGGATGCAATCTCACTGCTGAACACTTTTGCTTTTCTAGCTAGGACTCTTGAAATAGCCCTGTACAATTATTCTGGTGGCATGAGAGGGAGTTTATACAGCTGTAGTTGTCTTTAGCATCTGCTCCGGGAGCTGGAGAACAGACAAAAGCTTCCAGGTCACTTGTAACTTCTGTTGACTAATAAGGGATTTCTATAACAATTTTCACTGAAGTGGAGGAAAGAACAGAAAAATGCTGTGCTATAACATGCTGCTGGGAATGAAAGGAACTGTCAGGCTGAGGGCATCCTGAAACATTGCTGAAGAGTTCTGGTTTAGGTGAAAACGTGGAAAAACTGGAGCTATTACAAGTATAATACAACCTGAGTAACAACTACAAGCTCAAAGGGAGGGAGGGCATCCTGTCTGTGACTCATTAAAGCCAAAGTAATTAGCACAACTATTTGCAAAACTGTAGTGGTCACTTCACAAGGCCAAACTGATGCAGAAAAGTATCCTGCCCCTGCAAACAGGTGCTTACTGATCTTGATACCCAGCAGCCTTAAACTTAGCTCCCTGGTGTGTCTTACAGCAGAGCTGCAGCATGGCCACTGTGGTGATAAATTTTTGCTAGGCTCGAGTGTGACATGGAAAAGCCAGAACTGGCCTTTCTTTTCTGTAACTCTGAATTTGTAGCATAAATGGATGACTTCTTGTGCAAGCAGGAAAGTGATGGTGCAAAGGATCCTCTGTGGACCTCCACCACCTGCTTTGCTGATTGTACAGAGGTCTTGATATATCTGGACTTTGTTCTAATTCCAAACTCTGTCTTTGCTTGTCTTCATTATATAGCACTTCTTTTTCTACCATTTTTAATGCAAATTGTTGATATGTGTGGGGAGACATGTTTCTGTATATAAATGCTGTTTCCTAAATGGTGCTTTCAGGTATGCCCTGGGCTATTTCACCCTGTTGGGGTGCTGTTCTTGTGAACTCCATCACATGCTGTTTGGCCTTTTTCATAAGATACAAATGCTAATGGAAAATATGGTACTTACCATCTAAATCCAAAATACTGGAGACTTTAAACTGCCAGTTCTCCTAAGCTAGGATTGTAAAGCTGAAGGGCAAGTCATACCACCCTTGGAGAGCACTGGTCTCTCAAGATAGCTGGAGAGCACTGAGTACTTTGACTCTTCTCTTTCCTTCCCCTCCCATCTAATGCAGCGTGGGAAGAATGGTGTCTCTGCCTGAACAAGTGCCTGCAGTGGCCTGGGTCAGTTCTCTGGTCCTTGATTATTTGGGCATGGGTGCAGGTACACTGTTTTAAAAACACACCTCTTTCCTTTAGGATGGCAAATAATCAGTTGTATGCCTTTTGTCTTTCAGACAGTAAAGCCATAGTTGATGGAAACTTGAAGTTGATCCTTGGCCTGATATGGACCCTTATCCTGCACTATTCCATTTCTATGCCAGTGTGGGAGGATGAAGGTGATGATGACGCAAAGAAGCAGACCCCTAAGCAGAGGCTGCTGGGCTGGATCCAGAACAAAATTCCTTACTTGCCAATCACAAACTTCAATCAGAACTGGCAGGATGGCAAAGCACTGGGTGCTCTTGTTGACAGCTGTGCTCCAGGTAAGTCCTTTGCTCTGCTGGTCAATGTTTTCCTTGCTTGTTTTCCTTGTGGCTGCTCTTCTTGTGGGAGGAGGTTTTCACTGCTGGTCAGGAGACAGGAATAAGGCTTTTAAGAAAACTCAAGTCCAAAGAGGCCAGCTGTGGGAAGCAGCAAGTTGTAAAGGACTTGGCCAAGAGAAATTCTGGCCTGCAGCAGAGTGTGTGATTGCATTATGGGAGGCGCCACGTCTGAGCTTTGTATTGGGTGCAGGGGACAAGGGCACAAGTGCTGGCTCCTAAATGGAAGAAAGGCTTGTTCCCACGGCAAGTGCCAACAACCTTCAACTTCAGGGTGCAGTGGGAGGCTTCATGTGTTCTCCTGAAATAGGATTGCAGAGAGAGCATTGAGCAGCCAGAAACTGCACACTACCTGAAACCTGTGTTTAGCAAGCTGAGGCTGAGCTGCTTAAGGCAAATAATGGGATGAAGTGTGAAATAGGCAGTTTCCTCACCTTCTTCTAGAACAACCTTGCTAATGGGATTGCTGGTTCTCATCTAATGCAGTCTGGGATGCTGTGGCAAGTGGTTGAAATTTTCTCTACCAAATTTGCTGCAGGAGAGCCAGTGAAACATAAAAGATGCTTAGATGTATTTGTGCTGAATTTAGAGTGGTGTCTTGCACAGGTTGCCCAGAGAGGTGGTAGATGCCCCATCCCTGGAAATGTTCAAAGTCCGGTTGGACAGGCTGCTGTTGAAGCATTGCTGCTCATTGCATGAGGGTTGGTCTAGATGACCTTTAAAGGTTCCTTCCAGCCTATGGAAGGACATTCTATGCACATTCTATGACTGTGCTGATTGTTGTCTCAGAGGTGTTTCAGTGAGCAGCATATGCTTGTCTTGTTTTGGTTACTTCTGCAAAGCTCTGAATGTCTTTCTCCATAACAGTGTAATACAAGTGACTGTGGAGTTCGTACCTGGTTTCTTCAGCTAGAGAAGCTCCTTTGCAGGTAACATCTAACAAATGAAATGTGCTTGCAGGCTTGTGCCCTGACTGGGAGACCTGGGACCCGAAGAAACCCGTTGACAATGCTCGGGAAGCCATGCAGCAGGCAGATGACTGGCTGGGTGTGCCACAGGTAAGGCCACCAAGACATGGGCTGCCTGTAGGAGCACATGGATGGCTTTGTCCTTGTGACTGGCTTGAGTTTAAATTGAGGAAAGCAAGTGAGGCTGCTTGGACATTTCAAAAAGTTACAGTTAACTCTTGAAATTGCCTGAGAAAGGGCAAACTGTAATGAAACACACTATTACATTTCAGAGCTCTGACTGTAAGATTTTGTGTAGGTGTCTCTGCTGAGGACAGCTGCTGTTGCAACATGTGGTGTAGGGGGAAAGTGCCTGTGTGGTGGTGCCTATTCTGTTAGTCTATGGAGTGAATTTGTTTTGAATTCCACAGAAGAAAAACTTACTGGTTTAGGAAATCACCTGCAAAGACAATGTTCAAACAGAGAACAGTGTATTTACAAACTGGATTATTTTCATGCTGATAAAGTTAGACAGAACTGCTGAAGTCTCTGAAGCTGTGAGAGCAACTTGTGTTATGGAAGCAGGAGAAGAGACTAGTCACAAGTTTTACTTTGGAAGCACTGCAGTTCAGAGCTGTAGCATACAGGATTATGAATTATTCATTTTTTCAGTATCAATTATCCCCATGTCCCTTTTCAAGGGGAACATAACTACCATTGTCTTGCCTTGATACCATTAAACTGGTTGCAGTCTCATGAGAACCCCTAATAATCAAGGCACGAAAAGCCCCCAGGCCACAGTGGGACCATAACGAGCTTCTTGATTTTCTTGCCATGAGATAATAAAGGATGTTGTGTGTATCAAAGGGAAAGTAAATGTAAGAAATTGCATTAGCATGTGGGAGTTTTGAAATCTCAGACTGTGTCATAGCTCTGTTTCTGTGTTGACATGCAGTAACCAAGCACTGGTACAATATACTTAATTGCACTGTCTTTCAGGTTATTACCCCTGAAGAAATTATCCACCCTGATGTGGATGAGCACTCTGTGATGACTTACCTGTCCCAGTTCCCCAAAGCCAAGCTGAAACCAGGAGCTCCTTTAAAACCCAAACTGAATCCAAAGAAAGCAAGGGCTTATGGCAGAGGTAAGGACTTGGTGAGCTGAAGCTGTATGAAGCATGTAACTCTTCAGAAAGCTGGGTGGGGTTTTCTGCATATGTTGAACTCCAGACCTACTGTAACTGACTTCAAAGTTTCACTTGTATACTCTTGGTGTGGTGCCTGGTTTCAGAAATATATGGATATAGTCCAAAAGACACTCCTAGTTCTAACATGTAAATTCCCCAAAGTCTCTGAACCTGTTCTGCAAGCTGCCAGCCTCCCATCCACAGCTGGAAGAAGTAGCATGATATGGGGCTAAAAGAACCTTAGTGTGAAATTCAAGCTAGCAGTATTGCTGCTGCCTGTTGATGATGTAGCAATGAATACTTCTCGTGATAAAGCACTCCTTTAAAGAGGAAAAACATCATCAGTTCTGTGTCTCTCTTATCCTAGCACTTACCCTACTTGGGGTTTATGTCCTTCATTGGTGCCTTCCACAGCAAACCACAATACATAGAAACATTTTTCAGGCCCCAAATGTGTAAATGACTGATCAACCTGCCTCAGTCTGTCAAGTCTCACTTCAGTAATGTTCTTATTCTTTCAAAAACTGGAATTACTCTATTGTACTCGTGCATGTGATGCTCTGAAGCCATTGTAATGGAAATTATGAAGGGTGAGTGGCTCTTCTTGGAAGATTGATGTTTTTCTGAAGTTAATTGCCAAAACAGTCAGGAAATATAACTGGCCATTCTGACTGCTACCATATGTCAGCACTGAAAGGTGACTCTGGAAGCAAGGGGCTCACTAGCAAGCTGTGCAGGGTCTATGGGCAGATGAGGAGAAGGTTTACATGCTTCCAGAAAAAGGTGACTGTTAAGTGTGAAGTGGGTCAGTCTTAGCTTTTTTTTATTACCATTTTTCCATGTAAGTTGCTCATAACCTCCCAATATGAGCCTTAGCTGCAGCACAGCTCCCTGGATGCTGCAGTGGTTTGATTGGTTTGCACTGAGGGCAGCTGTGCGTAGACCTGATGTGAAATGAGCCCGCAGGTGGGAGGTACAGAGTCATGCAGATCATCAGTGGTGCACTATGACTTCTCATTTAACCAGCCAAAGCAGACCTCTGATAAGAGAGTAAAATCTAGAAGATGCAATGTTGGCCAAGAAAGTGTTGTGACTAATGCTGTCCTGGCTGAAGCTTTCTTCAGAGGATAAGCGATCCTCCTTGTGCTCGCAGAAGGAGGGATACATAACTTGAATACCATACCTCATGCTTGTGGGGTGGACTGAAGATATGCCGAGTGAATTTATAGCTGTTTAAGCTATAAGACTTCATAAGACTGAAGAGTGAAGTTATAGCTGTTTAGGCTAGATGATAATCTAGGGCTTACTTTGAGAGATTGAATATGTCAATTGTTAACACCTTATCAGAATGCTCAGATTTCCTAGTAAAAACATGATCTTCCTTGCATTGCTCTCAAGTTATTGTTTTCTGAAGATAAACAAGTTCAGGAATTCTGTTGTTCACAACCACTTCCTTTATAATCTATCAGACGTTGCACTTTCCACTAATTGTGCTATGGAGCAGTAGTGCCCACGGTTTTATGAATAAGCCAAGGAGCAATTCCCTTGGACGGAAGGGTATATGTGTTTGGGCTAGTCTGGAACCAGCAATTTTGGGAAGTTCTTCCACCCACTCAGTCTGACACCACCATGACAGATGTCATGACCTGGGACTATGGGAGATGATGAAACCCTGCTGGTAAATGCATGCTGTAGCAGGCCCTGTGCTGAGGGATAGGAAACTGATTAAAAGTTAAGTGGAAGCCTCACTGAATAGCAGGATTTTCGTGGTTTAAAGAAGTTCCTGCATGCCATTTACAGTGTTCACTCTGGCAAAGTAGTCTGAGCAACTTTCAAAGAATAGTAAATCTCTGAGCAGTGTCTGCTGTTGGGTTCTGAAGATGGGACAGTACAGCTAAAAATTGTCTTGGTTCTAGGGTAATACCTTTACCAAAAGGCTTCCCAAAGTATTTTTCATGCCTCTCTAGTCTCCCTTCCTGTGGTGCAGCACATTTCAGCATTTAGCTGGATGAAGTAGAGCAACTCCTAAAGAGCAGCTAATGCACATACCCCACTTGCTGTTGGCATCAGACAGGCACTTGCCAGCAGTGGGGGTGACCCTCAGGACATGTCAGGGTAACCTGAATCCAGATACCAACTGGGTTCCTGACTCTGTCAGAGATCCTAAGATGAGTTTAGTGCCAATGATTCAACCAATTTTTAAAAATGCTTGTATGATAAGAGTAGACCTTATTATGAGCATGATGCTCTGGGCAGTGGGGAAGCTAGTTCAGGGAGCTAGTGAGGGAGAATGGGTTGGACAGCTTTTTGGTAGCCTCCAAACTGTCTTTTGAGTTTTGTGGCAACAGCTAATGTGCTGTTCTGTGTCTGTCTCCCAGGGATTGAACCTCATGGGAACATGGTGAAGCAGCCTGCCATCTTCACAGTGGACACCATCAGTGCTGGGCAGGGTGACCTGATGGTTTTCATAGAGGATCCAGAAGGAAACAGAGAGGAGGTATGTATGTTAAATGTTTTTTGCGGAAAAGTAAAGTTGGTGTGCATGCTGAAGTTTTTGCAGTAACCTTCATCTTTCACAAGTGAGGTCTTAACAGATAAGTCATCTAAAAAGAAGTTACGAAATACAATATATCAAAAGTGCAAGAAGCCTCAAGCCTGTCCTAATTGCCTTACTGGATGAACTTGGAAAAAAAGTCACTATCTGCAACTAAGCAACACAACTCCAGTGTCCAGTAGTTGCAGTGCTTTAGCTTGACTGGCCAAGTACACTCTGACCTGCTTTTAGATAACATAGATCACTAAATCACTGTCTGCCCTTACTCATTCTGCAAGAATGGCTAAAGCAGCTATTTAGGTGCCATGAATCATTTTGAGTTCAAATGCTGGTTTTAATGTTTATAGAAATTCTCATCCAAATACTCCACTTGATCATGTTACAACATTCCAGAAAAATACAGCTGTACATTGGACTTAATGTCTCCTCAGTTTTGGCTTGCCTCAGTAGAGCAATTAACAGCGAGGGAAAGGACTGGGGTGGGGAGAAGGTGGCTTACTTCCTCTCATGTAAAGGCAAAACCAATGGGATGTTTTTCCATGTGAGAAGAGGAGGTAGCAAGGATCCCTGCTCCCACAGCAACAAGTCTAACACTGCTGACTCTGGAAATAGTTTGCAGTATAAAGTGCTACTCAGAAAAGTCTTCAGCTGGCATGCGTAGGCACAGCTCAGTGATGGATGTGTTTTCTCTCCTAGGCGAAGATAACACCGTCCAGTGACAAAAACAAGACCTATTCAGTCCAGTATGTTCCAAGGGTTACTGGGCCTCACAAGGTGGGTTGTGTGTCAATAACCAGTGTTCTCTTGCTCTGTTGGTTGTTAATGTGAGCCCCTGAGGGCTGCGTGTTCACTGACAGCTAATAGCCACTCTGGGCATCCTGAAGAAAAGGAAAACTGGTGTGGCCTTAGTTCTCCATCTGGGCCTTTGGGCTGCTCCCTTCTCAAAGGGGAAAGAAGTGTGTGTTGGGAGAAAGTGCATGTGTGACCTTGGCTCTCCTCTCACATGTGGTCACTTCATGCAACTCATGAAGCCAGTTTTGTGTGTTGTGACAGAGATGCAGATGAAAATACCAGGTTGTTTCTTTGGTGATGGTACTGTACACTGTAGAGGGTTCCCCACCCAGCTCTGTCCCCAGATGCCCACAGAAGCAGGTTTACGATGGGTGATCCTGTTGCTTTGACACTTACCATAGTGGCTGGTCCCCACAGCCAGCCTGAAAAAATAAATGGAACTTCTGCTTCCACTTTATTGCTTGGTGGAAATCTGCTACTTTTTGGCACATCTCGATTCAAGTATCCCCACAGGTGTGGCTGACTCTGTGAGTAGCACTTTAAGGAGGTGGCCAGCAGGTACACTGTATGGACAGGATGAAGGCTGTGGGATGGATGGTCTCTCACCTCTGAGACAAAGACTCTCTGTGCAGGAATGCGGGTGTTTGACCCTGCACTTGGTTTCATGGTGGCGATGCTGAGCAGTGGGTCTGAGCTGATACTCTGTCTGTAGGTTTTAGTCCTGTTCGCCGGGCAGCACATCTCGAAGAGCCCATTTGAAGTGAATGTTGACAAAGCCCAGGGAGATGCAAGCAAAGTGACAGCAAAGGGACCAGGACTGGAGGCAACAGGGAACATTGCCAACAAGCCTACCTACTTTGACCTCTACACAGCAGGTAAGCAGGATGAAGGAGGATGGAAATCCTGCAGTTTCCTCAAATGTCGGAACCTAAGGCCTTGGAGAAATAAAAAAATTGAAAAGTGGATGAAGATTTGTAGCCTCATCTAGTTCAGACGTGAAATAACAACCAAGCAGCTCTGAAGGCTTCAACTGTGTATGAAATGTTTGATGTGTGGAGCTGAGCTGGGGCAAGAGGGGGCTAAGCCTTACCCAGAAATTTGCCATGAATTTGCTAGATGGCAGCAAGCAAGTTCCTGGCTGGTTTCTTCCCTCAACTCATTTAAAAAAGGAATGTGACAGATTGGACATAAATGTGAAGGATAAACTGTGAGCAAACTGTAAATGCATAGTGTGTTCTGTATTTAGCTCTGTAGAAAGAACTTGCTGCAGTGCTACTTCGAGTTCATACTTCAATGACTAACTGGTGTCAACCTCTATTGTAATTATTAGAGGGCTACTATCTTCATTAGGGCATCTCCATCACATTCCTTGCTGTCTGCTATTAGGCCAATGCCATAGCCTAGAGGAATGAGTCAATAAGATGCTACAAATGCTAATTCATTTAGAACAATGTGAAACTACTTAGGGCAGTTACTTGTAGCATTTAAACACCAAAATATGCTGAGTAGCATATTTTGCATTGCCTTTTGCCTGAGGGAGCTTAGGAATAAAATTAAATGCGTTATAGTGAGGGGAAGTATTATGTTCAGCCTCTAATTGGGAGAGGGAGTGGTCTGAATCATGTAAAGACATGTCTGGCCTCTGAAAGTGTATAGAAAACTGTTTTATGATGAGTTGAATAAAATGAGAGAAGAGCAGGTGTCTGAACACAAGTGAATACGTCCGGCAGAGAAGGATCCTTGTCCAGACCAGCGTGTGCATTGTCCAGTCTCTTAATCTAAACCACTTCAAAGCTTGAGAGATTGAACTGACTGGTAAAGATGTGAGCTGATCTGTGATAGAGCTGTTACAGCATGGTAGCCATAGGATAACCAGGCAGTATGTATATTAAGTACCATAATACTGTTGTGAAACCCTGTGGCTGGAGCAGGAGAGGCCTTGTCAGTCTGTCTTCCTGGAGATGCCACCATCCTGTCTTGCCCTCCCCACTGGAATGTTTGGTTGCTGTCGGCAAAAGCTGAACATTTCTAGGCCATTTCTGTGCCTAGAAATGGCAGCAGAGAGTGGCTGGCTCAGCCCAGACAGCTGGCAGTGGTGCAAAACACAGTGCCTGTTGCTGTGGGGAAGCTGAGGCTCAGGTGGACTTGTTTCCTTTGCAGGTGCTGGTGTGGGTGATGTGAATGTGGAAGTGGAGGATCCTCAAGGGAGAAGCCTTGCTGAGGTTGTAGTAGAAGACAAAGGCAACCAAGTCTACCGTTGCACCTACAAACCTGTTCAAGCTGGTCCTCACATTGTCAAAGTGACTTTTGCTGGGGAGGCAATTCCCAAAACTCCTTGCACTGTTCTTGTTGGAGAGGGTATGTTTTTTAAAAATGCATTTGAATGTAGATGGCCACTTTTCTCCTTGGATGTGACCACAGGATATGCTTGAATCTTGCCTTGTACATTCTCTCTACCTTTCAACATCTTGGTCCTGATTCAGTGGGTCATTGGGTATTCATAGGGTAAACCAATGCTCTCTAACAGTAATATGGCTTTTGTTGCTAGTTTCCTTTCTGCTTAGACTTCCAAATGTTAAGCTGCCCTTTGTATTTTTTTTGAGTGATTTATGCAGCTATGCAGCGTCTTGCTGTTTTCCGCCTTCGTTCCTCAAATGACTATATTTACTGTTTTCCTCCTTAACTGACACCTAACTTGCTTTCTGTTCCATCCTTACGTGCTCCTACGCTTTTAGATCTCTGCTCATCTCTCCTGAGCTACCCTCCATTTGTGGAATTTTGGACTTCACTGCTAATGGCTTCATAGTTGGTAAGAGGTGTGCAGGATGCTCTGTCATGTTTGCTTTTTGTAAGCTTCTAGCCTGCAGCTTGTCCCAGCCAAAAGGGCTTTTGGTTTTGCTGGGGTTGGGGAGGAAAGTTGCAAGCGAACTGAAGCGGTGTGTGACCCAGTCAGTGAAACTGGCTTAACCACAAGCTGCCTGATGCAGCTGTGTAAGCTCTTTGCAAGCTGTTCCCGCTCCACGTCGGCCACGCTCCTGTGTGTTCCCACTGAGCTTTCAGAGCTAGCAGATGGCACACGATCCTCGCTCACTCTGTCCGGTGTAGGACACTGAGTGGTGTTGGCTGCTGCAGGGGTGAGCTGTCCTAGTGAGGGAAAACCTAAGGAGTTGCTTGGCAGACTTGTGCTCCTGCTGTAAGCACGATGTGTTTTGGGAAAATGCATGTTCAGTTTACAGTGCTGGGAAGCTGTGGTTATCTGTAAGTCTCTTCAAACCCTTCAGGTCTATGGTGTTGAAGACCTCATGACAGCTGGGACTGTGTGACAAAAGCTGTTCATAAGTGTGTGGTACTTCTGTAGCCACTCTGCAGGCCTGGAGAAGCGCTTGGAGTAAAGGAGCCAAGCATAAGCCTAAGCCATGTGTAACCTTCTGCCCCTACCCATGGCTGCTGCAGTCTGCAGAGGGCTTGGTGGCTTTGCTTCTTTGAAAGTGTGAGCTGCGGCAAGCAGGGGGGGGTTTGATGCAACATCTCTTAATGAAGCACATGCAAAAACTCAGCCTTGCTACTAGCAGTTATCCCAGTCATGTGCTTCTGAAAGACCAGCACAATAATACTGTTCAATGGGGCTTATCTGCAGAGGGAACCTTCCCCCCACAGCGCAGTGTGCCTCAACACAAAAGGCGTCAGGAAGGTTGTCTCTGTGGTGAATTATCTGTATGTGATAGCTGTGTATGAGTCTTGTATTGATAACTGGCATAGAATTGGAAAGCAACAGGGCTTCAGTGTTTGCTATAGTTCTAAAAAACAGCCCCTGTAGGGGGTCAGTGTTGCCTGGCTGCACTGACCACTACTGCCCAAAAGCCATAAGGCATAGACAGGGACTGGGCAGACTCCTGTCTGTCTGCCTTAATGCTATAACCATAAAGCTTGTGCTGAAAGCTAAGCTGTGGTTGCCCTGAGTCAACATTAAAGTAAAGGTTGTTCCAGGCTGGCTAGGCTACCTGTATGTTGAGAATCAAAGACGGTATTAATGGCTGGGATTGCCTTGCAGCCTGCAATCCCAACGCATGCCGTGCCACCGGTCGAGGTCTGCAGCCCAAGGGCGTCCGCATGAGGGAAACGGCCGACTTCAAGGTTGATACGAGAGCGGCGGGGAGCGGAGACCTCGGAGTGACTATAAAGGGACCAAGTGAGTGTTGGGGTGAATCTGTGCTGTGGATGTGTTCTGGAGAAAATGGGAATCAAAACCTGGGAAAAGGAAGAGCGGTCAGGAGATGGTGTCCTGATGGAACTGATGGGATCTGTATCATAAAAAGCCAAATTTCAGAAGGGTTTTCTGGTACTTTGTGTCTAGTGTGAAGGTTTTGACCTGCAGGGCTGGGTAAGACAACATCTGGTTTTAGTTCTTTCCATTTTCATGCATCAGTTAGCAAAACTGAGAAGATCCATGCATCTGCCTGCCATGGCCTCCAAGCTTTATGGATGCTCACCGCATCTTCGTCTGATTTGTGGGAGCAAGTCACGCTCCAGAGTCTGTGGCAGGGTGAAAATTCTGCTCTCATAAAGCTGGGAATGGCTCAAAGCAGCAGTCCTGGTGGCACTGGCTGCTTGGGCACATGAGCAGAGGAGGAAAGGGAACCTGTAAGCTAACATGGAGACCATCTGCCAGGATCCATCCTCAGGTCCTTTGGTGTGTCCTGAGCTCTGGATGTGGCCCTCTGCCTGGCAGGCTGGGATAATGGGAGCGCAGTGGCTGCTGACTCGTGAGGCTGCCAGCAGCAGTGGCTGTGCTGCTGCTTTCAGGGAGCTGCGGTGCCTGTGTGGTACTCGAGAGCCAGTCACCTCCCCCCAGCTGGGACTGCACTAAAAGGTGCATTGTATTGCCTTCACCTCCTCCACACGCACAGAGCCCCGACTGTGCGGCTTTGTGCCGTTGGGGGGAAAAAAGGCAACAGATGTATCGATGTAAATTTTAGTGTGTTAAGCTTTTCTCCTTAAATTCTTCATCTTGAAGAAAATGAAAAGTAGGCATTCCCTGCATATTTGTGGTTACAAAGTCTGACAAATGTTAAGCTTTTTTGTTTTAACATATGACATGCATCATACTGCAGACTAAGAAAATAAAACACAAGGGAACCTATTAAGTCTGGTAACTTAAAATACTTTCTGCTGTATTTCTTCTGGAAGTGTTTGCTGTCTTTGTCCTAGAGGGCAGCTAGAACTAACTTCCCTTATAACCTGACCTTTTTTTTTTTTTTTTTTTGGTGGAAGAAATTTATTCTTGCAAGCTAAAATAAATACTAGAAAACATGAACTTGTCTGAGTAATTGAAAGCAGGATGGAAGCTGTTAAGTTTAATGCTGAACTGATCTTTCAACAGAGGGCTTGGAGGAGTTGGTGAAACAAAAAGGCTTTATGGATGGTGTATATGCATTTGAATATTATCCAGCTACCCCAGGGAAGTATGTTGTCACGATTACATGGGGTGGGCACAACATCCCAAAAAGGTGAGTTAGAAGTAGCTTTTTGGGCATTTTTGTGCCCTTCAGTGGGTTATGTAGTTGGTGAACATTTAAAGCAACACTGACCTTTGAAAAAACTGGGGGGACGAGTTAGTGGCAAATGGCTGTTGTAACAGTTTATCTACAGCCTGTTTTAGGACTGGAGCTGCTTATATTGAGAAAGCTCTGGAGGGTGATTTGCATCAGTCTTTCTAAACCCAAAATCATGAACACAAAACCAGTAAAACTTGGTGGATCATGCAGCTCGGACTTTACTATGTGTTTTTGAAAGGATTTGTTATTTTAGTGTCCAGGGCTACAGCAAGCAGAGCAAGCCAAGTATTTGACACTCAGGATTTGTGGTGCAAGATGTAAGCACATGATGGGTTGGATGACCTCTCTGCTAGAAAGACACTCTGCTGGGCACCGTGCCACCACATGGTAGCATCTATTAATTTGGAAAATCCAATGTAAAGCCTCATTAAAATGCCTGGGGAAAAACACAGACGTTATATTTGTCCTCATTTCTAATACTATGCTTTGTTTTTATCTTGTAGCCCCTTTGAAGTTCAAGTGGGTCATGAAGCCGGTCCTCAGAAAGTGCGAGCCTGGGGGCCAGGGCTGCACGAGGGAATTGTGGGCAAATCGGCTGACTTCGTGGTCGAGTCCATTGGCACAGAAGTTGGCTCTCTTGGTTTGTTACTTTACTTAGTTTGTCTGAAATATGTATGTATTACAACGCTAGCAAAGAACTCATGAGAAACAATAGCTTTCCCAGCAGTAAAAAACCCCCAGATCTCTAAGATGTTGTGGTCTAAACACAAACATCTATCAGAGTATCAAAGGAAGTCCTAGAGACAGGAACGTGTGTTAAGGGGTGTGTGTGTTAGTCTGTTTTTGTGGCATGAGATCGAAAAGGGAATGATGGATGATGGATTATCTCCCATATTGCTGAAGAAGGGTGATGGAGAGATCAGGCATGGTTATAGCTGACAAAAAGCTATTTGTGAAAGTGTTGTTAAATTGGCAGCCACCACAAACCTGATGTGAGGAAACTACTTGTTCCTTTTTTCAGGCTTTGCAATAGAAGGCCCTTCTCAGGCTAAAATTGAGTGTGATGACAAGAACGATGGCTCATGTGATGTGAAGTATTGGCCCAAAGAGCCCGGTGAATATGCTGTGCACATCATGTGTGATGATGAGGACATAAAAGACAGCCCTTACATGGCCTTCATCCGACCGGCTTCAGGAGACTTCAACTCGGATAAGGTGGTGTATGAGAGTTCACCTGTGGCATAGCATGTCTTTGATGTAACTACAGTAGAGATGTTTCTGAAGGATTCTAGTAGCAGACTTGACTGTTAAGCTGCCTCTGCTTAAAGCTCAGAATCTGCCAAGCTCCAGCCAGATACTGCCCAGCTTTTTCTAATAACACTGTTGTGGTTTTGATTTAATGTAATGGAAACTTGCTGAAGTAGTATCCTGTGCTTCATGGGTTTTGTGGAGGGGGCAGGTCTTTTATAAATATATCACTTAGTTTTGCTTCTCTTTCTGAACTGCAAACTAATAGTCTTGAGGTGCTTTTTTAGGTGAAGGCCTATGGCCCAGGCCTGGAGAGGACTGGCTGTATAGTGAACAATCCTGCTGAGTTCACAGTTGAAACCAAGGACGCTGGGAAAGCACCTCTGAAGATGTATGCACAGGTAAAAAGCCAAAGGCAGCTGTGTGAAACTTCAACAAAAGGGCTTTAATACTGTTGAGAAAGTGCCTTAAGTATTTCTACTCGCTTACACACCACTTAACTCTGGGCATGTGTAATTCACTCAGAGTTCCGTGCTTTGATCTGTGTAATGTAGTCAGGCAACAACCTAACTCAAGACTAGGTGACTTCTCTGTGGTGCATGAAAAACATGGCTTTGCTTCCTTACTTTAGAGTCTCCTCAGCAAAGCAAGGTGTAATTTCCTGGAGTTGTCATTTGAAAGCACTGAAGTGTCTCTGAGCCTGTGAATTTCATGTGTTGTCGGATGGTGTAATGAATGAGTGAGTGTTAGATGAGAAAGACTTACAGGAGTGTAAATTGCATGTTTCTTCAGTGTTTCTGAGCTGCAGTTCTGGGGAAAAAAAACTGACATATTTTGGAACAGTCTTAGGCTGTTCAAACTGTGCAAATATTTTTGAAGTACCTGAACCTTCTGCTTATATTACTGCTTTTTAGGATGGAGAAGGAAACCCTATTGATATCCAGATAAAGAGCAAGCCTGATGGTGTGTTTGCCTGCTCATATGTGCCAGTTAAACCAATCAAACATACAATTTCTGTTGTCTGGGGAGGAGCCAATGTGCCCAACAGCCCATTTAGGGTAAGTTCAGAGATGGATAGTACTTAGTTCTAGCCAAGTAAGACATTTGTGCTCACAACCAATTGCTCATACAACTATGATGATAAAACCCTTCTGTGAACTTCAAGGAGGTATGCCCTTCTGCTCTGTTTTTAGAAACCTATCCCCGTGAATAAATCTTTGTTTTCACAAGCTTATATGATGGAGGTATCCTGTCAGCCCAGCTGCAGCCTGGGGGATTTGGGGCAATTCACTTGGTCCTGTTTTCCTGTAGCCTCTGTCCAAGCAATGCTCTGACTTGGCTGTGATCTCGAGCATGACACAGATATGTGATTCTGACCCTTGTGAATCTGTGTAGGTCCTTATAGGTCAAGGGAGTCATCCTCAGAAAGTGAAAGTGTTCGGACCTGGTGTGGAGAGAACTGGCCTGAAAGCAAATGAGCCAACTCATTTCACTGTGGACTGCACGGATGCAGGAGAAGGTAAAGGCAGGCTGGGCTGTTGCTGTGATATCAGACCCACAGGTACCACACACAGAAGGGAGGGGATTATGTAGTGTTCTATCTGGTTTTCCTTGTTTAATGGAAAAACCTTGGGAAGCAGAACATTGCAGTGAATTGTGATCTGATCTGTTGCATCAGTTAACATGGTGACTTGAACAACTTCTGGAAATGGGAATGATCTGGCCATTTGGCTGGCAGTGCCTGGGCTGTCCAGTAGTAAAACCTCCATTTGCTTTTCCTAGGTGATGTCAGTGTTGGAATTAAGTGTGATGCTCGTGTGGTCAGTGATGAGGAAGAGGACATAGATTTCGACATCATCCACAATGCTAATGATACATTCACAGTGAAATACGCCCCGCCTGCCGCAGGGCGCTACACCATTAAAGTGCTTTTTGCAGGAGAGGTTTGTAATCTTCGTTTTGCAGCCTGATGTTTCCAGAGTCTGTTTATCTGCTCTTTGATCACCAAGCACGTGCCAGTTCACAGCTGGCTGCGGCAGTTCACTGCTGGCCCTTCCATGTCAGCTCATATGCACTTTGTCTGGTCACTGTTTCTTCAACAGTGTAAAAAAACTAAAACTTCTTTTGTAATACTTGGATGTACACAAATGAGAGGGGTTGGCTGGGGACATTGAAGTTCAAGTGTCTGACGTGTTGGACTGGCAATACTGAGTGTATGGTCTCAGTGATGGGACAAAGCTGCTTTCTAAAGGATAAAAAACCTAAGTGACTCTCCAAGGAAAATGGGGGGGAAAGTTTTCCTTAAAAATAAAAAAGGGCCAGAATAAACCTACGACAGGCCCCTACAAACCATCCAGCTGTTAACTTTGCGCTAGACTTTGAATGATACCACTCAGAGTGTTTGAGTGAGGCAAAATTCTACTCAAAATGGTACTGGAAATGGAGCAAAATTATCTTAAAATTACTATCTGTCTAATTTTGGCTACTGAAGAGTGACCTGTTTATGTTTAGAGCTGTGTTTCTGTTGCAGGAAATTCCTGCCAGCCCATTTAGAGTTAAAGTGGACCCCTCGCACGATGCCAGCAAAGTGAAAGCTGAAGGACCTGGGCTGAACAAAACTGGTGAGAGTTGGGTTGATGTTGTGTGGTCAGCACTGGACTGTGAGGGGCTGTCACAGGGTAACCATTGCCTGGCTGAGCATTGCTGGAATGCAGCAATGCAGTCCTGGATACAGCAGGGTGGGGTGCCAGGCAATTGGAAACGACACCTTTCCCTTGGCACTTTGCTTGACTGGGGTTTATTGGTACTGAGCTTCTAGAGAAGAATTTCTGTGTGCGAGCTCTGCATAAATTAGAATTAACATTTTTCTTCAGGTGTGGAAAATGGCAAACCAACTCATTTCACTGTGTTCACCAAGGGAGCTGGAAAAGCGCCACTGGATGTGCAGTTCAGCAGCCCAGTGCCGGGAGAGGCGGTGGTGGATCTGGATGTCATTGACAACTATGACTATTCCCACACTGTTAGGTACACTCCCATACAGCAGGTAGGTCTGATTCATGTAGCAGTACAAGAGTGAAGAGCTCATGTTGCTAATAGTGCAGTGACCGCCCTTCATGGTACCTGTGCACAGAGGAACAAGCAAGAAAGGCTTGCCAGGGTGTCCTGTTCCCCAGGATCCCTAAAGCCTGCAGCACAATTAGGATTGGAAAGCAATAATGCAATTTTCTGGTGTAGCTATCGATAGATTGCCACTGTTTTCTTTTCTGGGGAAAAGAGAGTGATTGAAGCATTAGCATACAGCTCACATCATCATTCCATACATTATCAGTTGAAGAGGAAAGATGGCAAACCTTTCCAGACTCTGAAACAGAGCTGGCTGCTACCCCAGCTGCTCTGGGCTGCTGTGGTCCTGCAGAGCTGAGGTTGTGGTGTGCTGCCTCTCAGCAAGCTGCTGATGTCAAAGGAACTGAAGGGCAAACCAGAGCAGGGATAAAAAGAAGAGAGTTTGGGTCATGCTGTGCCAGTTCCCAGTAGGAAAGTGAACAAGTTGTTGCTGAAGAGGGAAGCTGGGCTGCAGATTAAATGCATCCAAAGTATGTGTCTGCATTTAAGGTTTGCCTTTAAATTGGAAAAAATTGAGTCTGACTCGTTTGGTTCAGAGGCTGATGATTCCTTAGCAACATCATTAAAGAGCTGAAAGTGGAAGCTACTAATAACTAGAAGTATTTTTCCTCATGCTGTGCTTGTGTGTTTGCAAAGGGCCACTAAACTCCAGAATGCACGAATCTCATATAATTCTGAAGATGTGGATGCTGTGGTGCTGAGATCAGTGTTCTGCTGCTCTTGTTCTGCTGAACAGCCAAATGAACTACTCATCTGCACCAGCTTTCTTGAATGGAGCTATATAAAAGGGGACTGATAAGAAGGACTGCAGTATTATTTAGCTGATAATGCTGGATTAGCATTCTTGGAAGCACCATAGAACTAGCGTTTGTTTTTGGATAAAGCAGTTGCATGAACTCAGGAGGTGGCTGGTGTGCCTGTTTGGAGAGGCCTTGGCCTGTTGGGTCAGGGCTGGTATGCAGAAGGGAACAGTCATCTGTACTTCATGCATGTGTTTGTGAGTAGTACCAGATTGCTGTGTTTCACCTGAAAAGCAGTGTTGAAACAAGCCAGGATGCCTAAACCAGGTTTCCTACTTGGTCTTCCATCTGGAGAAGTGCCTTGGGTCATGGAGGAGCTGTGGACTTACAGGAGATACTTGGAGATTACAGCGGCAGGAAAGCAATGGTTAAACAAAGAAGATGAAAATAGAATGCTCAGTAATTAGAGTAGCCTTGTTGTCCCTCCGGGCTGTGAGCACATAGGTCATTCCTGACCCTGTCTTTCTCAGGTTCCTAAGCAGTAACTTATGAATGAGACTCTGGAGCCTTCAGAATAGGGGAAGGATGGACTAGGTTGTTAAATTCCTGAGGGGCTGTGTCACTGCAGAGGAGCCTTGGTTAAATGCTGTTTATTCGGCCTTATCTATCTCGCGGTGTTGCTACAGCTACCCGGGTGCATGTTTTCTAAAAACAACCAAGAATAATCATGGAAGCTATTCACTAGCTTGCATGAAACATCCATAATTATTTCACTTGGGAGCCGAACCAGCCAAGAATGAAAAGTAAGCAAACAGTGAATATAGCTAAAATATGGACTGCGGTAGGAGAGAATAAAAGGAGCACACATCGTGGGCTGGAGCTTGCCATGGCTGTGCAGTGTTCCAGCCAAAATACACAAGAGCATTAATCTTTCTGACTTGTAGAGCTTAAACCCCCGGTATTTCAGATGCTGTAATAATACAGCCTCTTTGCAGTCTTGGCTTTGGCCAGGCCTCTCCACGCAGTGGAAGGGGATACCTGGTCTGGAGCACTGGGACATTCATTCAGCTGTTGGGTCTGAGCACTGGGAGGGTGGGAGCCAGCCTGAGCTGGAGCCTTTGCCAGGCTGCTTGAATATAATCTAATTAAATGTTGGAAAGATCTGTCTCTTTCTCTCTTCCTGTATTAGATAAAAACCATTTAATACTTTGAAGGGCAGCAGTGGGTTAGAGCTTTAGTGTCCATAAACGAATAAGTTTGGCTGTGGCTGGCTAAAATGGATTAGGTGAAGTGGTTATGTACTGTTTGGGTGTTAGTGTGTCTGTATGAAGTGAGGAACTGAGCTAACTTAGAAATTCTCCAACTAGGGTCCAATGAAGGTTTCGGTAACTTACGGCGGTGATCCCATCCCTAAAAGCCCTTTCACTGTGGGCGTTGCTGCTCCGCTAGACCTAAGCAAAGTTAAAGTCAATGGACTCGAAAACAGTAAGTACCTGTGGGCTGGAAAGCCCCACAGCCTGCCTCTGAAGTGTCTCCTGAATCTGGGTGATTGCCAACATGTGCTGCTGCAACAGGAGTGGGCAAAACAATCTTCTTTTAAACTTGCTACAGTTGGGAATCAACCAGCTCCAACTTTGTAGCTTGGCCGCTGAAACTTAGCTGGTTCTCTTGAGGACTGAATTTCATTTGAGACTTTTATTTTTTTTTTCCCCCAAAGATTACATAGCAATGTGGACATGTGTTGTGGTTTGGTCCTTTGTGGTGAACAGAGCTGGACTCTTCACCCAGCTGGGCACCCACTGATGAAATCTGTTTTCTTCAGGGCTAGATGGCTGTTTGTTCAAATGTATAAAACTGGTACAATGCACAGTGTCATTTATAGTGTCTTTTTGTTTTCCAAAAGGGGAAGAACTTAAGGCTGTGAAACATTGTTGCTTTCCTGAAATGAGCCCTGATACTGTCTTACACACACTTGTTACGCCCTGTAACTTTGTAGCTAACCAAAGCATTCGTTTGTTTTTTTGTTTGGCTTTGGGAGGTTTTTATGACTGCAGGGAGATGCAGACTGCCCAGGGCTCTGCCAGTGCCTGCTCCCTCAGTGGTATGTGCATGGGAGATTTCTTGGGCCACTGTCTGATGTTAAGTAAGTAATGTAATATGGGTTTTGTCTTTTTCAGGAGTGGAAGTAGGGAAGGATCAGGAATTTGTAATTGATACCAAAGGAGCTGGTGGGCAAGGTAAACTGGATGTTAATATTTCCAGTCCTATGAGAAAAGCTGTGCCATGTCTGGTGGAACCGGTTCTGGGTAAGGAGTGCAGCACTGCAAAATACATCCCACGGGAAGAAGGACTGTATATGGTGGATGTGAGTTATGATGGCAACCCAATCCCAGGGAGCCCCTATACTGTGGAGGCCACGCTACCTCCAGACCCCTCCAAGGTAAGTGAATGGTTCAGGGCTGTGACAACAACTGCTAGATGAAAACTGAATTGTGGGCTATTGCGTGAGACTTGGCTTGGTTTTGGCCAAACCAGACCCAGGAACATCCTTACTAAGAGTGCTCAGTCAGTCCTTTTGCAACCTCCATGACTCATTAAAGTCATTCCTGTAAGACTGTATTTGAATAAGAACATTGAACTAATCAAGAATACTGCAAGCATCCTGCATAGTGTGGCAAAGAAAAGTATTGCTCCTAATTTGATATAAGTTGGCCTGATGAGAATCTCTACTGTATTAAGATACTTTTTTCTAAGGACATATATTTCAAGAAAAAAATGTGTACAGCCATCAAATATTTTTACATTTCCACCTTTTATATCCCATGGCTATATAAAAACAATTATGGTGAGAGTATAAATATCCTTGCCTAGAAACCCCTTTGGAGGAGAGGTACCGACTTTACAGTAAAACTGGGATGAGTGGCAAAGGAAACATTGCTTTCTGTATATTTTTAAGAGCTTGTTAATCAAGTCCCACATACAAACAACTCTAACAAGGCAATCTTCTGGCAATTATATGGAAAAAGCAGTTTAGCTAAACTGCGTATTCTCTTCTAGGTAAAAGCTCATGGTCCAGGTCTTCGAGGGGGCCTCGTTGGAAAACCAGCCCAATTTACAATAGATACCAAAGGGGCAGGAACTGGAGGTTTGGGTTTGACAGTAGAAGGCCCATGTGAAGCTAAAATTGAATGCTCAGACAACGGTGATGGAACCTGCTCTGTCTCCTACCTGCCCATGAAGCCTGGAGAGTACTTTGTAAACATCCTCTTTGAAGAAGTTCACATTCCCGGCTCACCCTTTAAGGCAGACATAGAAATGCCGTTTGATGTCTCTAAAGTCATTGCCACAGGCCCAGGTCTGGAGCGCGGTAAAGTAGGTGAGGCAGGGCTGCTGAATGTCGACTGCACGGAAGCAGGTCCCGGGGACCTGCGGGTGGACATGGTGTCAGATACTGGTTCCAAAGCCGAGGTCCAGATCGATGATAACAAGGACGGGACCTACGTTGTTACGTACGTGCCGCTCTCGGCCGGCATGTACACAATCAAGATGAGATACGGAGGAGAGCAAGTGCCTAAATTCCCAGCCCGGGTCAAAGTGGAGCCAGCTGTGGACACAAGCAGAGTTAAAGTGTTTGGGCCAGGAGTGGAAGGAAAAGGTGAGAATAACTGTTGTTGTCAGAGTTTGTAGGACTTGCAGTTGTTTATGAGTGTTTTGGGCCCTGAAAACTGTAAAAGCCTTGCATATTTCCATGGTGACCCTGGGAAGGACTGGGGAGTCTCATTATGTTCCCAAACAAGTTGTTTATCGTGCTGCTTCACCAAATGTTTGGTCGTTGGAAATATATGCAGTTCATGAAGTGACTCTTGAAAATGTTTCCTGCAGATGTCTTCCGAGAAGCTACAACTGAGTTCACTGTGGATGCTCGACCTCTAACGAAGGCCGGTGGAGACCACATCAGGACACAGATCACGAGCCCGTCCGGCTCCCCCACAGACTGTCTCATCCAAGACAATGCTGATGGAACATATTCAGTAGAGTACACGCCGTTTGAAAAGGGTAACCTCTGGGTTTGGGTTGGTTTTTTGTTTTTTTTTTTACTTGAAAGGGGAAAACCAAGAGCAAGCGGCTCTTCTGCCACTTTCATTTGGCAAACTGCTGAGGTCTGCCAGTAACTTGTTGGCATCTTAGCAAGAGTTTAACCAGTAGAGGAGCTAATTCTACAGGAAGCAGCTCTATTTTAACTTGAAAAACTGACTTTTATGGTAACTTGGCTTCAGAAGGACAGAGTGTAGATAGTGTCTCTAGTTATGAAACACTAGCGAAGTCTTGTGAAATGCAGAAGGAAACTCTTACTCATATACCGACATTTAGGTCTGTAGCATCTTGTAGAAGTGATGTTAAGTGATGAGTGTATTTAGGGAATTCAGAACATGTTTTCCTCCTCTTAACAGGTCCGCACACAGTCAGCGTAACGTATGATGATGTACCTGTGCCAAACAGCCCCTTCAGAGTGAATGTGACAGAGGGCTGCCATCCATCACGTGTGAAGGCACAAGGACCTGGACTCACAGAGGCTTTCACAAATCAGCCAAACCCCTTTTCAGTTGTCACCAGGTGACTGAACCTGTTTGATCTTCAAGGAATGTCTGAGGGAGGGAGGAGTGCAGTGATGTGTGCAATGCAGGATGCTAAACTCAGTACAAATATTTATAAAGAGGCCAAGCTGTGTCCATCTGGTAACTGTGTATGCTACCTCATCATCTGCTGAGCACTCTACTCTGCAGACGTTAGACATTAGGGGTCGATAGTTGTTGAGGATAAAATTCTAGGAAAATGTGAGTGAGGCAGTCTGAACAGCTTTCCATGCCAGTGCACACTGAAGGCTGGACATCAGAAGTCAGGTTACTGCATTTCCAAAAAGGATGAAAATGCAGCCAGAGCATGTGAAAGCAGTAAAGCTGCTGTTTGAAGCAGTTAATTCTAACAGCGTGTGTTTCTGTCTTGCAGAGGGGCAGGAATTGGTGGCCTTGGAATAACTGTTGAGGGACCTTCAGAATCTAAAATCAGCTGTAAAGATAACAAAGATGGGAGCTGCAGTGCCGAGTATATTCCTTATGTTCCAGGAGATTATGATGTTAACATCACGTATGGGGGAGAGCATATTCCTGGTAAGAACTCTTGCTCAGTGGCTGTCAGAAAAGGGAAGAAGCCAAACTGAGGGCTCAATGCATTGGCTGCATATCCCTTATACTGTGGGATGTTGATGTGATTTTGTCTTTCTGCTTTTCCTGGGAATTCAGGCATAAAAAGCAGTGGCATTTGCTCAAGTGGGTACAGATGAGTGGGACAGGGAAGGGGACACTAACCCTTGACAAATAACTGGTTTTATGCACAAGTGGTGTATAAGACTTCAGGTCATGAAAATAACCCTTTGGTATTTGGGTGTCTTCAAGATCCTGTTCTGCAATAAGAGGGTCAGCCTGTCATGGGGATTATATTAAACTCTGTGTTTACCTGTGCATGCATTTGGACTGGATGCTTCCTGTTGGTCCCATTCTCTTTGTTGATGTACTGAACTTGGTAAAATATGAAGGAAACAAGTGCCTGCATGATGCTTCATTTGCACTTCTGGTTTCTTTCATGTTTATTTTTTTTTTCCTGAGGTGTGAGGAGTAGACGGTTCACAACTGAATTGTTGAATAAACAGTGAAAATGTAGAAGCACCATCCTTATGCTTCTGGCTTTTGCAGAAGCAAAGGAGCAATGTGGAGGCTGTGGGGTTGTCAGTCATGCCTGTGGCTGAATGATAGTAATAAAAAAGCCCAAGGAAAAATAGGGAAAAAAGACCTTTTTCAATTTGTTCTCTGTAACTGTTAACTCTGGTGTTTAACACTTGCTGTGTCGACTTCCAGGCAGTCCTTTCAAGGTTCCTGTGAAGGATGTTGTGGATCCCAGCAAGGTGAAGATAGCAGGACCAGGTCTGGGAACAGCTGTTCGAGCTAAAATCCCACAGTCCTTCACTGTAGATGCCAGCAAGGCAGGAGTAGCACCCCTCGAGGTGGTGGTGACAGGACCCAGAGGTAAGAACCGAAGTACTCCATCTGGCTGTGGCCCCTTCTCTGTGTTTGGGTTGGTAACATGGCCCTGCTTGCAAAGATGGTAATGCCACTTGAATGGGCATTTCTCTCTGTTCCTGTTCATCTGTGAACAGGATAGCTGACCCTTGTGTCATGCTGTGAAAGGAGAGCTGTGTCCTAGGTAGTGGTGCTGTGGACAATGCCTTTGATGGCTTTAGCTTAATCTTGAGAATGGGAGAAGTGATGTGAGTAACCGTCACTGGTGAACATTTGTGGCTTAGTTTTAGACATAAAAGAGTAAATCCAAAGTCTAATATGCAGTGCCTTGGGAAACCTGTGTAACTGGGTTGCAGAAGTCTCTGAATCATGGTGGAACTGCTCAGTGGTGCCCAGAGAGCAACATGGCCCTCGAGTGACAGCGTTAGTGATGTTTGCATTAACCTAGAAAGTTGTGTCTCAGTGGCACAGTATCTTGGCAGTGAATACCTGTTGGCTGCAAGTCTCACCTTGTTAGGAGGCAAGAGCTGCTTCCCCATTGGAGTGTCAGGTCCCTTTGTGCAGGTGCCCCTCAGGTAACACTCATTTAATTCTAGCGGATGAGACGAATTCCGAGGGATGGCGTTCCCCACTGAAAGCAATTTCGGATTTCTTTAAAGGTGGTCCAAAGGGTGACACTGAGACAGGTTTGAACTCTCACTAGCTACTGGCAATTTTGGCTCTCGGAAATCCAATTGGCAACAGCAAGAATCATCTGGAGGAGGGAGTGGGAACCAACGGTGTTGCTTTTAGGCTTCGCATGGCAACTATATAGGTTTCTTTTGTGCTTGCTTTACTGCTAATCCTTCCTATGTTTTAAAGCCAACTTGTAATTGTAGACTGCTTTGTGTGTTGATCTGAACTGATATGTCGCGTAATCTGTTGTAGATTTAGCTTAATGCAAATTGAAATAATTGATCCTGCTTTCTTAGGACTCTGGCAGCTTGCAGGGCAGTCCTGCCTAGGCAGCAAGCCTACCTTTCCAAACTCCTGATTGTGAAAGACTGGGTTGGTGAATGCTACACACCAACTGGCTTTAGGGCTCAGTTCTGTGCAGTGAATCCCAGTAACAGTGTGTAATCTTATAAATGACAGTTCAGACAATTATAACTATTACTCATTTTCTGTCTTGAAAGATCTTTCATGCACTGTTAGCAATTGCTCTTGACCTGGACTGTACAGAAAGGCAGAGCTCTGGTTTTTCATGCTAGCTTTTGTTTAGAGAGAGAAGATGGGAGCCCAGAGAGTGGTGAATAACAAATCTATTACAAGTCAATGGCTTTGAATGCAAAATTAGGGAAACTGATCACTGATCTATGCCTGTTGCCTTCCTTCAAAAAAATAAAAGAATTTAAATTTAGCTTGTTGCAAACTGTAAATAAGCAGTACATCTTGGAGCTTTGTGCAGTAAATGGCTGGTGAGGAACTGGGTTTTGACAGTGGAACTGAGAAAATCATATGGTTGTTTTTTTTTTAGGAGTTGTGGGGCCTGTTAATGTGGTAGACAATGGAGATGGCACCCACACGGTGGTGTACACCCCTATGCAGGAGGGACCCTACCTGATCTCTGTCAAATATGCTGATGAAGATATTCCTCGAAGGTAAGGTGGTGAGATAAGCTTTGGTGAACTGAAGATTTAATGATTCAGTTGTGCTCTCCCAGCACATGAGCACCATTTAAGGACTAGCTGTGCTCCTTTCTACTTAACCAGTGCAGCTCCTTGCACAACTTCTGGGTTCAGTGGTGGTTTGAGCCTGCTGCACCTACAGCAGACACCGTTGGGGAGGTGTATTTGCACCTGAGTGTGTACTGCAGCAGCTGCCAGCCACTGACTGGGGAGGAGGGGGCAATAATGGGTTTCTCTTTAAGTCCCTTCAAGGTGAAGGTGCTTCCTACATATGATGCCAGTAAGGTGACGGCGAGTGGACCAGGGCTCAGTTCCTATGGCATTCTAGCCAGCCTGCCTGTGGAGTTTGCTGTGGATGCTAAGGATGCTGGGCAGGGACTTCTGGCTGTACAGATCACTGTAAGTAACTACAAAACCATGCAGGACTGGAAACGTGTTGTTCCAGGTGGGCAGGAGTCTCTCCCATCAGAACTGTCCACAGCTTTACCCCGACATACCCAGTGTTCTGGAGACTGGGCTGCTGGCTGGACCCTAAGGTCTGGTACAAGAAAGTCTTGCACCCTGTTTGTGAAGCTCTTGAGACTGCTTTTATGAAACTTCTGTCTTAAAATCATTAGCCATGCTATATTTGGCTCTTGTTTAACCTTACACTCTGCAAATGCCCAAAATGAGATAAACAGTTTCTTGTAAGATTATGAAAATACTGGCATTTGAAATGGAGACAACCTTCTAGCAGTGCAGTTCAGCAAGGCCATGAGATAACATCCATGCTGAGCATGACATTATGATAAATTAAAACACAAGTCTCCCTCAAGGTTGCCAGAAGTCATAGGCTGCTTAAGGAGATACTGCAGGAATGTTTTTATTTGGCTTTGTTATTGCTCTTCCTGAAGTTTCTGGTGCCTGGACTCTGTGGCCTCACAAAAAGGTCTCTGGTTAGTGGACCATAAAGCACATAGCTCAGCTCTGGCATGCCTAGGTCATGGCATGACTGGTTGTACTTGCCCTCCTGCATTCTTGCTCCTGTGCTGTCTCAATGTCTGTTCAGATGCAGCAAAGCAGTTGCCATTATTCTGGCATGCATGTGTGGCCTTAAAGCCAAAATGCTTATCAGAGCTCCCAGCCTGGCTGTGGCTTTGAAAAATCAAGTTCCACAAGCCCTGCATGGTGGAAATGCATAGGTGATCCTCCTGGCAACATTTGTTTGCTTCTTGTTCTGAGCTGTTGAATGTCAAAAGTTTCACAAGCCTTCCTGAAAGAAGTAAGCTCTTCTGTGCTGTACCTAAATCTCAAGTCCTTTACAGGCTTATACTGTACCCCAGGCAGTGTTAAGTCGTAAAATACAAAATGGAGTCAACATGTGGTTCCCCGTAAGCAGGCTTGGAAGACTTTCTAAAATGCTTTGTGCTTTGCAGCTGGTGAGAAATGGTAGTTGAAGTGACTGCATAGACCTACTTTTAACTGTAGACTTTGCAGTGTGCCAGCAGCTGGATACCTCATGCAGGAGACAGCAGACTCCAGTAATGCTTCCCCCTGCCCTCAGACCTTTCAGGGAGCAGCTGCCCAAGGCTACCCAGTGCTTACTCAGGATGGAGCTGCACAGTCTGGCTCCCCATCTCTGCCTCAGGGACCTGGGAAGCATTCTTCATTTCCAGCAGTGATATAACAGTGAAGCCTGAAACTTCTTACAGTTATCTTATAAACATTCTTGTATCAAACAAAGGGTAGTTGATGGTAGCACCAATTGTTTTATAGTGGTCTGATACCTTTCTACTCCCAGTAATCTATTGCTGGTACTAGTCTTTGAGTAAAATATATTTAAACCTCAAAAAGCTGCAGTTCTGTATCTGTTTCAGACTATATAAATATATATTTGTTGCCCTACTAGAGGAATTCAAAACTAACTTTCCAGTGCATAAATCTTCTGGTGTGCATTCCTCAGGACCAAGAGGGCAAACCCAAGAGAGTGGACATTCATGACAACAAGGATGGCACTTACACAGTCACCTATGTCCCTGACAAAACGGGCCGCTACACGATTGGTGTTAAGTATGGTGGAGATGATATCCCATCCTCTCCCTATCGGATCCGGGCATCTCCATCTGGGGATGCCAGCAAGTGTTTGGCCACAGGTGAGTGTTTGGCCCCTCTCTGTTGCAGTTGTTTGTGCTGGGTGTAAAGGTGCCTTTTGAGCATGGTACAGTTGATGTGTAGAAGACATGCTAGAGACTTCTGTAATCTGGCGGCTCTTACAAGAAAGGGTTTTCCTAAAGACAAAGAAGTGTCCGCCCTGCAGGTGAGCAGGAATCTCTTGCAACCTCTAGCAAAATCTATCCAACCTGGGCTGTCATAAACAGCCAGATGCAACCAAAGTCTGATGCTTATTTTGGCATAGATAAATCCTGCTGAGAACTGCAGTGAGGTTGATTTAAAAATAACACATCTGTGTGTGTCCCCACTGCATCATGCTCCTTTCACTGTGAATGTTGCAAGAAGCTTTTCATTCCAAGCAAGAACAAAATTAATTCTGAGGATGTAAGTAGTGTGTGCTTCTATGTTAGCAAATCCTGTTCAGGCTGGGTATGATTAGTGGAGGTTTCTGCTGCTTTTCTGTCTGTTCAAGGTTAACCAGGGTCTGAACAGGCTTTTGGGAAGGGTGAGTGCAAGGGGAGAACCTGAAGATAAGACATTGCTATGACTCGAAAAATCATTGCCTCAAAAATCAATGCCTTGGTGTAGGGGGAGGACTCCAAATTTGTTGCTACAGGAGCACCCTTATGGCTTTGTCCCTCACTTGTTCTCAGGATGGATGTTCATCACATGGCTTTGGGCTGGTCACTGCAGCACAGTACCACCTCCCAGGAGGTTGTGGCAGGGAGCAGAAGTGGCAGGAACTAGTTACAAGAATGCCACTGATTTTAGAATAAAGAAATAAACTAGGCAAGGCCAAATTTAACAGGGAAACTTAATCTGTTGTAGTTCTGTGAGAGAGTCTAGGCATTGTGCTGGTCCTGGCCATTGTGCAGTTTGAGTGCACCTGATGCCTTTCCAGGAGCTGGCTGCTAGTAGTCTTAAACAGAAATACATTCCTGACACAATGGGGAAAAAAAGAGAGGGATTCCCTTTACTTCACAAAAAAGATGCCTTAATGGGTGAATCTGATACTCTTCCAAGTAATTCAAGTGACTACCTATTCAAAGTAACTGAGCTGGAGATTACTGTCAGATGCCGGCTAAAATTTTCCCTTTCCAAGAAGTGCTTCTGATTCTGTGCTGTAAAGCTGAAATACAATTGCTGCAGGTAGGAGTAGATGCTGGAATAGTGCCAAGGTATTAAACCAGCAGGTTCATTGCCACTTGAAAAGGAGCTGTTTACCTGGTAACAAGTGCCGGTCAGAAGCAGGAATGTTCAATACGTACTGCAAATAAGACATAATAGTTCTCATTTAAACACAGTGTTCTTCAAGCTGGATCTGATAGCTACAATTTGGGCATTGTTGCATGATTTTCTTTTTTTTGGATGTGTGGCAGAACAGTGGAAAATCGTTTGTGGTTCATGGTGGAGGAAACATGGCCATGGCTGCTACTGTGTCCTTTTATAGCTGCTTATACAGGGAGGTTTATGTTAAAGCAGTGCAGCTGAGTTGCTGGCTGGGCAGAATAAAATGCCTTTGGCTCTGCATGAAGGAGTATGATGATAAGAGTATGGGTTAAGGCATTGCTTTCTTCAAACTTAGCTTTTTTCCCCTCTGTTCTCATCCAGCCTTTCTGATTGCAGAGGAGGAGGAAAGCTAGTAGCCAGCTCTTGCATGCCGCTGTGCTGACCGATTTTATGAATATCCCTTGTCATACATCTGCTCCCAAAACCACATCTGTAGGTCCCTGGGACCAGCATCTTGGTGCTGTGCTCCCCAGGCGCCTTGCAGGGAGCCTTCCTGGGAAAACTGTCCTCTGAATGCTTTCTGAAATGAAAATTGCCTTGTAGGTCCTGGAATTGCACCCACTGTGAAGACTGGTGAGGAGGTTGGTTTTGTGGTAGACGCCAAATCAGCAGGGAAGGGAAAAGTGACGTGCACCGTCCTCACGCCAGATGGGACAGAAGCTGAAGCAGATGTTGTTGAAAATGAGGACGGGACTTACGATATCTTCTACACTGCTGCCAAACCAGGAACCTATGTGATTTATGTCCGCTTTGGTGGGGTGGACATTCCCAACAGTCCTTTCACCGTCATGGTAAGCCAGCTCTGCTCCAGAAGTACCTCCCACTCGGATTCCTGCTGCCATGTTTTATTTAGTGATAGGTTTAACTCTGTGTGTAAATGTTTGCTCAGACATTTATTAGGCTAGCAGGAACTAATGAATCCTTGTTACTTGCAGAGCTTATTTTGAGCAGGCAATACAGTTAAGTGAAGCGGGATAGAAGCCATCAGAGGATGAAGACTTGGCTTCTCTGGAGAAATTTGTTTTTCATTTCCTGACCATGTAGTTCTTTTTCTAAATGATGTAAGGGTGGTTGTAATCAGCTTCTACAACTAATTACTTTAGCCATTGTCAGATACAAAGCTCTGCTTTCTCTGTCTCTTACTCTTTATTAAGTTGACCCCAAAATAAGGAATGGTCTGCTGACAGATCCCAGGGAAGTAGACTGTTAGCTCACACTTTAAAATTATTTGCAAGTGCTAGTTAAACTGTTATAGCCAAATTCCTCCTCTTTCTAATTATCTTCCTTCCAATGTGCAGTACGTCAGCACATTTAGCAAACAAAACCCCAGCCCCCTGAGAAGCAGACTAGGTGCCTCTCAGGGCTCACAGAAGCTCTTCATGTGAAGAACAGCTCTCCATGTTGGCAAAACAATTCCTGGTCTTGTAATCTCAGCTAAAGCAGCCTCCGGTACATGTCAGTCTGTGAAACCACAGGACAGTACTTGTGCTGAGTGTGGATGGAGCTCACGAGTCCTTGGGGCTGGGTCGTCCTGCCTGTCACCCTGGCAGATTGCTATGGGTGTCTGAAGATTTCCTTGAGAAAAGTGACTCCCTTGGTCTCTGCTCAAAGGTTGCCACAGGAAATGCCTCTCGAGGTCAGGGAGCGCACTCCCGACCAGCCAGAATTCCCACTTCCTAGTGACAGAGTACATGTTTGACTTGGGTGTCTCAGCTGGGAACACAGAACACTGGAACAGCAGCATTTCTGTTTTGCATTGGTTTTCTTAGTGGAGTCTTTCCAAGCAGAAGTTTCCAGTGGATTATTTCATTAGTGGGGGGTTGCAGTGGTGTGAACGGGCAGGAGGGGCTGGGGTGGCTGAGCCCAAGGGAGCTGCCAAGGGAGTGTGGGTATCAGCCCCAGCCACTCCAGTCAGATTAATGGGGAAGATGGGAATTTGCAAGTCATTCTCTTGGCTTGCCTGGTGAGAAGAGCGGCTGCACCAGGGGAAAACACATTCCATGTCTTGACAACGCTGTCCCGGCTATGAATCAGAAGAATGGCTTTGCAGCTATGGCTGGATGTGGGCTGGGTCATTCACCCCAAGTGCATGAGCTAGAGCAGCCTTCCCACGGCAACCTGCTCCCCTGCCTCCCAGCTGGCACACCATCCTGCGCAGCGCTCAGGGACTTACAGCTTAGGTTGAAACCTTTCCCTTCCCTCCCTGCATCAATCCCGTAAAAAAGCAACTTTGATACTCAGTTCTGTCAGGCAGAGCTTTCAGCTTCCCCTCGAGCACCCAACAGCGGCATGTACTGGCCTTGTCCCTTTGCTGGTGGCTTCCCCCAGTGCCTAATGCCTGCAGATAAGGGCAGTTTCCCAGCTTCCCTGACTGGATCCAGGTCTTTGCTATGGTGAGAGGACTGGGAGGGCTACATGGTGGGAGGAAGATGTTGAACTAGAAAGAAGTCTGTGTTCTGAACTGTGAAAGGTGGAAATGCCTCCATGCCAGAATAACACCTAATAACACCTAACCTGCCTCTACCCCTGCCCAGGCTGTAGATGCAGATGATGTCGCCGCACGGTCACAGGAGCCAGTGGGCGCTTCCCCTCCTGGATTCCGCCCTTGGGTACACAATTTTTACATTTTTCAGCTGCTTTTCCCCATCTGTGTTCCATTTCAGATGACAGCCTGCTTCTTGGGACTGCTTGATCGCTCTGGTCATTGTGTTCATTCTTTCTGTTTCATCAATTGTTCTTGGGATCCAGACTTTGTTTTTTCTTTACTGCTTGAAGGGAGTCTCCAAATAAACTCTAATTTAAACACGAAGAGGATCACTGCACCCACAGCTTCCACTTCTGAAATGTCTACTGTTGGCAAAAGCAACCTGAATGTACTGCTTTGTTTTCCCAGTAAAATCACAGTGTCTTGAATTCAGAGTCACATTGTGAAACTTGTTTCTTTTGTCCATGTTGTGTTGCAATCACTCTGCCCCATTTAAAAATCACTTTCTCTTCCAGGCCTTAAGCAACTAAATCCTTTCAGATGGAGCCACTTTGGGTCTTGTGTGTGCTACATTGTCTTCCATCCCTTTGTGTTCCATTTATATATCTAACTTTTTTCCAGCATGTCTTCCATCCGCGCCGTGTTTGATTTGCTCTGCTCTGCAGCGTGGTGTTGTGAAGGAGAGCTTGGCCGGACACTGCTCTGGTTGAGCCCAGTCCTTGGCTGGCTGCAATAATCACCGCACACTCTCTTCTGCTTGTGCTCACAGGGGAGTTGCTCAGTGCTCATTTGGCTCCACCACCCTTTTTGAAGTGACCCATCTTTTTGCTTCCTTTAGGTTACAGAAGAAACTTATGTCCCGGTTGGAGACATGAATGGCATGGGATTCAGGCCCTTTGATTTGGTTATCCCATTTGCTGTGAGGAAAGGAGAAATAACAGGTACCTGGAGTGCCTCTCAGGGTGGTTTATGATTTTTGTTAGTGTGTTTATCCCTTTGCAGCTATCAGTCTGGGTGGTCCAGACCACAGCATGTGGGGGAGGTTTGTATCCTGCCAGCAACTAAGTTGTTTAATTTCACATCAAGTGGTACCCGCTGAGGGATGAGTAGGATACACCCTGCCAATGGTTTGAGTTAAGTGAGGGGATTCTTAGTGCTGCCATGGTCCTCAGTGCTAGGCTGTGAGCTCCTGCGCTTGTAGGGTCTGTTGCTGCTTTTTCCCTTCTGGAGCAGCTACATGCATCCTTGATAAGCTCCATTATTTCTTTTGAGCAGATGCTGCAAAACAGTTAATTCTGCAATCCTGTTACATACCTTCTCCAAAGTAGGCAGCCCCTCTTGCACAGCTCTGACAGCTGAGAGCATCACCCAGTAGCACCCTGGTTGCACTAAGTTCCTGCACACAAAGGCTGTGTCCCCTCTGCTCTCTAGCTCAGCAATCCTACCCCAAACCCTGGGCTGTCTCAGCTTGAAGGAACTGTTGGTCTTTCCTTTTCAAAAGAGCAGGAGATGGAGCATCTTGCTACAAAGTAGTTTAGTGCCTTTTCTGGGGCTTGCTGTGGAAAGCTTAGTGGCTGCAGCAAACAGCCCTGCCTGTAGAGTTTGTAAGGTCACAGGACTGTTTGCCAGATGTCTACCACTGTGCTGTATTCATGTAGCTTAAGTAGAAAACATGTCTGGTTAGTGTTCCCATTAGTCTCCTATTTGTGCCTGTGGGTAAGACATTTAACAATTTAAAATGCTTGTTTAAAATGGCTAGACAATTCTCTGTGGGTGGGAGAGGGGAAGCAGGCAGCTTCTCCTTCTGTAACTCCCATGGTGGCCTTTTGTAGGTGAAGTACACATGCCCTCTGGAAAGACGGATACGCCAGATATCGTGGATAACAAAGACGGCACAGTTACAGTGAAATACGCTCCTACTGAAGTTGGGCTGCATGAAATGCACATAAAGTACATGGGAAAGCACATCCCAGGTGAGTCTGACAAAGCAGGTGATGCAAATCCGACTTCAGGGTCCTGCTGATGCATCTCCTCCTTGGTGAGGTTCTATAGCTGAGTTGTACACACTGTAGTAAGAACCACTTGGGTTGTCTCATTATTCAGCAGCACTTCCTCTGCAAGCAGTCCAGAGAGAACTAAAGCAAAGGAGTAAGTGCTGGCACATGTGAGCTTCCATTGTGGTTTAATAGTACCAGCCAGGCTTAAAATGGATTTTGGTTTTGGGAACTAGCTTTTGTGGCATTTTATTATGAAGAAGAAACATGCAATTTTCTAACTTCCATTTTTTCTGCCATGGTGCTCAGCAAAACTAGTGGTTACAGTGTGTGTTTATCCTTAAAACTGCATTGGCAAAAAATCTCCAATCGGTGGGGAGGACTGAGTGGCTAAAACACTATAGTTACTGTTTCCATCTCACTGCAATAAAATAAAACACAAATGCACACTATGCTGTAATCTTTCTTTCTTTCTTCCTGGCTGCTTCTTAACAAACAGAAACCACTGCCTTTCATTCCCTTTCTTTTCTTTTGTCCTTACTTCACCAGCTCCCCAGTGGAAGCTCTGCCTCGCCTGGAGGCTGCAGCTGCCTTGTGGTTCTCCGGACATGCTGGCTGTGTGGGGCTGGGGGAAAGGGGCAGATCTGTAGGAAGATGTGTAGACATGAGACAAAATACCTTCAGCAGTGTCTGAGCGGGGCTGCTGGTTCTGTTGGTGTACAGAAACACAGGATAACTTTGGCTGAAGCAGGGAGCTTGATGATGCAGTGCATGGTTGCTACTTCAGTCTCTTCAGCGCTTGTGTGGGTATAGAACCTCTGTAAGTGCTGAACTCTTGGATGTATTAATTCAGTAAGACCAATACTCTGCACCAGGATAGAAGGATGATGTTGCCTTCTTGAAGGCTGTCACGAATCAAATCTGCTGCTGGCTCAGCTGCAAAATTTAGCTTTGGACTAAAGAGCTATTTGTGCCTTCTTTTGAAGCCATTGTTGGCTGTTGGTGACTGTACTTTTTGTTCTTGTGCACCAGCTTAGCTAATCTGAGGCTGGCAAACACGTTTTTGGATACCCTTCAAATTTGCTGGTTCAGGTTCATTGAGTCAGACAATGTGCTGTGCTAGTTCCTAATTCTGAGCTACCAAAATTCAGAATCTCTGCCTGAACTGAAAGCCTGCTTCTGAGTCATGTTCTGATTTAATGTGCTAAAAATAAACTTGCAATGAACAAGACCATTTACAACATCATTGAAACTTATTTTTGGTAATTTGAGGAACACTTTTTCATGAGTGAATGTGGAACAAATTGTGAAGAAGTACAATTTGAGGGTGGAAGGGGAGGCTTATTTGATTTTAAAGTGCATTACAGTCACATAAAGGTTTTTCAGATACCAAGTAGTGAGAAGGGCATTGAAGAACATTGTGATCAGTTCTTGTAGTCCAGGCCACTCATCCTTAAAAGTGCCTCTTTTGGTTGGTTTTTTTTCCTTTAGAGAGCCCTCTGCAGTTCTATGTGAATTACCCCAACAGTGGCAGTGTGTCTGCATATGGGCCTGGCCTCATTTATGGGGTTGCCAATAAACCAGCAACTTTCACCATTGTCACGGAAGATGCAGGAGAGGGTAAGTCTGTCCTTTAAACCCATCCTACCCTAAACTGGGAACTTCTTGGTAGTGTAATGCACACTGGCGGTAATTTCCATTCCTGTGTCCAACTATGAGCCTCTGATATGATACAAATGACTTGTGCAAATATCAGGCTGTAACTTGCAGTAAAAGCTATTTTATTACTGCTTCCCAAGAGCAGTAGATGTATCTAGATGTGTCCTGTGGTACAGGGTGCAAATGGCTTGTTTAATTAAAAATAAACTGAAGGCAGCTTAAATCTAGTGGGTGATGACTGAGTGTGGAATCACTGTTAGGTAAATCTAACACTGAATAGAGCTGTGGCCTTAGTGGATTGGCCTGACCTGGTTTTGCTGCTGTCCTTTGAAAACACACATCTTAAGCTGCATTTTAAGTACCACGTATTGGATCTTTCTCATTGGACCAAGTCTTTGGACTTGATGTGCACAAAGATTTACAGAAGTGCCATTCTCCTTGTTTCCTAGGTGGGCTGGACTTGG
Source organism: Manacus vitellinus (assembly GCF_001715985.3). Lineage (NCBI taxonomy): Eukaryota > Metazoa > Chordata > Aves > Passeriformes > Pipridae > Manacus > Manacus vitellinus. Next base: position 12,453,071 of record NW_021939063.1, on the reverse strand, counting down.
CTATTGAAGGACCTTCAAAAGCAGAGATCAGCTGCATTGATAACAAAGATGGGACGTGCACAGTCACGTACCTGCCTACTCTGCCTGGGAATTACAGCATCCTGGTCAAGTACAATGACAAACACATTCCAGGCAGCCCATTCACAGCTAAGATCACAGGTATAAAGTTGAGACTTCGGGAAGCACTTCATATTAAAAATTAACGTCTGATAGCATGGGGGACCTGGTTTGTGGCAGGAATTTGAAGTCCTCTGACTTGTTCTGCACTTAACCTTGTAAAGTTTTGTGACTTGTTTCTGTTTATGTATTCAGATGATAACAGAAGACGGTCTCAGGTTAAGCTTGGTTCTGCTGCTGACTTTATGTTGGACATCAATGAGACTGATCTCAGTCTCCTAACAGCCAGCATTAAAGCCCCATCTGGTCGTGATGAGCCTTGTCTTCTGAAGAGGCTGCCCAATAACCACATTGGTAAGCTCTGAGAGATTACTAGGGTAGCCTTTGCTCCAATTTGCTTTGGCATGTAAAATCACTGACTTCCTGCTCCTTCCCAGAAGAGTGTTGTCAAACCACGTGGTTGATAGTGTTTGGTACAGTTGCCCAAAGACAGAAGAGTGTGAAGGATGACCTTGTCTTAGGTTACATGTGACATGTCAGGTTGCAATTGAAGTGGGTTTTGTCAGCATATATGAATGGCTTTGTGGTCCACTTGAGAGCAACATGTGTGAAGAGAGCGCTCTTCCAGTATTTCATTTCTTGGTGTGATTAAGGCATTTAAATCGAGTATAACATGAATAAAAACCGAATAAATTAGTCACATTTCTCTGCTTCATAGGCATCTCATTCATTCCACGGGAAGTAGGAGAACATCTGGTTAGCATCAAGAAAAACGGGAGCCATGTACCAAACAGCCCTGTAACAATCATGGTGGTCCAGTCTGAGATCGGGGATGCCAGACGGGCAAGAGTTTTTGGACGTGGCTTGGTGGAAGGACGGACCTTTGAAATGTGTGACTTCATTGTAGACACAAGAGACGCAGGTCAGTTCCATGGCAAAGGGACTGTGAGATGCTGTGAGATACATACCCACTCTACATGAGAGCATTGCCCCCTCATGTGTGACCACCAGCTGCAAATAGTGTGTTAAAGATGCGTGGTCATTGTCAGTTATTAACTACAGACAACACTGTTAACTTAGAATACACTTTGCATGATCCTGGCTGATGTCTTCGGTTACAGCCAGCAGGGACTGTCACTGGGGCACTGATAAAAGTTTTTCATTTGATGGTGCTGGTTCTAGTATCATTTGGTAGAATGGAAGGGAAACAAAGAAGGAAATGAGGAAGATATTTCCCTGTTGGTTTAATGTGGAGCCTTGGATAACCTTTTAGCTTTGAAGATAACTTTTCAATATTAACAAAATAAAAGGGATATGGTCAGAGGATTTTAGGAGCTGAATGCATGCTGTGCCTTCAATATCTGACTGATTAGGAGTACAGAAATGTCATTAAGGCATCATGCAATTCCTGTGTGCCCATTATGATACAATCCTACTGCTATGGGTTTGAACTATTTAATGTCAGGTTTAGAGTAGAGCTATGGAAATCCGAGGCTAACTTACGTGTATTGTAGGTTATGGTGGGATCTCACTGGCAGTTGAAGGACCCAGCAAGGTAGAGATCCAAACTGAAGATCTAGAAGATGGAACTTGCAAAGTGTCCTATTTTCCAACTGTACCTGGCGTGTACATTGTGTCCACTAAATTTGCAGATGAACATATTCCAGGTAAGCGAAAGTGTTGGGCAAATTTTTGGTTAGTACCACTGAAGTCCTACCTAGCTGACCAGTCCCTGGAACTGTGGGTGGGCTGTGTGATCTGGCTTGCACCGTAAGTCCCAAAGGTTCGAGGGGGTCCTCCACAAGCAGCAAGCATCAGAAACTGTTCTGCTTCCATGGGTGTATTTCACTTGGACCTCACTGTTGTCTGTAAAACTTCCCCTATGATCCCCTACAAGTCAGGGGAAGCTTTCACTTGTCCCCTCAGTGCAGCTTGTAATGAGCAGAGGAGGAATGACTTGCTGTTGTACTTACAGGCAGCCCATTCAGTGTGAAGATAAGTGGTGAAGGAAGAGTTAAGGAGAGCATCACACGAACAAGACGGGCTCCCTCTGTTGCAACAGTAGGAAGCGTATGTGATCTGAACCTAAAAATCCCAGGTAAGCAGCAACATCCTTATCCCCAAAACCACAACTTGCACTTGTGTAGCTTAGGTGCACCTGAAGCAGAAATACAAACTTCAGTGTTGTGAAGACATCCTCATATTAAGATAGTTTAGGGAAGAAACACTGGTAGTGTGTCTCTTTGAATGGTTAAAAATAAGCATGACCATGATCAACATATGGAGAAATAAATACCAGAGAGACCTTAATTTAATTTACTGTGTGTGCAGCAGGCTGGGGAATGGGCTGCACAGCTCACCCTGGCTCCAGGGGTTTAAGATCATCATGTAGGCTATTAAATGTTTGTATTGCTGTCTGGAAACTGTGAATCACGTAGGCCAGGCTTAGCTGGCTGCACTTTTCCAACCACTTAATCTGCCTCTGTAGAGGGAGCTTAACTGGGAAGCTGTAACTGGCTGGGCTTGCTGCTTGGCAGCACACACCTGCCTGAGCATATGAATGGGCACCTATGTGCCTCTTCTGTCATTTGTACTGTGTAATCACTTCAGCTCAGGTCCTGCTTCCAAAAACAAAATACCAAAACCCCTTGTAACTTTCTAATCTGCATTTTTTTTATTCTCTTCTTGTTAGAAATTGACTGTAGAGATATGGAAGCACAGGTAACTAGTCCCTCTGGGAGAAACTTCAGTGCCGAAATTTCAGAGGTTGACAAAAACACCTACTGCGTCAGCTTTGTGCCACAAGAAATGGGAGTCCACACTGTGGATGTCAAATACAGAGGGCAGCCGGTGCCAGGCAGCCCCTTCCAGTTCACTGTGGGGCCACTGGGTGAGGGAGGAGCCCATAAAGTGAGAGCTGGAGGCCCGGGGCTCGAGCGTGGAGAGACGGGTATTCCAGGTGAGTCCTCTGCTCTCACTGGGCTCCAGTGTGTGCTGTGTGCAGCTCTGCAGTGCAGGGTTTTGGTTTCTGTTGGCCTCTTCTCTGAGAGTTTGAGCAGAGCTTGGTGTAACACTGTGGGGTTGCCCCAAGCCAGAGGTGGCCAGTGGAGAAACATGGAGAAATAATATTGCTGTCATGTGAATGGAAAAGTCTGGAAATCCACATTTTGGAAACTGACTGCTCTCATAGAGTGAACTCGAGGTTGTAAGGTGTGTTATACAGGCTGATAGGCTAATTCAAGGCTAATAGGAGCCTTCTGGAGAAACTGCTGAGCAGTATGTCCCGGGTTGATAGGACAATGATGATACATTTAAGTATGAGATACTGCACAGTCTGTTAGGAAGAAGCTGCAACCCAGCAGCAGCAAACTTATTCTTGTGTGCTCGTATGCTTCAACAGCTGAGTTCAGTATATGGACACGAGAAGCTGGAGCTGGAGGACTATCTATTGCTGTAGAAGGCCCAAGTAAAGCAGAAATCACCTTTGATGACCATAAAGATGGATCATGTGGTGCATCATACATAGTTCAAGAGCCAGGTATGTACCAAGACCAGATCATAGGGAAACAACATTGAATGTGACTTTCAAAGAAAGTAAGGACACTCATTGCTTCTTTTCTCCCTGCAGGCAACTATGAGGTGTCCATAAAGTTCAATGATGAGCACATTCCTGAAAGCCCCTACCTGGTTCCCGTCATCGCCCCCTCCGATGATGCTCGCAGGCTCACTGTCACTAGTCTTCAGGTGAGACATAAGGAAACATCTCTACAACTTACCACACAGACTGATTTCGTCCTTGTTCTCCAAGACCAAAATGGTTGTCATTTCTTCTTAGTAAAAGTCTTGCCTTGGTTGGTGCTTGTTTTCAAGCTCAGCTTGCAGCCAGAGAGGTTTTTGGCAGCTGGCCCAGCTCTGGCAAGCCAGAATTCAAAGGCAGAAGGCTCAGCTGAGTGTATTACAGATGATGACACTTGGGAATTAGGAACAAGAGGCTACAGAAATACCACTGGAGGAGTTAAAAAGTGTTTCCCACCCCATTAGCTAGGGGAGGGCAAAGGAGAACTGAAACATGGAAGTGAACTACCAGTGATCATGCTGGCACTGGGTTCCTTGGTTGGCCCACGGAAGAGCAGCTGGGTTTCCATGGGTAGTGTAGGGCTATGCAGCTGGGATGTCACTGCAGCCTGGCTGGGCAGACAGAGGGGGCCCCATGGTGAGGTTGGGGTGCAGATTTGCTCTGGCTGATGTTATGAAACCACACAGTCACAGCTCACGTGATTCATGAGCGGTAGTGAATCTCAGAGTGGGTCACAGCTTTGTAGCTGGTCTGGGATCATCTGCTAACCTCACCATGTCATTTGTGTGTGTGTGTGGTTACAGGCATTTAAATGCAAGTTACATTAAAAGCCTGACTAAAATCTCCAAAGCCAGAAGCTTGGATGTGAGACTGAGAATCTGTGTCTAAATATACTGTACCTCAGTCCTCATTGAGTGGTGATTAGTACTTCAGCTGAGGCTTTTTTCAGCTATTTTTTTTGGCTAACCCAGCTGTGGTTCCCAGGAGTTTACCTAGGCTGCAGGACTTCTCCACCTCGGCTGTAAAAATGAACCATGACAGCCTGATCCAATAGTATCTCTTCTAACCAGGAGTTACAAGGGCGTTAATTAGTCACTGTGGTATTGATGTTTACCTTGTGTTTCATTTAAAGACTCTTTGACAGGAATACTCACTTCAATTAAGTCCTGGAGAGGCAGATAAAGCTGAGTATTTGGTAATGGAGTGCATTGTGCAGCATCAGCCTCCACTAAACCCACATCAGGGACTTGTTTATACATTGTACCTCAGTTCTACTCAGTTGCATTTATTTCCCTCTTCAGGATTTAGTTGAAAACAAAATCAGGTAAAGTATGTTAAACATGAGATGTTACTGGTAGATAGCTGCATGTGCTGTGCTGGTGGAGGACCATTGCAGCTCAGGAGGACCATTGCCTCGCCTTCGACCCACGGCCTGACAGCACCGCAACATCTGGTTTCATGTTTTAAATTGCTTTCTCATGTTTAAGACATCTTGTGGTGGCGTTCTAAATGCAGCCTCTTGTGGCAAATATAAACATGCATATTACTCTTTCAGACAACTGGATTATCAGAGGCTTTTCCCTGAATGAATCTGGAATGAGTGAATGGGTTGTGAAAATGGAGCTATAGCTTAAGCATCTTTTAAATCAAGTGCCTGAATACCGAGGACTGACCTCAGTGATAACGGGTGACTAGTTTTGTAAGCCTACCTCTCTTTGATGTGGCAGAGCCGTCAGGCTTCCAAAAACCCGTGTTACCATGGGAGAAGTCAGCCTAGCCAGTGTGGGTGACTCCTGAATCAGCCACCCCCTAAGAGACAGAGAGGTGATTTGAGCGTTAATGCAAGTAACAACATTATGCCTTTTGTTGAAACCTAAAAAAACCCTCATGCTGAAGCGGTTATTTCCCTGCCACAAATCTTGTGCTGTCTGAAACAAGAAGTTTAAATTTGATAATCTGACTGTTGCATTCTCAGGAGTCTGGATTAAAAGTTAATCAGCCGGCATCCTTTGCTATAAGGCTGAACGGGGCAAAGGGCAAGATCGACGCTAAAGTCCACAGCCCCTCTGGAGCTGTCGAAGAGTGCCATGTGTCTGAGCTGGAGCCAGGTGAGCACAGCTTTACGGTGTCATAACAAACTGTCTGACCTCCAAAACATTTGCTGTCCCACAGCAAGGGAATTCAGTTTCTTTGGCTTGCGAACAGTGTACCCAAGGGATGAGCACTGTGCTTCAAAAATTACTTCTTGGTGTCAAGAGCTGTTCAGTCAGGGTTATGTCCATGCTTTTCCTAGATAGCAAATGAACTGACTGACCCCCATTTGTGTAAAGTACAGACATTTAAGTCTTGGCCTGCCAGTGAAGGTACAGTGATATTAGTCATAAATGAAATATGATGTGGGAGAAATATGATGGGGAGAAGTTTATTTTTCAAAGCTATGCTTCCATCTTTGACTAATAGTTTATTTTTAACTTGCACTCACTCCTTCATATGAAATGTCAAGGAAGCTGACTATAAGCAAACACTACAGAAAGCTCAACACCTGTTTCAGCAATGAGCTTTTCTTTTTCACTTGAAGTCTCTATGAGTTATGGCCTGTACTATGGACAGACAGCAGCTGTCCAGCTGGGGGAGATCAGTCCCTCCTCTGAGTTAACACGCAATCAAAAATGTTAAATATCAGCAAATTGCTAAATTACTTCATTAGATAAAGGTGCTGTGTTTGTGGTGTCAGAGCAGCACGCTCAGCCCACTGGTGAGATTTGGCTTGCTCTAACCAGCTGCTTTTCTTCTCTGCACTGCTCCCTCAGCTGCTGACAGGTTGGGCTGTGATTCAGTTGTCATGTTTAGTGCACGAGTGAGGCAAATAACTCTAAAATTCACCCTGCAGACTAGATGACAGCTGAGATCAGATCCTAGTAAACAAGGTGAAAATCCAATCTGTAACACCTCCTGCAATAAATACAGCATTTTCCTACTTAAATATGAGCTTAGCAGCTTGTGTAGCTGAGTTCACTAAACCTGGGACCAAAACATGTCAAAGCATTACAGAAGCTGGGGTTGCTAACCAGTTGGGTTTAATTGCTGGTTTACTGTTTGATTGTTCTCTCTGATGTGTCAGGAAAGCCACTTCTCTCTCACAGATAAGTACGCCGTTCGGTTCATCCCCCACGAGAACGGCGTCCACTCCATCGACGTGAAGTTCAACGGGAGCCACGTGGTGGGCAGCCCGTTCAAAGTGCGTGTGGGTGAGCCCGGGCAGGCGGGCAATCCCACGCTGGTCACGGCCTACGGATCCGGCCTGGAGAGCGGCACCACGGGTAACCCTCCTCTTACAGCTCCGATACAGACCTGTTTGCACTTGGCTTTCAGGCATACACAGAAGTTGTTCCTAGGCATATTTTTACATGACTTTGCCTGCTAAGGCAGCTGAACTAACCCACATCCTCTGCTGACCTGAGCACAGGCTAATTTTGCTTTCTAGCATGCTCCTCATGTCTTATAACCATCACTTACAAGTCTGCAGGCTATACTGAGCCTTAACAACCTTAAAACTTGTGTAAATCAGCAGCTGCAGCGTGCGTTCAGTGGAACTGCTGGTTAGCAGCTGGGCTAACTCTGCCAGTTAGCTGAGCTCCACCTCGGTGGTCCCTTGGAGCTCTGGAGATGCTCTGGCTCCCTTCCACGCATGAACACAATGTCTGAGTTGGCTGTCTAGTTGAAGAAATCTTATTTAACTTGTGTGCCCCTGTTAATTGAATGGGTACCAGGGTGTACCCTGTTACCTTCTGTTCAGTGCTTGCAGCTCTAAGAAATTTCAAGTTAAATGTAGTATGATGTGTGAACCCTGGGGAGAGCAGTGGATTGTTGTGTTGGCTGTGTGCTTCAGATGCAGCATGAACAGTCTCTTCTTGGAAATCTGACACCCCGGTGTCTGCTGCGGTTTCCTCATCTGATAGTTCTCAACTCAAGAATGTAGAGTTTAGGGTTTGTTTTTTCATTTCTATGATTGGTGGCCTTAGTAAGAAAGTATGAAAACATTCCAGGATATGTACATTGATTTATTTAATTGTGTGCTTGCTCAGGCCACACACACAGGTGAATAGCAGAGTAAAACTGATTATTTTTTTTCCTTTTGTTATGCAAGGGAATAGCTAGTTCCTCTTATCCCATCTACTGCTGTGTCTTGTGGATTCCATTTCATTACCTTTTTTCTCCCTGGGAAAAAAAAATACTGCAGTTATTCAGTTAAAGCTTCTGGTGTTCTGGAGAAACCAAGCAGTTGGTTTTGGAAACATGTGGATACACCACATAAAATAAAGATACAGCCTGTGCTGCTTTAATAGGTGGAAACAAAAGCACTCATTAATACTTAGCCACTGATGCATCAGAGACAGGAGAATTTTTCTCCATCTATAAAGGTGCTTGGGGTTGTTTTAAATCTAAATAGACTGTTTAGCTTCAGTAAAGTTACTCTGTGCCCCCTTGTTGAATCCTGGCTGCTGCCAAAGGCCCGGTGCCCTGGGAGCTGCCGAGCAGCGTTTCTGAACAATGACCCAGTGTAGGGGTTTCAATAGCCAGTGGCTGAGCACCTGAACCATCCCCCACGAGGGCTGCGTGCCTGCAGCCTGCAACAATGCGAGCCTTCATCTGGGGCACAGGGAAAACCGGTGACTCTGGAGCAAGAAGTCTTAGCGAGCAGCTGTGCAGCTTGCTGGCTTTGGGAATTAACTTCCTTCCAGTTGAGCGGGGCATTGCAGATTGATGCCTGACCTCCTGGGCAGGCAGTGCCAGGGACATGGGCTGCTGGATGGCACAATCATCTGTGGGAACTGGGCTCTTCCAGCCTTGCGACACAGCAGCCTCTTGTGTGGAGAGGCTACAAACTTCTCCCTAGTTTATTCCCATGTCTGCATACTTCTGTCGCAGCAGCAGTAAACTTTCCCATGGCCGTCCTGATTTTGAGTGAGCTCGAGCACTTTATTCCTTCTCAGCAGTGTCTCATGCTACAGCCCAAAGATCATAAATATTTTAAGCCAGAGTTTGACAGTAAATTATTTTGGGGCTGAAAGCTTTATTTAATTTTTTTCTTATGTCATTGGCATTGTGTCATTGGCTTAGTATTAGCAGCAATAATTCAGCTGTGTTAACCAGATGCTGTAATTAAACAAGCTTTTGTTTCCACAAACTGCTTAGAGTGCTGTTGCCAAGCAGTTCAGATACCCATCTCCTCCAGGAGATCTCCTGCCCCTTGTCTCTCCTGCTTTCCTGTAGGCTCTTCAGTGCTGATTTGTGGTCCAGGCAGCAAGACAGCTCTGAACTCTCCAAATTTATACGTGCTGGAGCTGTGTTAGTGTGGGCTCTGACACCCAAGAGAAAGACTCTTGCTTTCTCTCTAAGCCAGTTTTTTGATGGTGAATTACTTCCATTTCAGTCCTGAAGGGCTCTCATGGCCCCTTGTCCCACACAGTCACATAACCCAAGCAGAGAAGGGAGCAGGATGAAGCCGGGGAGACTTCCAGGGGTGCAGAGGCCCTGGCTGGGACTCGCCTGTGAGAGGATGGGGGGGGGGGGGATGTGGTGTCCCTCCCTGCCTGCAGCCTTGGGCAGCCTGGTCTTGCACTGAATTACCCCTTCCTATTTAATGACAGAGGCTGCATGTGTAACATGGGTGTGAGGAAGAGTGTGTCTCACTGTGCTACATCTTTCTAGGACTGCAGTCGGAGTTTTTCATTAACACGACCAAGGCTGGTCCAGGTACCCTCTCTGTTACAATTGAAGGGCCATCAAAGGTGAAAATGGACTGCCAGGAAACTCCAGAAGGTTACAAAGTCATGTACACACCCATGGCTCCAGGAAACTATTTAATTGGAGTTAAATATGGTGGACCTAACCACATAGTGGGCAGCCCCTTCAAGGCAAAGGTTACAGGTAAAAAGCTAACCAGTACTTACTGTGTGCCTGAAGCAGCTTGTGTCATTCAGCAAATACATCCCTCTTGAGACAGTGGCATTCTGGTCTAGATGCCCAAAAACATGAGAAGAAAAATGTTCCTCCCTATCACCTCCAAAGCCTAGATGAGGGCTCTCAGGAGCAGCTACAAGAGCAACAGTCATGGAGCTTACCAGCTTGACTAAGTGGTGGGCCATAAAATAGCTTCATGGGGGAATATTAAATCCTGATCTAGTGTCAGGGTGTTGCAGTGGCAGTAGGGAAATATGACTTATTTACCCATTTTCCCCCCAAAGCCTGAAACCTGCTTGCCTGTGGCATAAGTGATGCCTCTCTTGGTCTAATTTTGGTGCAGGTGTCACCTAACCAAACATCGGTAACATCTGGGAGGCTTTTAGATGATGTGAGGAAGGCTGGTTTAGGAAGCTTGTTTTCTCTTCACCACTGTGTTTAAGCACAGGCTGGAGCTCATCTCTGCTGCTGCCCCTGAGCTAGTGAACCCTCTCCTGGTGCCCAAAGTGCAGGGATGTTCTTGGGAGAGGGCGGCAGGGACTGCACTTCCTCAGGCTGGGACACGCTCTGCTTTCAAAATGGGTTATTGCAAAATTGCACCTGCTTTTCTGCCAACTCAAGTTTAATTTTTGCCATTTGGTGATTGGAGCACAATTAACTCTTCTTAAGCCAGCTTTGCTTAATGAATCCTGAAGTTCCTGTGGTCCTTCAACCACTTGAGGGCTCTGGGATGGGATTGCTGCCAGTGGTGCTGGAAGATGTCAGCTTAAAAACCTAAGTAGGAAATTACTCCTCTTCAAAAATGCATTTTGGATGCAGAATGCATGCTAGTCATTAGGAGGGTTTCGAAACCTCCTTGTGAATGCCTTTCAGATGGGGTGAATCTGAATGTCAGAAATCTTCTCTGTTTCCAGGACAGCGACTGGTTAGCCCAGGCAGTGCCAACGAAACCTCTTCCATCCTGGTAGAGTCGGTGACGAGGTCATCCACTGAAACTTGCTATAGCGCCATTCCCAAATCCACCTCGGATGCTAGCAAAGTGATTTCCCGTGGAGCAGGACTCTCAAAGGCTTTTGTGGGTCAGAAAAGTTCTTTCTCTGTGGACTGCAGCAAAGCAGGTATGGATGCAGAATCCAGCTGGATGTTCAGGGTGGGTGGTTTAGCTGGGCTGTTTTTTCCTCTAAACCAACTTGCAGAGTTAAAATTTGGAGCTTGAGGTGTTGATCTGATTCTGAAGAAAAACTCTAAATACTACACTGTACTCACTGAGTCAGTCCTAATATAGAGTCTGTAAAGATGCCAGTTCCTCTCCAAATGACTTCATCTGAGCCAGGTGCACCTGAAAGAACCACAGGGTTATGGCATGAGAACAAACAGGTTGCTGAACTTAAGCAACCCTTGTGGTGCATTGTAGCATTTAATGCATGGTGTTCCCATTTGCCTTGAGCACTGATCAGCATCATCAGCATCATCCAGGAGCTCTGTGGAGGGTGGATTACAGGCCAGCTGTGTTCACTGGCCCCTGCTATTAACTTCTGATGAAGTACTTGTAAAGCAGTGCCAGCTCGTTTTCACAAGCAGCATTGATGTCTCCTGTGCTCTAGTTAGTTAGATAGTGGTACCCTATCAGATCTGGCAAAATGCTCAAATAAACCCTTGCCTCTATGAGGTTGAAAGCTTTTTAAAATAAAATTCCTTCTTATACCAAATTAGCTGAGCCATACCTCAGTCTACCGCTCTGTGAATTGAAATAACAAAATCCATGTGTTTCAGAGCCAGTATATTAAGGTACAACCATGCTGGCTTATTTAAGCTCAGGAATGTTGACAGTCTGTTATTTTGCTGTAGGTTCCAATATGCTGTTAGTCGGTGTCCACGGACCTACAATACCGTGCGAAGAGGTGTCCATCAAGCATTTGGGCAGCCATCAGTACAACGTCACTTACGTCGTCAAGGAGAGGGGTGACTATGTCCTGGCAGTGAAATGGGGTGACGAGCACATCCCCGGGAGTCCCTTCCATGTCACCGTTCCATAAGCAGCGCCAGAATCGGCCTCTGCGTTTGCAGCCCAGATGCAGAGTTACCCTGGGTGCAGTCCTGTTGCAAAATGCAGTATCTAGATACACACGGCTCACATTTCAATACAGTCAGATGTAAACTCTGTAACTATTTTGTACAAGCATTTCACTTCTATCCTACTTACCAACCTGATGTCAATCTATTTAATATCCTCCTCAAATTGTACCTTTGCAGTACTGTCCGGGTCACTTTTAATGTTCGGAGAATCATATGGATGACTAGACACTAATTTCCCTTGTGGATGTTAAAGACTTTGGATGTTAATTGAAAACTGGAATTTGTCTTTGTAATTGGGTATCTTAACTACTGATTTTATTTGACTGGAGACTTTACATTTTAGTTATGGAATATGACTTGGGCTGTCCCCAGTTCAAATTCTTTTCTGTAAAGAAATGAGGTAAAACTGGTACTATAATAGGTGCCTTTCTATACTTGATCAATTTTAACGCTTAACATTATAAAAAGCTACTATAAGTGGCTTTACCACTCAAATTTAAAATGTTTCTGAAAATGCTCTGCTAGTGGTTTACATTTAGAAAAAGTTTATCTTTTACAGAAAACCAAAAGCAGATTGAAATCAACTTCCTGGAAGCTTTCAGCCTTTCTATATTAATGCTTTGTAACTCTAGACAGGTAGCTTTTTGTCCATGATGCTAGCAATGCGGTTTTTAATTAGCTTGGGATTCTGGTGATGTTTCTGTAACTTTACAGGTAACTCCCCACACTCTTTTTATTGAAGAACAAGCCCCTGGATTGGCTGGGTTAAGTAAATCCCCTAAACTTGCCGAGCCAGGGATAGCTCTCGCCTGTGTGACCCACAGCTGCTGCAGGACAGAGCACCATGGTGTGTTGGGATGATGACCAGCAGTTTCCCTGGAGGCCACGGGCCTGGGGAGTAGTTGAGATGGTGCAAAGAAACCAGCCTGGGAAGGGGACCCACAGCTGCAGTGGGGTGTGGGGAGGGAGGGAGGGTGTGTGAACCTACCAGTAATAGCAGTACAAATAATAGCAATAGTACCATGAACAGACCCATCTTTGGTCCAAGGTGTTTTTTTGTGTCTCAGTCCAAGGACATGCCTGAAGCACACGTGTCTTCCGAAATCCCCTTCGTGCTGCAACAGGCATTGCTGAGGAGGGTCAGGGAGTGGAAACTTCCTTATGACTTGTCTGTTTGTCCCGGATTGCTCCACGCTGCTTCCCAAGTGCATATCTGAATTGCTGTCAGCTGCTGGGGCTTTAGTAGACTCTCCTAATGAGCTTTAACTCTGCGACTAAGAGAAGGTAGGATTTGTTGAAATGTCACTGTCCCTTGGGAGAAGTTCATGCTTATGGCTCTGTAGTTACATGTGGATGCACTACTCTCCAGCACAGTCATTGGGAAAATAAAGGAAAGTTGAGGGTTTTTTTACTGTGCTTTTTTTTGTGCCTTAATGTGAAATGCTCACTACATTGTAAAGTAGGAATTTAAAACAAAATAAACTGGAATAAAAATACAGGATTGTAAAATTGTATGTTATAACTTATTAAATAGAAATGTTTGCTTCATTAAAATGTGCATGTTAAAAACAATATTGGATTCTTTTCATATGTAGTCAGTAAAATCCAAACTGAAACTACACCACATAGCAGCTTCAGGCAGACCGGATAGCCCATGGGCCCTGCAGGTAGCCATGAAAATTTGGGCATAACCTCAGTGCTATTCTTTTTTTAACTCTAACCCCCTTTTTTTTCCTTAAAACAAAATGCCAGAAGTTTAAGCCACGGCATAAACACCCTGTGCCCCTTTGCCCCTGCACAGACCCCACGCATGGGGGCAGTGGAGCTGGCACTGGTGTGTCCCTTGAGCTGCCAGCTGGGTTATCAGTCTGATCCCAGGGCACTCCAGTGGCACCCCCTGTTCCTCCAGGCTCCCTGGGGTTGTTTGCAGAAGGTGTCTCCCTGCACCTGGGACCGGCAGCTCCGGCACACGGCCATGGAAACCAGCAGATGTTTTCCCAAACACACTCCTGCTGAAAGCCCCAGTGAAACCTGATATGCAGTGGCTGCCAAGGACTTTCCTGCCCCAGGTTTATCAGATTATTTCCTTTTTATAGTTAACTGTGTTTCATTAGCCTTGTGCTACGTCAGCATGAACCTCCTATTTAATGTTTTTAAACAAAACAAAATAACCTGGATACAGCTGTTGGGGTGAGTAAACCTTGAGAGCGTCTCACCTGTGTAACCCCTATGTCCCAGTCACCCTGCCCTTGTCTGGCCTTCTCTTGCCTGTCACCCCTTGTCTGGGTTTAATGACAGTGGCTGAAATTAGTGGGGGTTGTCTGTCAAGTTGAGGGACAGTGGTTGGTACTGTGGCTGGGTTTACCTTCAGCAAAAGCTGAGCTCTGCTTCAAGTGACCAACTCTGCCTTGCCTGGGCACTGACAGCTGTGGTGGAGTGTCCATAAAAATTACCTTGCTAAGGAGAGCAAGCACCCAGTGGTGGTGATGAGAAGAGCTTCTGGTGTAATTTGGCTGTGTTGATCTTTGGCAACAACATTCAGCCACCTCCAGCAGCTCTGGCAGCTGAGGACTGACTTTGTCTTGGGCACAGAGTGGTGCTTTGGGGGACATTCTGCTCTGCTTTTGGTCTCTGGCACCGGGAAGGTTTCTGTGTGCAGTGCCCACCTTAGCAGGCAGCTGTGGGGCTGGGGTGTCAGTGTACTGGGTTACTGGTGTCCCAGTGCCTCCTGCTGGGTAGCCTTGCAATGGTACAAGATGCACTTTCTTCATTATAGGCAGAGGACTGGTAGTACTTTTTTGCCTTTAGCTGTGGAAGTGTTTTTCTGCCACTTTGGTTGAACTTAAGTTCTTTTTTGTTGTTTATAGTCTCTCCTTGGTGCAGGTTAATAAATAGCAGGGTTTGGCCACCTAGTGCCTGTGAGTCCCACTGGGAACTCATCCATCCCTCTTCAACTGGCCCAAACTGTCCTGTGAGTGCTCTGCTGGATCTGGCAGTGCTCTCGGTGGCCACCTGGACCCCCTGGTGGCCACTGACCCAGGGCAGCCCCTAAGTCAGGGCATGGCCACATAGGAGAACACTGGGACCCTCTGTACCTCCGGGAGGTTCACTGGATGTGTCGGTGGGTGGTGGAAGGTAAGTCCCTGGGGCACACCAGTTCCCATGGGATGGTCACTCTCTGGAGCATTCCATCCCCTGCCTGGTGTCAGTGGGGTTTGATGCACTTGTACATCCCAATGGGCAGAGATAAGGGATCTGTAGAGATGCTGTCCTGGAGCTCCTCACAACCTGCACGCTCAGACTGTCCTTCACTCCCTGTCTGCCCTGTAGCAGCCCCTGACCCTGTGCTGTGCTTGTTCCTGCCATACCTTGGGGTCTCACCTGCATTTGCTGCCCCTGGCCTTCTCCTTTGGTTTGGGGAGCTTTGGGGTTCCCTCTTCAGATCCCTCTGGGTGTCCCTGCTTACCTCCATGTCTCTGCAGCCAGCATGGCAAATATCTCGTATACTGGGGCGTGCTCAAAACTGAGAATTGCATTTCATCTTGTGCAGCTGTGAGTATCTATAATAAATTAAATATATGTATTTAAATAATTTTAATAGCTTTGGGGTTAAATAATTACTATTAATTAACTCATTCTAATAATTTAAAATATTCCAATGATTATTCTAATAATTAAAATTATTTAATCTTTTGATTGCTTCAAATTAATAATTGAATTATTTTATATGTATATATATATGAAGATAATCTAGTATAATTAATTTTTCTGGAAACATTACTGTAGTGCTCAGTCCCCAGGCCTGGGACTTTGCAGAGCACTTTGTGTGTTCAAGCTGCATCTCCCTTCACTCCCCAAAAAGCCCTGAGCTGCTCTGAGTCTCTTGGGTGCATTAGCAATGTGGGCACTGGGGCTGTTGCTCAGCAGAGCTCTGGGTTTGATTATGCAAACCCTGTAATTAGTTTTCCCTCTAATTGTCTGTGGAAAGTGAGATTGTGAAATTTCCAATCCAGAAACTGCTTTTTTGTCTACTCATTTTTAACTTCTACATGTATTTGTTTTAAACTGATTTGATTTTATTTTTCAATTTAGTTTTTTTGCCCCATATTGAAATGTACTTGCAGGGCAGACAATGCACCTTTCTTACCTAAAAAAAAAAAAGGGAGCAAACTGTGTATAAATCACCTTTAAAAGCCTGTCCAAGGTGGCTATGTATAAACAGACATCACTTGACAGAAACTGGGATCGAGTTGCACGAAACTTAACTCAGGGAATGGCATGATACTTTTTTACACAGTGTTTTTTGTTTGTTTGAGGAGAGATTCTTTCCAAACCATTTGTTATTATGACAGCTGGCTGTGCCATGCTCTCCCATGAGCCAAATGAAACTGGTTGTCCAGTTTGGCCTCTGCCAGGTCAGGGACAGCTCTGGACCCACTGGCATGCAAGGGATGGGGTCTTGCAAAGCTGCTGGCAGCATCCTCAGGTGTTTATTCTGTGCTCTGTGCCAGCCAGTTTGGAGGAACTTCTTTTTTAAATTATTTTTCTTGTTTTTCACATCTCCTGTCCACATCCAGAGTAGCACAAAGGAGTGTTTGGAATTTTGCTGCCAACAGCAGCGGTGCAGGACGTGCAGCAGGGCACCCAGCCCTGCTGTACTGCGGCAGGCTGGGAGCAAACCCACCTGGTACCTGAACCTTTAGCATCCCACAGTCCTGTAAGCAAAGGTTTGTTTTTAAAAGTAATTTTCCTCTGTGTTACAGTGACTCCCATTCCCATCCTCCCTCCACTGTGAGATGCCACATCTTCACGGCTCCATCCAAGCTGGAAAAGCAGCAGGAAGGGAGACAGCAATTTCTTCCTCCACAGTAATGGTTAATATTCCCAGGTCCCTTTTGCTGAAGGTTATCAAAACAGCCCCACTGCCAGTCTCCCCTCTTGTGCTGGGCTGTTTCCCCAGGGCCTCCTGGGAAAATGCTTTTAAATGGCTTTTCAGAATTTCTCAGACTTTCAGAGTTAATTTTCATGGTTGTGAATTTATATTGCACACTTAGAAAAAACATTGCCACTAAATCAGGGTGGATTTATAACTCCTGTCGCTATTAATTTGACTGAAATTTAAAGCACATTCTTTATATAACATGAATGAAAGGCTAGTATTTATGAATTTTTTTTTAAAATTAATAGGAAAATATGATTTAGCAGGATCCAGAGGTATGTTTGACAGCTCTTTCCTGCGCTGAGCTGCCTTTCTGCAGGACCTTGGTACTGCAAATATTTACATCCCTGCTGAGCTGGAAGCCTGTGAGTCCTTCGGGCCCCATGGAGGAGCTGGCCCTGCCAGGGAGGTATTTCTTTCTGACAGAAATATCCAGCTAGGGTGTTTTGTTTGGGGGGTGGGATTTTGCATCTGGCTTCCCCCAAAAATGGCTGGGGTCAGGCCCTCCTCCCAGCAGAGAGGCACAAAAAGCGGTCATGTCTCAATGCCGGCATTTGCAGAGCTTTTCGGGGAAGGTTTCTGGTTACTTTGCCAATATGAAAATTAATTCCTATAAATCTGTCTCCTGTCTAACAGAAAATTGCCCCTGCAAACACTGACAGTTGAGACATTATATTTAAAATGACACACAAACTATTTAACCTTGTTTTTCTCACCAGCTGAAAACCAGCCTGCAGAGAAAGGGTGCTTGTGGTTATTATACACAAGGTGAGAGTGCAGAGGTTGTGTCCCTGAACTCTTGGGATGATGGAGAGGAGCGTGGGCTAAACCCAGCTCAGGGGGGTTTAGGCTGGATATTAGGAAAGCATTCTTCACCCAGAGGATGGTTGGGCACTGGAACAGGCTCCTCAGGAAAGTGGTCACAGCACCAAGCCTGACAGAGTTCACAAACCCTTTGGGCAATGCTCTCAGGCACATGGTCTGATTTTTGTCCTGTGCAAGGCCAGGAGTTGGACTTCAGTGATCCTTGTGGGTCCCTTCCAACTCAGGATATTCTGTGATTCTGGCACTGGAGAAGGGGTTGGTGGCATCTGTGGCAGAGAAGGGATGGTGGTGCTGGTGGCCAGAACGGCCTCACATCTTCCCCAAAACCTGGTACAAACCACCGAAGAGCAGAAGCAGTCACTGTAAGACATCCCGAGGGGCTGGGCAGGGAGGAAAGGCTGTGGCTGCTGCTGGACCAAGCCAGCTGCCCTGATGCTCCTGGTGCAGGTATGGCAGGGACACCAACGGGTCCCTGGGGCACATGTGTCCTGTAAGCTCCCAGCACCAGGTCCTGGGAGCCACTGCCTGCAAGCAGGGCTGCCTTGTGAAGGTCATCGCAGCATGTTCCCAGTTAAATAACCCTGGGCAATGAATAACCAGCCCTGGAGCCAAGGAAGTGCTCCCTTTTTGTTGCAAAACTCATTTATAGACACGGTGGGCTCAGGGATGGGGGTCAGCCACGGGCTCTCTGCAGTGAGTGAAGAGGTCTGTATGCAGACACACGGGGGATGCAGATCCACGAGCTCCCAGTTAAGTGTGAAATCGGCTTCCTCGGCGTGGCTGGGTTTGCTGAGGGGTCTGGGTGTGAATTTCACGGGAATTCTCACGGACACTGGGACTTACAGCAATGCCACCAGAGGGGGCTCTGCTAATATTTAATGTGTGCGTGGCTCCGCATGGCGGGGAGTGGGCAGGCGCCCTGCAGCAGGGAAAAGCGCCTTATTCTGGGCAAGGGGCTGACGGAGGTTTGCAAATGCTTTTAACGACCCATAGGTAGAGGGAGGGAGGGGGGAAAAGTGATTTTTCAAATTATTTTCCTATTGAATAAAGGCACGAGAAGGATGACTGCTGTCCTCACCTCCTGCTCTCCATCTCCCTAACTTGCTTGGCAGAGAAAAGCCCCGCCCAGGGACCACTGAGCTCTGGGCTACAGGGGAACAGAAAAAGCTCCCCCTGGGTTGCCCAGGGACGCCTTACTCCCCTCCTGGTCCTTTTCTGAGGCAGATGCTCAGTCAGTGAGTGGCCAAGTCCAGCCTGGGGCACCAAGTGCTCCCCACAATCCCTCCAGAGGCTGAGGGAGCCATGAAGCAGCTGGGCTTGGACCAACTGCTGGTTTTAGCAATCCCACACTGGTAGGCTCTTTGATTTTTCTGCCTTTGATTTTGCTATCAGTGCTACTGGCCCCGCTGTGCAACAGCACAACACAGCCTTTCTAGGGCTGCAGCTCAGTTGTTTGCTGCACATCTGTACGTGGCCAAACATCTGTTCACGTGTACATCTGATGAAGGGTCTGGGGCACACATCTTATGAGGAGCAGCTGAGGGAGCTGGGGGTTTTAACCTGGAGAAAAGGAAGATTGGGGAGGACCTTATTACTCTACAGTTACCTGAAAAGAGGGTGCAGACAGGTAGGAGTCGGTCTCTTCTCCCAAGTAACAGGTGACAGGACTACAGGAAAGGGCCTCGAGTTGCACCAGGGGAGGTTTAGATTGGATATTGGGGAAAATATTTCACTGGAAGGGCTGTCAAGCATTGTCACAGGCTACCTAGGGACGTGGTGGAATCACTGTCCCTGGAAGCGTTCAAAAAACAGGATGTGGTGCTTAGGAACATGGGTTAGTGGTGGCCTTGGCAGTGCTGGGTTAACAGTTGGACTCGATGATCTTAAAGGTCTTTTCCATCCAAAACTACTCTTTGATTCTGTGATCTGGATGTCCAGACACGGGATGTATATGTGTCCCAGCCCAAACACCATCAGTGGTGGCTTTGGCACCTCCTTCTCTTCACCCATCGCCCATGTGGTGGGGAAGAAGCAGGAGCTCTGGAGGGTGTTCAGGCTTGAATTGCTCATGTCTGTGTGCATTCATGCACAAACTTACAGGAAAGCAAAACAAATGTGGATGTAAACTGAAACAAGAGAGGCTGTGCTGCACGTGGATATTGCTGTGCCAAAGAGCTCTAGAACTGGGTTCACTTACCATGGTGCAGAAAGGGGATGACCCCTGGTCCAGCTGACCCCTATCCTTCAGTTTGTTAAACAGCACATCCCAGCATGTTTGCTTGATGATGGTTTATATATAATTTTTTAATGTTCCCCTAATGCTGCAGGTTCAGTCACGGTGCATGATCCATCAGTCTGTGCTGGGGGATGTACAGACCCTGAATGAACAAGCCAGGATCCCGTGGGGTCTCATACCAGCTCTTCTGTGTGCTCATTGCTGCCAGTAGCTCAAAGGAGGCAAAAGGAGGTAGGCAGAGCCTTGCTCAGAGGCCAGGAGGACATGAGCCCTCTTCAGGTGAAAGTGCAGATGGACAAACCAAGCCAGCAGAGATGATGGAGGCTGTAGAGAAGAGGCAGTCCTGCCTTGGGCTGCTGCTGTGGGTTCTGGGGGTTTCCCTGCTAAGGGACTCACACCCCCAGGGCAGTAAAAACCATCCTTGTGTGGGTTTCTGCAGGGTGAGGAGCAGCCCAGGCTCCGTCCTGGGAGCAGGGCAGCAGGGACTTTCTGTGGGCTGGGAGAAGTCTCTCTGTGGGGCAGTGGAGACCTTGGGTCTGCAGGAAGTGAGGATGTCTCCAGCACCATGCATTGGAGAAGGGCTTCCCAAGACCCAAACCTGAGGGATCTCAGCACTTTTTGCTCAGCTGTACCCTGTCTGCTCTGTGTTCTCTCCTGGCCAGGGCTGCTGGGGTGAAAACAGAGTTTTCAGTTTCTGAAGAGCCTCTTTGTTTCTCTCCCATGATCTGAGACCTGGCTTGCATGAGATAAAGTCTTTCCAGGAATTTTGGATTCACAGTGTAAAACTTCTGTTTGATCATAAATTAAGCTCAAGAAGCCTCATTCATCAAAAAGAGAACCTTTGTTCTGGCTGCAGAATATATCGAGGCTCCTGCAGGCTGGAACAACTTGAAAACCCCTTTGCAGTTGGAACAGCTGGGTAATGATCCCCACTGAGGAAAATCTAGAGATGACATGAACTGTTAAACATTTTAGGATGTAATTATAATACGTCTAATGAATGTATGGAGTAAACACAAGAATATCTATAGAGACTGTGCTGACAGTAGGAGCTTTGGACACCTCCCATCCCCTATCAAACATTACAATCCGAGTGCAGATGCTGTCTCTCTGCTGTGAATTCCACAAAACTGTGTCCCAGCTCTCCATGGGGGAGCATCATTTTGTATTAAGCTGTCTCTCTTGGTCAAATGCTCAGCATCTCTGCAACAGCAGGTTGATGTGATTTAACACCAGCTGACACCTCAGCCCCACGGCCGCTCACTCACTCCCCGCAGGTGGGACGGGGGGGAGAATCGGAAGAGCAAAGCTGAGAAAACTTGTAGGTTGAGAAAGATACAGTTTAATAAGCAAAGCAAAACAAGGCATTCATTCACTGCCTTCCCATGGGCAGGCAGGTGTTCAGCCATTCCCAGGAAATCTGGGCTCCATCACACGTAATGGTTACTGGGGAAGACAAACACCATTACTCTGAACGTCCTCTTGTTCCTTCTTCTTCCCCAAGCTTTGTGTGCTGAGCTTGTCTCTCCATATGGCATGGGATATCCCTTGTGTCAGTGGTGGTCTGCTGTCTCCTCCTAAATTCTTGTGCATCCCAAACCAACTCACTGGTGGGGTGAGTGGCAGAAAATGCCTTGACTCTGTGTAAGTGCTGCTCAGCAGTAACAAAAACATCCCTGTGTTATCAAACAGGTTTTCAGCACAAATCCAAAACACAGCTCCATCCAGCTACTATCCCAGTCAAACCCGGCTCACAGCTCCAAACCAACAGGCACTGACATCACTCCCAAGGTTGCTCTCTGGCTACAACTCTTATCTTCAAAGGCTGGGTAAAGGACTGTATTCAGCATTGCAAATAAGGACAAATATTTTCAGTAAAACTTAGTCAGAATTACATCTTTTTCATGACTGAATGTGCCCATTATGGCTTTCCTGGAGCGTGATTTATTCCTTTGTGCACTGTTCCTTTCTGAAAGCCAAGAGACAGAAGGGACTTACGTAGGAGCAAGACATGAGGCCAGAGACTCAGGCTGACTTCAGCCTTCACATGAGCCATCACTGCTGTCAGCCAGACAGTGGCATCTCTATAAAAATCTCAGTGTAAATATTTGTTCTAAATCAGGCTCTTTCCTTTGCCTTGACCGCAGTATAATCGAGGGAGCTTATGAAATGCTGTATGATTTCAAATTAATTGCTACTGAAAGTTGGAGGATTTGTTGTCTGCCTTGCACACACCCCCTTGGGATCATTTTCTCTTGATTTAGTTTCTTTCTTCAAATTCATTTCTCACTGAACAGTTTCACAAAGGCCAAACTGTTTTCCTCCTCACAAAGCCCCTCTTGCTTTCTTGCCCTCCCTGCCCCTTCAGCAGGCAAGCCAGGGCTCATTGATGAAGGGAGATGAATATTTGCCTCTACTAACAGTTGGATTATTCCCACTTTTCGGATGCCATCTGTGTGACAGGGTTTGGTTTGCACTAAATACAGCCTGTGGGCTGAGCTAGGAAAACAGATTGCTGCACCACTACGTTAAATAATCGTCATTAAAATCTGGTTCGTTGGAGGACTTCAAGCTGCATTGGAGAGGGGTTATTTTGGAGGGGGAGATGCAGTTCACTTCCATGTCAGGATGCTGAAATCAGATTTTAAATGTGAATTTTATGACACTCAGTTGGCAGCAGAGTCACCTGGGATCCACAGGATGTCTCAGGTTTGCAGGTGGGCAGGCAGGGGTGAGAACCACCAGCTTCCTGCTGCTCTGGGCTGAGGGAGTGCAGAAAAGGGGCCCTTGCTGCTCTGTCTTTAATGTCTGTCTTTCCCCAAGCCCTCAATGCTGCGAGCAGTTTCAAACCCCCACCGAGAAATACTCTAAATTCAGCAACATCCTTCATTGCAAACCACCAGGGCACAGACTCCTGCTGGCTGCAGCTCTGAGCTGCACACACACACACACACAAGATGCAGAAAGCCCTTTTAATTCTTCTGCCCCTGCAGAGGAGTGGCAGAGCTCCATAGCCCACAGGAATGTGTGGAGATCCCTGCCCTTCAGGTGTTGCAGGTAAAGCGCATGGAAGCATTTTACCCTTGCAGTAGCTCCTTACATTTGCAACAGGTACAGTAAGTATAGTGTGCTGCTTCTAGCTGGTTTATTTCTGCATACAGAAAATAAGAAAATAACCTGAAGGTTTATTTTGCCTTCTCACCCAAAATATTTGAACTTTAACAAAATATTTGGGGGTGGTGGGGGGTGTTCCACTTGCTGTGAGTATATTTACACGAGTGTTCTACAAGATCTGTTGGCATTTGTGTATTTCCATGCCATGGATGAGGACTCAGCATCATCATCATCATCTTGATTGGCGGCTCTTCCTTGGCGTCCTCTTCCTTGAAAACTTTGATCTCAGCCAGTTGAAGAAGCCACCTTTTGCTTTTAACTCAAACTCTACTGGGAAATGGTCGCTCACTCCCAGTGCCTGCAAGACAAGGGCACAGAGGGTTGGGAGCGGACACTCCCGCTCTCTCCCAGCCCTGTCCCGGGTGGGATATGGATGTGGGGAGGTGCAACGCAAGCACTGCATTACTTTGGGAAGATGCAGCAGTTTTATGGCCAGGACCATGTTCAGAACTGCCTGGACACCACTGGCTTTGCACTCCTGTGTTAGCCCTTGCCCCGCTGCTGCAGAGGCTGTGCTGTGCCTACCTGCTCCTCAGTCATCTGAAAGTCCTTCTGGAAATCAAAGATGTTGGCAGAATGTGGCACGACAGCCTGGAGGAGCTTCTGTCCGCTGACTACGATCCTGCAAGGATCAAGGGAATGGGGTGCTGTGATGAGGTGCCTGAGCAGCAGCAGCCACACTGCCCTGCTGTATTGTTTGTCCTCACCCATGGGCTTCCCACTCAGACATGCCAGTTCCTTTAGGTGCCTCCTTGGCAGCGAGGCATCTAAATATCTTGGCATGCATTGCTCTTGGAAGCCAATGTCAAATGGCTTCTGTCTAAACCCACCTAACAGTGCTGGGAAGTTGAAAGCCCTGCTTTGGATACAAAACACACAGGACACCAATGACTGGAGTCTCAGTGAAGTCCTCCTTAGATCCAGAAGCTCATTCTGCAAGAGGACTCTGGGCTCTAACAGCTGATGTATCTTTTGTCCCTGCTGAGGGAACTGCAGTGGCAGCAGGACTTGCCACATGCCAGAGGAAGGTGAGGTGTCCCCTCCCCAGGCAGAACCTGGCTTTGCATTTGTCAATCCAAATTACAAATGGAAGAGCCAAAGTCATGGTGCAAAGCTGGCACAGAACAGGCAGCAGCACCTTCCTCCAGGTGTCTGCAGAGCTCCCTGGGGATGAAAAGTGCTGCTGAATGGCCTGCCATCTATCCCCACCTGAGCCAGAGCTGGTTCTTGCTTGGAATCCTGCCTGTTCTCCAAACCTACTCACCAACAGGTCTGCAAAGTGCTTTGTGCTCCTGACTAGAAGCATTTGGATCACATTTCCCCTGGACACTGTTTGATGGCCTCATGTATGTTTGTTTTCTCTGTCCGTTACTGACACCTTTTGATATATTTTTTAATCAGAGAGTCATAACCAGTGATTGGTTTGGCAGTGGCCCTTTACCTGTCATATGGGCAGCTCGTGCTGCTCTTCACTGTCGTGTCATTTTTGTCACCAATTAGCCAGATGAATTCGGAGTAAGTCCTCAGCCGGATGTTCTTCCACTGCTTTTTGGGAACATAGCTACATCCAGCATTGAAGTCTCCCATGAAGATGAAGTTCTGGAAGGTAGGAGGTTTTCCAAAGTTACCATGAGGACAGCTCTTCAAAAGAAAACTGACAAGGACTTCTAAGGTCCATGGATGCTCCCAGTAGCCATTACAGCTCTAACAGCAGCCACTCTCTGAGTGCAGTGGGACTTCTCCTTTCTGCTGGGCACACCAGGGCATGCTGATAACAGTCTTATTGGGAGATCGAGTTTACTGTATCAAATATGGAGAATTCAGCGAAAATACATCAAAGAGATACTCAAAACCTGGGTCTCATTATCAGTGGATTTAAGATTATCAGGTGTGAATAGTGAATAGCCTGCCAGGTGACTCTACCAAAGCCCTGCTAGTAACACAGATGTAGCAACCAACCTCGGTTTTCCAGCGCTGTTTGACATCTAAATACACATCATAGAGCTCATCAATCTCCCGCACTGCAGTGTCTGGTGTGGTGTGCAGAGGGATTATAGCAAACTCATTGACAGCTTAAAAACAAGGCAGAAGAACAGAAAAAATGTAATGGTTAAACAGAGAATCAGTCACAAAGAAACAGAGACTGACTTGGAAGCAAGGGTGGTTTTTTTTCTGAGGAAGTTTCTGTTCCGACTGTGGACCAGGGGCAGTCTCTGTGTGGTTGCACAGTGTCCCCCTCCAGGCACTCAGCTGAGCCTGAGATGCTGTGCCAGTGCAGGCAAACCCTGATCCAGCACCCGTGGCAATCACTGCTCCCGGGCCGTGCCAGAGGCAGGGAGTGCATCCACCAGCCCACTGCCTGCAGCAGCAGAGGCTTTCCTGGGGTTGTGGCCTTTCCCAGAAAGGCAAAATGCTGCTCTTGGAAGGAAAAGCAGCATGGGGTCTGGGTGTGGCCCCTGGAGCCTTCCCCTGACATGCCTGGGTCCAGCCAGTGTTGCCTTGATGACTCACCAGTGGGACAATGACATGTTTCTGAAACATCTCACCGGTTTTTGGAGACTGGAACCAGATGACAAAGGGCTCCCTGGAGAAGACATCTTCATCCCCAGGCTGGGTGTCAGGGTACTGGTAGGTTTGTTTCACCGATACCAGATGTTGCCTGCAGCAGAATGGACAGGATAGGGAATGCCACACTTGTGGCTCGCTGGGACTTGTCTAACACTGACTCCATGCTCGGACCCAGACCCTGGGCCATGGTCTGGGACAGATACAGCAGCACTGGTGGCTGTGTCTGGGATGATCCCCACACCCAGGCACAGCCCATCCCACCCACAAAGCCTGCACATCTCCAGCTCCCACAGAGCAAAGCCACCACCATGTCCAGCCTGTCTCTGTGGGACTGTGACCCAGAGGGCAGGATGAGGGCTGGCTTGTCGGCAAGGGGCCTCACTCACCTGTAGATGAAGGCATACTGCTCCTTGTAGCTGTTCCTTCCCAGCCTTTGGCTGGCAATGCACCTGTATTCATCCTTTGGCTCTTCTAGCTGGCTGGAAGGAAAGAGGTGATCCTGAGTTCATTTCTGCACTCAAAAGTGGTTGAGAGGGAGGTAATTTTGCCTGTGCCCAAGGGTGTGTTGCCTGCCTGACCTCAGAGGCAGGTGGGTAAAGACACTAAGCCCTTCTCAGGAGCTGGACCCTTCTCCCTGCTCATTGCAGCCTCTGTCTCTCCTTCAGCTGGGTCTCACGTCCAGCCAGCCAAACGCTGCTGTTTTGTCTGGACTGTCACTCCAGGCTGTCAATCCCTAATCTAAAGCAATTCCCAGCCCCGCAGGCAGGTGGCTGTCCTGCTGCAGCACCAGCCTGGTGAGGTCATTTCTCCTCTCTTCTTTTTTCCTTTGGGAATTAATCTGTAGCAAATTGAATCTAACTTGGTTATACTGATTTAAAAATGTGTTCTACAGTGGTCTGGAGCTGGCTTTGCCCCTGTCCCTCAGTGAGACTGCCAGAGCCTGGTCCTTCCTTGACATTGGGACAGAGCCCAAATCCTAAGATTTTGCCACCCAGCAGGGTGGCACTGAGCAGAGCACAGGCTCTTGCCAAGCATCTTTCCCAATATTTGCCCATTTGCCCTTGGCCACCCTACCTGGTGAGCTTCTCCACTAGGAGAGGACAAACACGGTTCTTGTTGTCCTTTATTTCCATCAGCAACATGATGTCACAGCGAGAAATGATCTGCAAGGGGAAGGAGCAGGAGGAAGTTCACATGTGGTGGGTTTTGGAGGATTAGGAAGGGGTTAGAAAGAAGTGGCTACTGGTGTGGGGGAAGTCCTTTGTGGAAGAAGTGGCACTCAGCCTGGGATCATGGGAGGGGAGCAGTGGCTGGAGTGAAGCTCTTCTGCTTTCTGAGCAGCTGCACACCCCAGCATGAGCTGGGAGAGGAAACTCAGGAGCAGAGTGGTTTCAGATTTAGTGAAAAACTTCTGCACGTGCCCCTGAGGAGGAAGTGTGGAGGGGAAGGGGCAGCAAGAGCCACTGCCATGAGCCTGATCTCCCCCTGCCACTGCTGGGGGGCTGCCCCTGCCCACCCCCCTTTCCCTACGGTCAGCACTCACCTGCCCCAGTCTGTTGCAGACCCTCTGAAATAGCCCCTGGGGCCCAAAGCAACCTCCTCTCTGAAAGCAGGGCTGCACAGCTCAGAGGGACAGCAGGGCTCAGCTCCTGCAGCTGCTGTTGGGATTCCCCATGGGAAAGCCCAGTTCACGCTCAGCCCAGCATGGTCAGAGGCTTCTCTCTGCCCCTGGTTTCATCGTTCTTTAAACTTTGTGGGTGATTTCTGTCAGGAAAAAAGTGCCCCTTTCTGCCCCCTGAAACTTACCCATAATTACCTAAATTACCCATAATTTAGTAGATATTGCCCACAGTGATGACAGTACAAGAAGAGCAGTTTGCAAATGCAAAGCCCACGCAACCCCCTCTTCTCTGGCAGTTTGCAATCAAAGTATTAACACCCAACTACGTGGTGCCATTCCTTGTTGGTGCCATTCAGGACACACAGCCATCCCACTAATGCTGAGCACCACGTTCTCCCTTACTGTGGCATCTTGGAGGGCACTTGCAAAAGCTAAGAGTCTAAAATGTGGTTCTTTTAAAAGGCAGAGTTATCTTCAGCTGCTGCAGAGGCAGCCTGGTGGTGAGGGTTTGCTCACATAAATTAGCAATTGGGCTTTTCGGATTTGTACCAGACTCTAATATGACAGATACTCTCTGCTGTCCTGAGAATAGGTTTAATTAGACAAGAATATTTCAGAATGATTAGCACATAAGGAAGGCAAATAATGTATCACAAAACAAAGCTCTGTGGATTCGAAGTGAAAATTACTTTTACTGAGCACTGAGGTTTTCCTCCTTTCCTAACTCCATTTTCCAAAGGAAACAGCAAATGTTGTTTCTGTTATATTCTCACGCAGGCTAAAATAACAGCAAACATCCTATTCAACCACAGGCTGATTTTTACTTTCAGAGTATTTTTTTTTTTAAATTATGCACTCATTTTTTCACTTGAAAAGAAAAATAAAGTGAAAGATAAATAAAGTTCAAGATTCCACAGCTAAGAAACCCTCAGAAAACTCAATGTCTGTCTCATCCAAGCAAACGAACGTACCTTTACCACGGCATCAACGACTTCAGGTCTGGCTATTTTAGCTTCTCCAAAAGACCTCACATTGAAGGAGCAAAGTTTTAGGCTCAGAGATGGGTTGAAATTGAAGAGTGAAAGTAAGAAGAGGAGCAACATCTTGAGGGACTTGGGCAAAATGAGTTGCTGCGAGTGCGCCTATAAATATGTACGTGTGTGTGTTTATGCACCCGTCCCTCTGCAGCTGGTTGGGAGATCAGATTGAGCAGTCAGCTGTATCCATCACGACCAGGAATAACCATTTCCTCCTTTCCCTCATTTCCATGTCCCAGCACAGAGCAGCATGGAGACTTTGAACTTCTGCCTGGGGGGAAAAGTGGCTCTGCTGAGCCAACCTCCCTGTCCTGGCAGAGCAACTGCTCCACCAGAACTCAGAATCCTTCCCCACAGAGAGACACCCCTTGTGGGATGCCTGCCATGACTGAGCACTAGCTGGGACCACTCCAGGCAGTGCTGGGCCAGGACCAGGCTCCCTGGGCCAGTCCAGGCCAGAGGTCAAGATCAGGAGATGGATGGGGTAGATGGTGAAAGGGTCTGGGAAGCAGCAGGGGTTTCTGGAGGGCACCAGAAGCCCCATTGGAAGAGGCAGCCATGGGAAGATACGTGATGCCCCAGCACTGTCCTTCAGACTCCTGGCCAGGTGTTCCCAGCACAGCAGTCTTGGTTTGTGCACGTGGGTCTGGCTTGTGCTGTGTGGTGGAAGGGCAGACATGAGTTTGGCTAAAACAGCACTTGAGTGAGGATGCTGCAGGTGGGATGGTTCGGTCACCCAAAGTGGCTTTTGCAGGGAAACCATCCCCCTGCCCTCCCTTAATCCTCTGCCACATGTCAGCCCTCAGACAGAGACACATTTGTTGGCCCCCAACCAAGTATAATGGCAGGAGGTATAATAAGAGGTCAAGCTAAATGACATCTTTAAGCATCTTGGATTTTTCTCCCTATGCTTACAGGGCGCTTTCATATCCTCCTTCCTTTCTCTGGGAACAGCCACACAGCCTGCACCCCACTGCCCTGCTCACATGGCCACCCATGCAGGTCTGATCCAGAGGCACCAGCACACAGCTCCCAACACTGTCTGAACCAACTGAACAGGCTCAGATGGAGCTGGCACAAAATGCAGTTCATGGAGGGGCTCCCAAAGACGCAGCACAGCTGAAAGCAGTGGGATCCAGGTCTTGCTGGGGTGGCAGCTGCAGCTCTCCAGGGAGTGTTGGAGCTGCAGACGTTGGAATGGGCACCACAAATCTGTTTTGGCCAGACAGGGATTTGGAGCACTGGCTGCTAGCAAGGGACATGCCAGTGTGCTGCCCCAGTGTTTGCTACTCAACCCAGCTACTGGGGAAGTGGGCATGTGACCCTCCGAAATAACAGAGCTTGGGCGCTGCTTCCTCTCCGCTGGGTCTCCAGTGAGCTGGCCCAGGGCAGGACAGGCTCTGGAGAAAACTAATGAAGAGGGAGGGAAAATGAAGGTCTTGGGCATCGTAAATCTCCCTCCTGACCTTCCTGAAAGCACAGCCTGAGCTAAGGGCTTGCGACAGCAGCTGCAGCCTCGGGGTCAGAGTCATCAAAACCCGCAGCTGATCCCAAAATGAGGCTTGCTTTGGCTACCCTGGCATCAAAGAGCAAATGTTTGTTGTGGTGCCCATGAAGGCTGTGACCCTGAACCGCGTCTATCAGTGCCATGTTTGTCCCCAGGGCCCCTGGCTTATCAGCCTCCCCTTGCCCCTCCACCTCAGGCATTATCAGGGGGACAGGCAACGGCCAGGTGACCTGTTTGGGGGGACACTGGGAGCTCACATTCCTTTCTGCACTGCTTTATCTCCCTGTTTACTGCACTTCCTTTGCTCCTTATCAAACCATAAAACAGCCTTGATGGTGCATGAACGTTGACAGTTCAGGCCTGCCCTGCTCTTGCACAAGAGGGTGAAGCTGCTGCTGAAACCAACATAGGTTGGGGTTTCTGTCCCTACATGGAATGATGTCAGGTGAGCAGCACCTGTGGGACATTCCTTAATAAAGCCCCTCCTCAGCCTCTCCCTCCTCCCAGGGGAGAGGCAGGTGATGAGACAGAAGGTAATGCCAAAGCTGTTTGGGCAAGAGCTCAGAGCAGTGAGTAGGTGCTGCCCAGGGTCCTTCAGCTGGGCTTTGCTGACAGCACCCACTGGGCATGGGGGCTGTGGCTGGTGTGTTGCTACCCCTGGAGCAGCAGTTCAGCCCTCCATCTTCTTTCTGCTCCCAAGAAGGTGCTGTGGGATGGATGGCAGGATGTGTCCCTGTGTAAGTGCCTGCTTAGGGTCCCCATGGGACAGTGGGGTACGAGGGGCTGTCAGTGATGTGGGGGTTCCTCCTCTGCCTTCAGGCACAGACTCTTCCTTTTGGTCACAGTCCTGGCTGCCCTTGGGTCACCCACAAAATGGTTTTTCCTGGCAGAGATGGACTGAGAGGATCTCTGAGGTTTCCTGTGCCTTTCTGTGAGGGTTGCAGGCAGACACTGGGGGATGAGCCTACATCCCCTCCTGCTCTGGCAGAGGAAGTCTGTTCTGGGATTGGAGCACCGTGTGACTCACGGGGTGTTCAGTGGGGGGGAGCACCTATGGGGTATGAGTTCACCCTGGGACTCTGCTGAAGCTTCATTTCTCCTCTGTGGGCAAGACATGGTGTCTGTGCTGGTCAGGGGTTTGATACTGCTGGGTTTACCAGTGCTGCTGTGTCCTTTCTACAAAGGGTGCAAAGGCTGGGCCAGTCTGCCTGAGCCCTGGTCTGTTGAGGTGCCCCTCCTGCCCCACTAAACAGCCCCATTAGCCTGTCCCCCTGAAGGAGAGCATGTGGCTCCAGGGAAGCACAGGCAGAACAGGCAGAGGTGATGCTGGGTGCAAGGGGGCAGTGTGGGGACGAGCACTGCCACACTGGTTCTCTCCAGGTGCCACCACAGCTCTGTTTTCCAGAGCTGGGCTTCCCCTTCCACATACCAGGCTTTAAGGTGTTTTGTGTTTCTTGATTTTTACCATTTTTACCCAAATTGCAGCTCTGTCTACATCTGCTGTGGTGAGGGAAGGACCAGAAAGGACCAACCCCAAAGTCACCAGCATCATCAAGAAAGTAGGTTCTTTGGGACAAATGAAATGACCTTTGGTTTCTTGGTGACCTCATCACAACCATGAGGCAGAGTATTTTATCTCGGTCTCCTGGAATTTCAAGTTAATAAGTAGCAAAGCACTTGGGCCATTTCGTATTTCTGAAGTTCATAGCTGGGCTGCAGACCAAATATGGTCATTCGGGAAGCGGCTTCAGTGCCAATGTAATGGCAATAAGAGTCCTGGAACGACCGTCTGGAATTTTCGAGTAATGGAGGGTAAAAGCATTTGGTGTGCAAGATACATGGAATGTTTTGAATCAATTCTTTGATGCTTAATTTTTATTTATAATTCTGGAAGGTACGTGTTCTATTTAATTACTCTTACGGCATAATCCCTTTGCTGATCCAGGACTCTGATAGGGTTTTCTTTTTCAACTTCACACGTCAGCATTGTTCAACTAGTGGCTTGAAGCGTGACAGCCTGCCTGCTATAAGGCAGTGCAAGGAAAAATGCCTCATCATGTTTTCAGTTTCTTGAATGAAGCCGTTTAGCTGAGCTGTAGGGCAGCACACGGTAATCTGAAATACAGGCTTTGATGCGTGACGAGGAGATGAGGCTTTGAAGTTATCCCTCCAGAAAGACATTGCAGCCACCAAATAAGCAGGTTTTGTGACATTAAGTACACCTGCATTGTTAGCAGGGAAAGATGTAATTAAAATGTGTGTAATATATGCATTAACTTTCAGTAGAGTTAAGAAAGTATTATTTAAAGCTATTAAACGGAAAGTAGGTCTAGCTTTATGATGTTTTAAAAGGTGGGGGCATGTGTTTGTCCCAGGTTGTGCAACGAAGCCACTGAAGAGCGACAGGGCAGCTACTGAAAGCAGTGCCCAGAGGAGTTATTTACCCCTGTGCTCACTGGGAGCTGCTGTTTGCAAACTGGAGCGATCCAAGATCTTATCCCTGTCCTGAGGGGTGAATTTTGGTAGCTGTATGTTATTAAAGTCTCACACTGCTTTGGGCGTGGCAAGGTCCCACGGTGGGCTCTGGGGCACCCGCCTGCCCCGGCGCTCTCCCGTGCCCACAGTCCCCTGGGGATTGCTCGTGGCATCGTGCCACAGGGCCACCACCACGTGAGTGGAAATACATGGGGACTCCTCACCCTGGGAAGATGATTCACCTCACCAAGGCAGTGTGCCGTCACTTGTTATGATTACAAACAGCCTCACCATGTGCCCTGGGGATTCATCACCCAGCAGGGGGAAATAATATGGAAACTTTTCATCTGGTGGAGCAATACTGCTTCTCAGCTTGGTGAGGCAGAAGCTGGAGTTCTCCATAGCTACCCTGCCCTGATTCCAGCCAGAGCTTCCACCTTCCTATGGAAAACAAGACTGTTTACATGAAAGTCTCGTTTACTGGTTTCTGCCATGGGACAGCTAATTCTGATTATTTTTAATTTTTTTATCCTGCGGTTGCTCTGATAAAGGGAGACATTTTGTTTATGACTGGATCATAAGTCATTGTTGTGGTCATCCTACATCCTGCTCACAGCATCAAGGTTGTGCTCTTGTGCTGGTGGGAAGCCCAGCTTCTGACCCTGGCATTGGGAATAAGTAATTTTCCACTGAGGGCCAGGAGAGCTGGCACTGGGCTCCAAAATGCCAGCAGCCTTGAGGGGTGACGCAGGGGTGACTCGATCCTCACCAGCTGCCACATCTGTGTGATGAGTTGTGTCTGTGGGCTGAGAGGAGAAACAAAATTCATGGGGCAGGTCAGTGCAGGCACTGGCCTTTAATTTTGGCTTGCCACAGTGCAGCCACCCCAAACATGGCTTTATAGGGTCCTAAGGAGGTGCTCAGGGAGCTGCTGGGGCTCCCCCTGAAGCTCATCTGCTCCCTGTGGGGACAGGGAGCCCAGCTGTGCCCTGCACTCTCCCCACAGCCCCCCATGGCATCCGGAGAGCCCAAGGTCTCCTCCACTTTGCTGGGACGGAGGATCAGCCCCTGCCTGGCAAAGTCACCAGAGCACTGCAAACTGCCTCACCAGCGCTGTGACCTGCTGAAGCTGTGGTCTCATCCCAATGGTGGTTGGCTCGGGAGAGCCCTCATGATCCCTCCTTTCCCCGTCGCCAGTGAAGGAGTCTCCCAATGACTCTTCCCTGTGGCTGCACGCTGAGATTGCAAGAGCAGGTTCCCCGGCTGGCTCATGCCATGTTTCAACATAAAACCACTGCACGTCTCTGCTTCAGCTATTTTAAGAGCCATAATTTGCCATGACTATCTCCATGGACTTCCCAGCAGGTGGCCTGGAATAGCCATGGTGTGGGTAATCCATCCCTGGAGTGAGTCAGCGCTGCCCTGCACGTGTCCCACGGGAGCCTTTGGCCAGGCACAAGAAAGCTGAACAAACAAATACGACTATAAACAATGCTTGGAGGCCTGTGAAGTACCTCCCATGTCCGATTAGGTCACTTTAGCGGAAGCTCAGCTTTGTTTTGCCCAGCTTGACTGGGAAGCTCTTTAAAGAAAACCCAAAGCAGGCTGTGCCTCACCTTCACCAGGCCACCTAAACCCCTTGATTTTAGTTATAATCTCTTCTAACAGCTCATATTATCAAAAGCTTATGGTTATTGCAGTAAACTCTGACCTGGAAAGCCATTTATACCAGTTATCTCATCTCTCCCAGCCGGGCAGACCAAAGGGACATCCTTTATCAAAGCACAGGTGGGGTGAGGATTTGACCCAATTTGCATTTACTCAGGAGCTGATCTCATTTCCAATTTAATTAAGTTTTCTCATATTTTTTGGCATATCCTAAAGGTACGCACCAGCCTGATATATGACCCAAGGGGAATGAATGTAAATTGCTCATAGCAAAAGGATTCAGGTGGCAGTTTTAAGAAAAAAACAGAGTAGATTTTAAATGCAGGTTGAAATGCAGCTCCTGAGAGCAAGCAGTGTCATCTGTTGGGAAGAGAGAGCAGATAACAGGCTTGTAACCTAAATGGCAGACTTACTCTTATACGGGAAATAGGACTTTTATCAGTGGGATGCTCTGATTTTAACCTTTGTGCCCTTTCCACAGGAAACAGGGCAGATCTCCGTGCTCTCTGATCACAGCCCACACCAGGACCTGGGAAGGGGACAGCCGTTCCCCATTCCCGTGTTTGCTCCCAGGCCTTGTGCAAGGGGACTGTGAGGTCTCTCTGTGGGGTGCAGCACTGCATTCCCCTTCATATCTCCCTGGCAGTTGTATTGCATCCCCTTTACCTCCCTGTTGTAACCCCTGTTGTATCCACCCTTGTATCTTTTTGTTGTAACCCTGCTGCTGCCATTATCAAATTCCCCTTTTTATCCCTGTTGCATCTCCATGGCAACTCCATTGTATAACTTCTGTAATCTCATTGGATCTTCCTTGAATCCCTGCTGTGTGTCCCTTGCATACCCCCATACATCCTTGTTGTATCCCTGCTGTAACTGCATACCCCACTGTACCCCCTGCACACCCTAAACCAACTACGGCCCTCCCTTGCACCCCCACTGAAGTCCCATCACATCCCTCTGTTGCCACTCTGTATCCCCTCCTTTGCACCTCATTGTAGACCCTCTTCCATCCCTCTTATATCCCTATTTTATATCCCACCTTGCATCCCAGTTATGTACCACGTGCATTCCCACTGCAGTCCAGTTGCATCCCCCCTGCCACCCCACTGAATTCCTGTCACATCTACCATTACAGCTCCACTGCATCCCCCCACTGCACCCCCCTTTCCACCCCTGTTCCCTCCCATGGAAGCCTCATTACTTCTCCCCTTGCGCTCCTTCTGCAGCTTCACTGCACCCTCCCCTTGCACCTCCACTGCCGTCCCTTCACATCCCCCCTCTGTAGCCACCTCGTAGCCCATATTCACCCCTACTATACCCCATCTGCAGCCCCCCATTGCAGCCTCCCTTCCATCCCTGTGGCAACCGTCCTTGTACCCTCATGGAAGTCCCATTACATTCCCCACTTGTACCCCCACTACGGTCCTATTTCATCCTTCCTTGAGCTTCCGTTGACGTCCCTTTACACGCCCCCACTGTAGCCACCTTTCAGCCTTTGGGTACCCCCGTTGTAGCCCCAAAGCCGCCCTATTGCATCCCTCCCTTGCGCCGCGTTGCAGCCCTCTCTTTCCCCCCTATTTCGTGCCCCTTTCACCCCGGCTGTATCCCGCCTATCCCCCCTCGGCATCCCGCCCCGCGGAGCCGCATCCCCGCCTCTCGCTGCGCCCCGCGGAGCCGCACCGGCGCGGGGGGAGGGCGCAGCGGAGCCGCCGCGTTTCGCCGCTCGGCGCTGCCATTACGGCTCGGCTCGGCTCGGCTCGGCTGCGGCACGGCACGTACGGTCGTGAGAGGCGGGGGGGCGGGATGCGGGGCTGACAGTAGCAATGACAGAACCGGGGGGCGACCGAGGGGGCAGCCGTTCCGGCGTGCGGGTCTCCCCCCTCCCAACCATCGCTGGCGGTGGGCTGGAGAGCGGGAGCAAAGCCAAAATGCAAGCAATAATTTCAAATGTATATTTCTAAAGATTTAATTAATTTGTCTTTAAATTCCCCCCCTCTCCAACAATTAATCATCTGATGGCACGGGGGTTGGAACAAGATGATCTTTAAGGCCCCTTCCAAACCAAACCGTTCTATGATACTATACGATTCTGTGGTCTCGGCTGCTGCTGTTTGGAAGATGCTGCCATTTGGCTGGAGGAGGATGCTTTGTGTGTGTGGGAGGAACTTTGTGCTGGGAGAAGGGCCCCGGGATGTGGCCCCCGGATACCCCTACCCCATCCCTCCCCAACTCTTTCCTACCCCCTCTTCGCCAGGAGAGGGCTGAGTCCGGGCGCACTCGTGACATCGGATGTGCCGTGCATGCTCCGTTGCGTGCGTGTGCGGCAGGATGAGGATGGCGACGGGGTCTGGAAGGAGGATGAGCACGTTATGAATTTCTAAAACAGCAGCTGGCTGGCAGCACAGCCTGCTTCGGTCGTGCTTTTCATCCACCTTGTCCCCAGGCTGGCTGGCAGTGACACTGAGAGCTCGTCCCTGCATGTTCCCAGCCTGTGGTGAAGCAGCAGAGTCGGGGGCCAGCCCGGACTTTCCAGTTCATGTTTGAGCCGTGTTGCACAGATACAAATGGATCAGATATGCATGTTTTGTGAAATGGTGCTGCAGAAATAATGACCTCATTTCTGCCATCTATAAATAAATGAAGGTGAAAGGGCGCATTTCCTACTCTCGGCTCTCTCTGGAGGCTGGATTAAGATTGAGAGCTGTCTGGCTGACAGACAGAGATCTTTCACTAATAGATATTAAACTACAACTTCACTGTGATTGGCGTCTAAAGGATCACCCAGCAAACTACACCACTGGGGAACTGTAATATTAGTTATGTCATCATTTAAGGTCAATATGATTTTTCTGGCTGCTGAGGATGCCAAGGGTAAAGCAGTTTCCAAGGGAAAGGTGTCACTTTCATGTTTTGTGTTTTTCTTCTTACGTGGTTAGTGGTGTGAGTCGAGGTTTCTGGGGGCCTCAGCCACTGAGGTCCCTCAAAGCTCCCTGTTTCTGCAGTGGGATCTTACAATTGGTTGATATTTTTTCCTTTTCAGATCTTAAAAGAAAAATTAACATATACCTAAATGTGCTGCTTAGATTTCAGCTATTCGGCGATTTAACTCTGTTGTCGATCAGACACAGACTGCTCTGGGTGCAGGTGGGGTAAGTAAAACCCTGGGTGCAGGGCAGTCCCAATGAGCACAGCCCAGGACAACCTTTGTGCTTGAATGTTGGCATGTCTGGTCAGTGAGGGCACACGTGTCATTCCTGTGCTGTGAAATCCCTCCCTGGCCTTGCTCAGGGCTGCCACTCTCCTCTTCCAACCCAGCACCTCCACCTTGGGATGGTTTTTGTGCTGCTGCTTCTGCATCTTATGTGGGGCTTGGAAAAAATCAATAGATACACCTGAGCTGCACTATTGGGTCTTCTCCAGCCTCCCTGGTATGATCCACTGAGCTCGAAAGAGGAAAAAATACTTTTGTCCCATGGCCCTGGGGACTGTCGCCAACATGCGACCCACAGCCCCCTCCTGCTGGCCCCTCTGTTTGCAGGTGATGAGGCTCCTGTTTGAATTTGGCACAGGGTAGGAAGTAAGTGGAGATGTAGAGCCTCCCCTTAGCATCTGTCCCAGGACCACCCCATTACCTGGGGTGCCTTTTTTGGGGAGTCCTCCCAGATTGAAGGCTGCAGAGGTTAGTGATTGTCATTCGGCTGCCAGTGTGGGAACCAGTGCTCCTGGTTTGGCATCCCGTGCCCTGCCAGGTGCACAACACACTTGACATTATCACCAGGTGATCTATTACTGCAATGATCATATGTCATTTATCAGAGTTGCCTAATTGATGTTTGCAAAGTAATTTACGAAATACGTGGAG
The DNA here is from genome assembly GCF_001715985.3 of Manacus vitellinus. Lineage (NCBI taxonomy): Eukaryota > Metazoa > Chordata > Aves > Passeriformes > Pipridae > Manacus > Manacus vitellinus. Next base: position 12,415,425 of record NW_021939063.1, on the reverse strand, counting down.
ATCCTTCTGAGAAGCGGTAGCAACACTCGAGGCCACTTGCTGTGACTCTTGGTCACAGGGCACCTCAAGGTGATGGATGAGCTGTGATCTGAAGGCTTCCAGCTGTTACCAGGGAGCTCGCCTTTATTTTTAAGTCCACAGTGTCTCTAGCTGGTAGCAAAGGACCGGTGCAGCACGAACGGTGATCATCCCCTGGGCACAGCACCGTCGCGGGGGGCTGGCACTGCTCGGTGCAGAGGTGGCTTTATGGGGCTGGGGTTGCTGGGGGCTGTGGTGACGGTGTGGCTGCCCCCGAGTGCATAGCTGAGCCTGCTGGCATTTTCGTTCCCGCTGCCTCCATCGGAGGTAGCCATGGAGATCAGTGGCGATGCTCTGCCCACGCGGAAGGAGGCTCAGCAGCATCCTCGCCCCCGGGCACCCGTGGCCAGCAGGGGCCCCGAGCGGGGCTCGCTGGGTGCGCGGGGCCGGCACTGGGCGCAGGGGCTCACGTGGTGAGCGGTGTCTGCCGAAATGCTCCGGCTCGGTGGGGACGGGAGCCCCTCGGGATGCCCCTGGCCCTGTGGCCGTGGCAGGGAGGGGGGCATCTCTCAGGGGTTTTCTGGCTCTCGGGCTGGGTGGCTCCGGTGCTCCCACTGATCCTCCACCGTGAATTTCCAGGGCCAAAATCTGCCTGCCAGTTCAGGCCAGCATTTTTCCTGCCTCTCCAGTAATTTCCTGCGGCTGCGCTGCGCTTCAGCCAGTCTCGCACAGGGAAGGGGGGGCACGGAGGGTGCTTGGAAAAGTACCTCTAAGACGAAGAGGAAGGGGAAGAGAAGCTGCTTAGCTGGCTTTGTTCTAATAGCAGTAATCACCTGAAGGGCGACCATGAGCCCACGCCGCCGGGTCCGCGCAGCCCTGGCCCTCCCCGCCGCACCGCCCCGGCCCTGCTTCCTCCCCGATGGCCGCCTGCACTTTGCTCCTGCTTGGCACAAGTGCACTCGACTGGCTTTATCGTATCCCCCATTACATAAATGGGAGAAAGGTTAGTCAGAAGGTGAATATGAGGCGTCTCGAAGGGAAGCCGGCGACTTAAATACCCCGAACTCGCCGGGCTGCCGAGCCTGAAGGGCGGAGAAAAAGCAGGACTGCGATTTTGACCTTGTTTTTTTTCCCTCTTCTGACAGTTTGTTCAGACACTGCCGCTGCCCACAGCGAGCAGGACTTGTGCCGAGAGGAGGAGGGGAACTCTGCAAGGTAAGCCGGGCTTTTTAAAGGTTGTCGGCTTCTTGTGTTGCTTTCTAAAAGCGGTGGTGGAGGTGGAGGTGGAGGCAGAGGTGGCGACCCCGCGCCAGGAGCACAGGGATTCCCACCGCCCCCGCTTTTCCTGCCTGCTGCCTTCTCTCGTTACTGGTCACCACTGGGAACAATGGCGATTTTCTGTGCTTAATTTCTGGCTTGTTTTAGTGATGTAGCGAAAGGCAGCGAGCGCTCAGGGGTGGGCTCCCCGGCAGCCCTGCTCCCACGGACAAGTTTATCGGTTGCACGAAGTGTTTATTTATGAATAAGCCGTGCTGAGATCAAGGATCTTTCTTCAAAATGTTAATTAAGCGAATAACGGCGTGTTGTGGTGGTTTGAAGACGGAAGTGAGGTTTAGCTTTGTTAAGGAAGTGACTGGTGTGGAAATATTTACAGTCTTCCTCGAATTTCAGTTATTCCTATTTTCCCTGGGGGAAGAGGGCAAATCTGGCTGATGCTTCAGAGGTTCTGTAACCCGTTTCTCTTGGTCGAGTGTAACGTGAGGGTTCGATGAGGTCCAGTGTGACGGTGTCTGGGGGCGGGAGGCTGTGACTGTAGTGATTCTCTTCCTGTTTCATGACATAACATGCCACATACCACCGGGAGTTTTGCAGGAAGCAGGGATAAATCTGCCTGTCCTGGCAGAGAGAAACGTGGGGGTGGTGATGGGGGGTGGGAAAGCAGGCGTTGAGGATGTTTTGCTTTATCAATGTGGTACAGAAGTGCCGAGGAAAGAGCGAGCCACGAGTTGGTTAGCAGGGGGAATTAGAGGAGATGAGTGTGTGGCAGCGTTTAATCTCTTAATGAGAAAAATATATCCCAGCTGCCTGCGGTGGGGAGAGTTCAGGGACAAGCATGGCATTGTGTGGGAGCTCGCCCTTGCACCCAGTGTCCTCTGCCTGCTGTCCCTGATATTTGCCTGAAGGATGCTGGGGAGCTGGGATAGGCATCTGTAATCCACATCAAGTGCAGAATGTGGGGCAGAAGCAAGGATGTGGGGGTGGGGATGGGGATAAATTTGTCTCAGATAAGGGTTGGTCACCAAAGAGTGTCCTGCCAAGTTGTTTCCTTCAGTTTCCGAGCACATTAATAGGCTCTGCTTCCTTGATTAGTTGGTGTCTGTGCAGAGCGATAACGAGAGCTGGGCTCAACCTATCAATTCTAGGTCAGTGGTTGTGTGCTGGGGATTTGGGATTGGGCAGGGGGAGGGGAGAAGGAGCTGGACGCCTGTCTCCAAAAAAAATGTGGAGCCTGCCTTAAGCCAGCCCTGCCTGCACTCATGGTGGGGGAAAAGGCTGCCTGCACTCATGGTGGGGGGAAAGGCTGCCTGCACCCATCGGAGGGCTGTGCTTCCTGTGTCTGCAAAGTGTCCCAAGGGCCATATTGTTACCTGTCACCTTGTTCCATGCCTGTTAGGAGGCTCATTGCCCTTTTGAGATGTGCTCTCCTGAGAGGATAACATTGCAATAATTAGATCCATTAAAGAGCCAGAAGAAATAATTGGGTTTTAAAACTTAAGAAGACTTTGCTGTACTCCTAAGCAGTATCCTCTGCCTCTTGCAGAGCCGCTTTCCTCTTCCCCTGGCAGCAGAGTTCTCATTTCGCATTGACCTGTCATCGTTTCTGGGGGCTAACCTCTCTGATCCTTCCCTAAACACAGGCAGGTGAGGCTGGGTGGTGAAGAGCAGCATGGACCTGGATGTGCTGAACATGTTTGTCATCGCCGGTGGCACCCTGGCTATCCCCATCCTGGCCTTCGTGGCCTCGTTCCTCCTGTGGCCCTCAGCACTCATCCGCATCTACTACTGGTGAGTTCCTGAGCCCGGCTGCTCTCTGTGTGGCACAGGGGTGGAATGGCTCCTGTTCCCAGCAGGGCCCCACAGCCATGCACAGTGGTGTGTGTGGAGGTGGACGTTGCTGGGTGTAGCTTTAAGCATCTCTGTAAGAAGAAAATGATGTTTTCTTATTGCATTTTTGCTGCTGAGGCTTACGTCTGGCAGGGCTGCTCTGGCCCTTGCTGTCCCAGGGCTTTGGCTGGACCGTGTCAAGGGGCTCTTGGCCAGGCTGCCACTGCAGTGCTAGCATGCAGGATCTCTCCAAACCTTTCTGGGTTGTTTCCCCTAAGGACAGGACTGTAGCTGAAAAAAGCACAGCCACTGTTGCCTGTGCCCCAGCCTGGCAGCCCTGGCAGTCTGGTGACCTCCCACCTCATCAATGTGGCCATGGCGTGGGTGTCCCTGTGCTCACATGCTCCCTCCCTGCTCAGCAGGCAAGGGCTTTTCTCTCATAAGTAGTTACAGACAAGGCTTTTCTGATCCTCTCCTCTTCTTCTGGAATGGAGCATCAGAGAAGGTGGGACGATGCTTTTCCTTACACCCTTGCATGTTATCCTTTCTGATTACCAGGAAGCAGGCACTACGTCCTTCAGTCCTCCTTTGTCCCTGGAAATCAGTGATAAGCACTCTGGCAGCTTTCCTCTCTGGGTTTGTTGCAGGGAAAAGCTGGAATAACTCCCTTCAGAAGTCAAGGCAGAGTCTCATCACCCAGCATGGAGCAGGCAGCAGCAGGCAGAGTGGGCAGAATAGGCAGAACAGGCAGCGCATCAGGCTGTCCTCACATGCTGCTGGCAGATGGTGGCTTCTGCAGTTCAGCTCATGGGGTGTTCCCAAATCCAAGTGACCTCCTGTGAAAGGAAGATGTTTGCCCACCGCAGCACTCGGATGAAGCCTGTTTCTAATGGCACTTTAATTAGCAGGCTTTTATTCACAGCATCTGAGGCTGAGAGAGGACAGGGCATGGAATGAAAACCCCAGGAATGGGATTGTTGCTCTGCAAAGGAGAGCAGGTGGTGTGACAGCCTTCTGTGTCACAGATGTCCAAGTGGTATCAGGTTTGGCAGTCAAAGTGGTTTTTCTCTTTGGATATATGAGCAGCTGCTGGAAGCCAGGGTGGACCCTGATGGGCTGAGATTCCAAGGAAGATCGCTGGAGAAACTGCTGCAGCAGACCTGCCCTGTGGTCAGGGCAAAGCCTTCTATGGCCACAAACAGGAGTGGCAGGACAGGGCAAAGGAGGTGCAGGGACTGACGCTGGGAGCTTGGAGGAGCCGGGGTGAGAGGGAGGTAGAGAATCCTCTGCTGCTTTTGTTCTTTTTGGGTTACAGATCAGGAACCGGGTGAAAATGCACTGTGGGCAAGATGGTCTGTGTTTGGCTGAAGGAGGGAGTGTGTGAGCAGGGATCAGAAGGGCTGTCTTCTTTTGAAGGGTATAGTGCCCCTATCTCTCTCTCTCCCAACACTTCTGGCAGTATGGGCATCTTGCAGGAGTAACTGCAATGCCCTGTATGTCATGAGCACCTCTTTTGTTAGGGACACTGGGCGAGAAGGGTGGATTTGCTCTTTACTCTTCCTTTCTTATTGGCTTCCTTCTGAGTTGGCTTTTTTTGGGGTGAAATCGTTGATTTTCCCCATCAGCAGAGGCAGGAGAGGGGCAGGCAGCATGCCATACTGCCCTCCCCTTCCAGCCCCATGCAGCTCCAGCTCTGCTGCGCTGCTCCTGGGAGATCCCTGGAAGGTCCCAGGGGATGCTTTTCCCTTCTCCCACAGTTCCCTGTCCCCTCCTCCTCCTCGCTGTTGGTCTGCAGTGTCCTCAGCCGGAGCAGTCAAGGGTCAGACTGGGCCCCCTCACCCCTGGTCTCACTGCTTTCCCTGCTGCTAATGCGCCTCCTTCCCTGGCATGATGTCCAGGGCTGCCCCACTGACCTGGCCTGGAGCCACTCTGCCTGCACTGTGACAGGGGTTAATCAGTTTAGCCACTGCCACTAAGCGAGTTAACACCTTGTTGGGGGATCAGTTCAGCTTTGCACAGATTATTTTGCCTTCTGCTGAATTGATCCATTAGGATCAGTTGCTAAAAATGTTATCATCTTGCCCATCGGTAGTTCACGCCAGTGCTTTTGAGGCAAGGACTCTTAAGACACTTATTAGGGAGAAATTCACCTCTCCTTGTAGGACCAGCACTGAGCCAAGATGCTGCTTAAGTCCTACTAGCTCCCTCGAGAAAGGGATTATGCTAAAAGAGGATTTCACTATGCATAAGCTTTGAGTGGGCTGAGAGGTAGGACAGTCCAGAAGCGTTGGTGACCTTGTGCTTGTGTCTTAAATAAATTCTGGCACAACATATATTTTCCAGTGTCTTGACCACCAGGAGTAGCCCAGTAGTTGTCCTGACAAGGGTTATGTTTGAGCATAGGGGAAATGCAGAGAAAGAGAGCCTGCTCTCTGTCTTGGGCCGCACGTACACATCATGTGTCCAAAGTGTCACCGATAATCTCTGTCCAGGTCCTTCTGGCTGGCAGTTTCACTGCATCCTCTGAGCTGCAAGAGTGTGCTGGCAGGAGCTGTCTGCCTCTGCTTTCAGAGGAACAGCCCTGGGGTTAGCCTGGTATCTCCTAGGGTGCTAGACCCTGTATAAGGATGGTCCCCTCCGGTCCTTTGTGTGTATATTAATATATTTCTAAGTGTTATTTAACTGGTCCATAGGAATCAGGTTCTCTCTGGCTGGTGCTCCCAGGTGACGTGGTGATTTTGGCTGGTGTGCTTGTCTGTGGGCTGATGTTTTCCCAACAATGCAGGATTGTGTCCAAATAACTCTGTGACAGATTCACCTTACCCACCTAGAAGAACTGCCTCCCTTGGCCTGCCCACCCTGCACGCTGCCTCGCCGTATGTGCTGCCCTTCCCTGGAGTCTCTCTTCTCAGACCAATCTTTGGGTGTTTTGAGTTTTAAGATTGTCATTTTGGCCCATTTCCATTGCCAACTGAGTTAGGGCCTTTTTAAAAATTCTTTACATGCACAAGCCACTTGCAGTGCATCCACGAATAGCCAGCCACTAGTACTACACCTGTAAGGGATCGCATGTATGCACAGGATCTGGTCCAGGGACCAGATATTCAGGATTAATCCCAGTAGTCCCATGATGGCACCAGCGTGAACCCAACCTAACTGGCCTTAGCAAGCCATCTGTGGCTGTGTTTGGATTGTCACCTGGCTTATATCGTGGCTGGGCCCTGGTCTTGTCTCGCTCACTGGTGTTTTCTCCTCTTTTCCAGGTACTGGCGCCGAGCCTTGGGCATGCAGGTTAGATATGCAAACTACGATGACTATCAGTTTTGTTATTCCTATAGAGGAAGACCTGGATACCGACCATCCATCCTGATGCTACATGGGTTCTCGGCCCACAAAGACATGTGGCTGTCCATAGTCAAGGTGGGACTCCATTTCTATCATGTTGCTCCTTAGTGAGAATTGATGGCCCTGGTTTTGGGGGCAGTGTGGGGACCCAACGGTTGCATGGGATGGGATGATTGTGGTAATGTACTAGGAACACCCTCCTTACTCCATGCTCATTGCTTGTTGGATCCCTTCATCCCTACGACATGCAGAGCTGCAGGGGAAGAGCAGTACATACCTGCTTCCTCCTTGGGAAGCAAGTCTTGGCTGTGCTTTCTCATCATGTCATCCCTGGTACATGAGCTGACTTACTCTGGTGCACAAGTAACTGGGGCTGCTAGGAGGGGAGCAACCCCCCCTGCTCCCACCTGTGGTCACCACTTTCCACCCCTGGGCTTTGCAGCGGTTTCCCTGCACCATAACCATCCCTGGCTTGTTTCTGCAGTTCCTGCCAAAGAACCTGCACTTGGTGTGTGTGGACATGCCCGGGCACGAGGGCACAACCCGCTCAGACTTGGATGATTACTCCATCAGTGGGCAAGCTAAGAGAATACACCAGGTAAAGCCCTAGCATTGCATTGCCTCTGCAGAGGAATGTGGGGACGTGGGGGACGTGATGGAGGTGGGGACGTGAGGGATGCTAAGCCCTGTGAGTCCTGCCTTGTACGGCCCCGCTGCCCCCCTTCCCAGGCAGCCAGAGCCACCAGCCTCAAGCTTTTGAGTAGAATTTCTCTAATGACCCCACGCTGTTGTTTCCTCTCCCCTAACAATGCTCCTTCTGCTCCCTGCCAGTTCGTGGAGTGCATCAGGCTGAACAGAAGGCCCTTTCATCTGGTTGGCACTTCCATGGGGGGAAATGTTGCCGGTGTCTATGCTGCTCAGTACCCAGAAGACATTTGCAGCCTGACCCTAATCTGTCCTGCAGGTGGGCAAGGCAGGGGAGGTGAGACAGGGAGGGCAATCAGGAGCCAGTGCAAAAACCCAGGGCAGTGCTGGAGGTAGAAGAGGGGTTTAGTGCAAAGCATTTTGAAATAATTTGTATTTTCAGTTTGGAAATCTCTGGCAGGGCATGGTAGAAAATCACAGCCTTGTACTTGCTGCTCTTTTTCAGGGGTTTGGCGTTTGCCCCACTGTGCCTTGGTTAGAGATGAGACTAGGGCAAACAGGACAAGTCCTGCTCTGCAGGAAAATGCCTTTTCCCTTGGGATGGCAGGTATTTTACATGGCATGTCTGCAGCTTCTCAGTTCTGGAGAGGGAACTGAGACTGCAACAGGAAAAGCCTTCCCAGCCTGGCCTCCTGAAAGCCCTGGTGTGCTGGAGGACTGGTTCTTTGGGAGCTGGAGAACTCTGACTTCCCACCTTTGGGTTCTGTGAGTGGGAAAAGTGCATCAGTGCTGGGCACAGGTCAGCGAGGTGTCCCTGTGCCTGCACAGCACCCCGTCATCCCCCCCATTCCTGCCATCCCCCCCATTCCCACCATCCCCTTCCTCCCCACCATCCTCTGGACAGGGGGCTCAGGGGAGCCTGGGCATGACATGCTGCAGGAGGCACTGGGGGCAGGGAACTTCTCTGCTGGGGAGGGCTTTGCTGCATCCCAGTTGTTACAGCAGCTCCTTCCTCTCCCACGCCAGGAAAGCAGCTTCCAAATAAGAACTAAGGAATGAAGCAAAGCAAACGTTACCTAGTAACCGGGCTCTGGGGGCGTCAGGGTTCCTACTCCCCTCTGGGAGAGGTGTCAACTGACTCTCCGACTGTTTCTTCATGTGAAACCTCTGTGTGGGGGCTGCAGCACAGCTCCCTCTGTGTGGGATTGTTGCCAGGGGATTTTTCCCTCAGTGGTGCATGCAGATGGGGCTGCTGAAATTTTCTGTCCAACGCTGTGCAATGGCAGCCTAGGCATTAGTGTTTGTATCTGCTGACCACATAAAAATAGGTGCTATAGCTTTTACTGAAGTATTCCTGCATGTCTACAGGGAATACACCTTCTGTTGTGTCAGCCTTTGGGGTTGGGGGTCCCTGGAGCAGGAGGGAGGTTAGGGTATCTCTGGGTGCATACTGAGGTTGCTGAATGAACAGATATTTTCTTCCCCACTTTTTTATATTTTTTTTTAATGAGTGAGCAGGCAGGAAGCCAGAGGCAGGGATGAGGGAGGTCAGTGCAGGGATATTTTGTTGCTTGGGCTGTTGGGGAGTCTCATCTGGGTTTCAGCTCATGCCCCCCTTCTCATTTCACCCAGGCCTGCCAAGTACCACCGACAGCAAGTTCATTAAGCAGCTCCGGGAGCTGCAGGAGTCCAAACGCATTGACAGGATCCCTTTAATCCCCTCAACGCCCGAGGAGATGGCGGATATGCTGAAGCTTTGCTCCTACGTTCGCTTCAAGGTGCCACAGCAGGTGAGAATCTGATGCTGTGGTTGGTGGGGAAAGGGGGCTTGTAGGTGATGAGTGGGTTTGCTTCCCCCTGAGCCTACATGGTGGTGTGGGGAGTGGAACTGGAGCTGCCATCCCTGCCATCACCCAGAGGAGACACCCCTGGCCCCACCCCCAGCACCTTTCCAGCACTTTCCCTTCAAACCCACTTTTCTGAGCTCCCTCTGGCAGCACCCACTGGAATTCCTCCTCCCATGAAGGTTTTGGCAGCAGGCTGGGATGTAGAAGGGTTTTTTAGTAAATATGGTTGTCAGGAAGCATTAAATAACTAAGGCAGCTGTTGTCCGGAGTGGAGGGGGATTGTTTGCTGCTTTTTAAGTAAAAGCCATGGAAATGTTAATTGCCTCATTGTCAGGTGAGAGGAACTTGGCAAGGGGCTGGCTATTAGGCTTGGTTTCCTTAGGAAGTCTGGGATGAGTAGATTGGAGAGTAAGAAAAAAATATAAGTGTATTCTTTTGGGGTTTTGGCAAAAGAATACAAGAAAGAAGAAAAGTGCAGTCATGGCTGAGATGGCTGCTTGCCAGGGGGAGAAATTGGGTCTGTATCATAGAAGACAGAATTACTTGTTGCTGAAATACATGTTGCTTAAGTGTGGTTTCAACAGTCCCACATGCTTAGGAAGAAGCTCATGCTGGGGCCAGGCTTGTGCAGGGCATGTTGGGGTGTCAGGGGCTGCTCTGAGGTGCTCTCGGGCATGCTTAGCCCTGTGTGAGGCACGTGTCCCCTCTAGCAGCATTCCTCTGCTCTTCCTGCAGATCCTCCAGGGCCTCGTTGATGTTCGCATTCCACACAATGAATTTTACCGGAAACGTAAGTGCATGGCAGCACCTCCTCACCAGGCTTTCCAGCGGGCTCCCCAGGGTGTGGGGATGGGCTGTCCTCTGCCCCCATGTCCCCTGCACGCTGCCCGGCCCCAGCACCCCTCTGCTGCCTTGCTGAGGGTGGGAGGGAGCGACACCATTAACAGATTTGGGGACACGCCTTGGTCGCTGGTAGCAACGCGCTGCCACCCCCACTGCCACCCCCACGGGTGATGGAGTCACTGGTTCACCTCACTGTCCCATCTGGGTTAACAGTACCGATGAGGAGATGGTTTGGTGGAGGAGCCCCCTGCAGCTGGGCTTGGTGGCAGGGCAAGGACAGCTCGTCACCATTGCATGGGTTTCCCAGTGAGGGAACACTGGCAGAACTGGCTCACAGGGGCCCCTTTGAGAACGGGAGGCAAAACATCTCTCATGTAGGACTGACTCTCCTCTTGCCCCACTAGTGTTTTTAGAAATTGCGGATGAAAAGTCCAGGCACTCTCTCCATGAGAACATGAGCAAGATCAAAGCACCAACGCAGGTCATCTGGGGAAAGCAGGACCAGGTATGCAGCCCCCTCCTCATCCCCCATGGACCATGTCTCCATCTCTGCCTGTGCCCTCCCACAGGGGCTGTGCTGCCGAGCTGTGCACTGCTCTGCGGGGAGCTGGCACTGTGTGTCCCTGTCCCTGGTGGCTTTGGGCATGGGGGCTTGGCAGGGTGATGGGCAGAAAGCTGACAGTCAGCTTCTTAGAGAGGGGAAATGGCAGAGCCAGGGCTGGGGAGGGCAGGGGGGCAGGTGGGTGGGTAGTTGCCAGCACCGAAGCTGGGAAGAGGAATAAAGTGTCAGCAAAGAGAGTTGTCCTGGCAACTGGGAAGAGATGTGCTGTTTGTGGGCAGGCTTCAAGACAAAGTTGTAGGGTTGGTTTTGGAGGCAGGAGTGGGAGGGAAGAAGTGGGAGAAAGCAAGCTGCAGGCATGCAAAGGGCTCTATAAATGCAGGGATGCGCTTGCTTGCAGTGATCCATTTGCACTGAGCTGACAGCCAAAAAACATCCAAGAGAGTTCCCTGCTGCATGCTGAGACTGGCACCAAGCAGTCTCCTTTCCCTGTCCCCAGGCAGGGTGCTGGCATCACAAGGACTGTGTCTGCATCTCTGCTCGGCATCTTAATTGGACTTGCAAAGGCAGCTCCAGCAGGGTTTCTATGGTGTCCAGCAAACCCCAGCTCTGACTGTTTTTCCCCTGCCATCCAGGTCCTGGATGTTTCTGGCGCCAGTGTTTTAGCAAATGCCATCCCGGACTGCCACGTGTACATCCTGGAGAACTGTGGGCACTCAGTGGTGGTGGAGCGTCCCCGCAAGACAGCCAACCTCATCCTGGAGTTCCTGGCGCTGCTGCACAGCATAGACAACAACAAGAAGCAGGCGTGAGCATGGCAGGGAGCTGAATGCCCACGCCGGGTCTGTTAAATTGTAAAGTACTGCAGATTTGATAAGTTCTCAGGGATCTTGTACAAATCGGAGTCAATGTGCCAAAGTCCCTGAGGAAGGCAGAATCACTGATACCTAAACCTATAGCACCACTGGCACAGTGACCTAGGGGTCATTGAGCAACCTCCATAGATACAGAAATGGAAGCAGAGTATTTCCCTTTTCTACTTAAAGTAGAAATGAGCTGAAATCACCCAGCGCTCCTCACACAGCCGCCCATCTTACCCGGGTTACCAGCACGTAGTTATCCATGACATTTACCTAAACTATATATGAAGTGTAGGAAGGAGGGAGCATCCTGGACTGAGACTTACAGTATTTCTACTCCTTAGAGTCCGTCGTGTTGCATGCTGCTGTGCTGTAAGAGAGCCCCCCAGTGCTCCAGGCGTCTGCTTGAGTGCTCTCTGTGTAGCTCCTTAACTCGTGATTTATGCAGAAAACAACAGAAAACTTCACGTGTGGAAGTCCAATGACTGTATGTGCAAAAATGTTTACACTCCGAGTGGGTTTTTCTAAATCCCTGAATAGCTCCTGTGTACATGTAAATGCCTTAATGTTGCCCAGGGTGCGGCGTCCGCGCGCAGCCCGCCTTGCCCAGGGATGGTTCTCCCTGAGGATGAACATAGCCAGTGGAAACGGGGTGCAGACGGCAGCTTTGCCACCGCTGTGTGAACCAGAGGAATGGAAACAGCCCGGGGTGATTCAGTCCCTGGGCCCGAGTCAGCAATAAGCCCACGGGCGAATTCTTGTCTCAATTCCTCTATCACATCGTGCTGCTGAACACCTTGATGTAAATAACGATTTTCTTTATGAATTCTGTGAATTCTGCAAAAGCCAATGTCACCAAGAGAGGCGTGAGGGGTGGGAGCGGGCTGCGTGTGTGGCTGCTGCAGGGGATGTGGGCTCCTGGGCTCGCTGGGCAGCGAGGACGGAGTCAGCTCGCCCCCGAGGTGCTGGGTAGTGGTGTGGAAAGGTACAGTGTGCTTTTGATGATTATGACTCCTGATCAAGTGAAATTATAGGTAGAAACAGGCAACTCTCCAGGTGCGGTCCCTCACTGCCTACCGCAGGGGCAGGGCACTGGTCCCGGCCGCGGGCAGGACTGGTGGGTGCTGGAGGGCAAGGCAGTGCGTGGTGCCCTCAAAGGCAAAGCAGCAGGTGGCTGTCACCCCTGGGTCACCCCCAGCCCTCCTGGGGGGTTGACAGCAGGTGCTGCTCTAGCCCCCCCAGACTGGGTGCGCAGGCTTGCGGTGCTGACAGCTTCCCGAGGTACCCCCATCTGTACATACATCTGAGACTCCTCGCCAGCTTCTCTGCTCTTTTTAAGAGAAGAAACACTGTTCTTTTAGAAAATTAGAAATTTGCTGTTAATTGCTTGGTTATTGTTTCTACTACAGGAGTTGATTTAAAAAAAAAAAAATTGATGATAGTTTTATGTGGTGAAAGCCAGAAAAACTTGTTGGGTATCTATATGGTTTCTCATGCCACAGATTGCTGTATGCAAAGGATTTATATGGCTATTAAAATCTAGTGATTTAAGGAGTCCACAGTGCCATGACTATTTTTTCCTTGGAGGAGGAAGGGGGTTGTGATGTGGGATGATACACGGCACAGGGGCCTTGCTCTGCTGCTTCTTTCCTCCACACATTTCTGGGAGATGAAGGTTTTGGCTCAAGGAATATTTGGTAACAGAAAGAGAGATGGTGAAGAGTGGGGAGGCTCAAGTCTCATCTCTTCAAAGACAATACCAATTTTCTTTTTTTCTTTTTATTGAGACGAGATAGCGACAAACGCTCAGGAAGGAAAATAAAACCTCAAGGGGCAGGGTAGCTGGGTTTTAAGCACCAAGATTCCTCTTAAAACTCTTGCAAGCGTGTTAAATACCAAATTCAGCTGTAATTACAAGTCTTACTGAATTCATACACTGTGCTAGTGATAGCCTGACATCAACATCCCGGCAAATGTATTTGTGTTTCTCCTTTTCCCTGGGGGCCTCTCAAGGCCCAGCAGCTGCTTTTTTGATGGAGGAGCTGCAGGGAGGACTGGGGAGCATCCTCCTGGCACCTCATTCCCCTGCCCTGCCACTGCTCCACTGCTGCAGTGATGCACAGGTCAAGGTGACCCTATTAATGACCACAGCGCAGGGGTGTGAGGGAGCTTCTCTCCCCCAGAGGAGAGGGGGCTGTATGAGAGGGGGCTCTGGCTACTGATCTGAAGCTCACTCCAGCTGCACAGTTAAGGGCAGCTGCTGTTCATTCTGGCTCTGGCCATGTCTGTGCCCAGGGTGGCCCCACAGCAGCAGCTGAGCCCACTGAGGAGAGGCAGGGAGGGAAGCTGCCTGCACCTACAAACACACCTGGCTGCTGTTCCCATTAACCCTTCCTTCCTGCTGGGAGCCAGAAAGTCTCCACACCACGCAAGGGCTGCTCCCCTGTTTTCAGCTGCTGCCCCCTTGGTACTGAGCCTCCAGTGAGCCCTGGCCACCCTACAGGTAAAGCTGTGTGTCTGGACTGTGCTTGGGAAAGGGCAGAAGCTCCTGCTCCTCCTGGTGGGTTTGGGTGGCCTGAGGGCAGAACTGGAGGAACCACAAGGAAATAGTTGGATCTCAGTTGTGGTGAGCCTGGGCTCCTGCACATAGCCTGAGCATCCTGGCAAGGTGGGAGGGAGGAGGTGTCCTTTTACTTTGTTGCACAATTTATAAGTATTGTTTTCCTTATAATCACGAGAATAAACCAGGGCTGGGCTGGGGCTGGGCTGGACTGGGTTATGAGGCTCATGGAGGTAAAGGTTCACATGAAAGCTGACTAAGGAGTCAGCCCTTGGTTGTTATGGGTCTTGCTAAGGCTGTTTCACTGTATCCTGAAAAGAGGCTGTAAAACACAACAGGGCTGGCTTGAAATAGAGATAAAAATCACTCTGAGCAAGCTGTTTGGCTGCTGAACATCCCGGTCTGTGGTGGTACCTGCTCCTGACTCTCAGTGGAAGCAGGAGGGACAGAGCTGGTGAGAGGGTGATACTTGGTGTGTGCCCAGCTACTGCCAAAGGGGAAAATGTGGTGTCCTTGAAACATGGACACTCAGGGAAACCTGGGCTGGGTCCTGCTCCACACAGTTATAGACACATGCCTGTCTGCAGTGGAGAAGCATCGTTTTCCTTTTTTTTTTCCAGCAAAGGAGAATAACAGCATTTGCTGCCTTGTGGGAGGGTTTCACCAGCACAGCCCTGCACAGAGCATCCTCTGACAGGCAGAGTGATGCTCAGGGTGTCTGGTACAATGGTTTGGGTGCTGCCGTGGGTGTCCCTCACCCTGGCAGCTCATCAACCAGCTGAGCCTTCCCTTGACTCAATGCGTTTCACAATCCTCTTGGACACACTATTTTTCCTGTGGAAGCCTGGATAGGAGTGCCCTGGAGCATGGTCCCTCTCACCCACTGGGGGGGGCACCACAGCCCCCCACCCATGTCCATGCAGTGGTGGAGGCACATGATGCCTGTGGCTGCCTTGTGTTGTGATGAGGGTGTCCTGCCAGGACCCTCCAGCTGAGACTTGCAGCAAATGCAAGAAAAACATACAGGATCTGGTGGGGGGACGGGTTTTGGTTGTTTTTCCTTCTGGGAGGCCCTTTTCCGAACAGGAAACTTGGGGGTGGTTTGGGATTATTCATTAAATACTCGCTGAGCTACTAGTGCTCGGTGGCTTCTCCCTGCCATTCCCAGCCCGACAGCGCTGCCTGTCTGCTGCCTCTGACCATAGCTCCACACGTGCAGAGCAAACCTCGATTTTCCCTTTTTAAAGAGAAACTTTGTGTTCAGCCGACAGGCTCCTTGGTTGTTGTGAGTCTTGCTAAGGCTATTTTGCTGTATCCTGAAGAGAGGCTGCAAAACACAACAGGGCTGGCTTGAAATAAATCTAAAAATGCCTCTGAGCAAGCTGTCTTGCTGCTGAGCTTCCAGGTCTGTGGTGGGACAGAGCTGGGGGCAGCTGTTCCTGGGCACTTGAGGTGTGCCTTTTGGGTGAAACAAAATTTCACTTGGTGGTTTATTTCAGCCAGCAGGCTGAAGAGACCTTTCTGACACAAGCCTTTTTCATCAATTTTTTTTAAGCCCAGCAAATAGCTGCGAGCAGGGTGGTCTGACAAGGGCTCTGGCTGTTGCCTGAAGCCAGGTGCTCAGCAGACAGTGCCCTCACACCCCTCTCTGAACCCCACTCTTTCCCAGAAACCTGTTTCGCTCTAGAGAGCAGGACCCACGCACAGCCCTGGGGTGCGGCTCTGTTGAGTTTATTTGCTTTCTTGCATTCCAGGAAAAGCTGGACGGGAGCATTGGGTGAGAGGGCAGGTTTCCAGTAACAGAACTGGGATTTGTGCTTCCCCTTGGGTTTGCAGAGCATTCCCTTGGCCCAGGCTCTGGACCACCTCTGTGCAGGTGTCCTGCATTCCTGGGTGGGTAACGCAGGGTCCTCTGAAGGCACAGGCACGTGCAGCTACAGGGGAGGCATCACTCAGGTCTGCCATGGCCTCTGCCTTTGCCACCCAAGCATTGGGAAAGCCGGGGGAGCTCAAGAAGCAGGTTAGTCTGTGTCCTGAAGGAGCAGCCTGTGGTGCTCCACAGCCATTTCATGTGATAGTAGTAATGCAGGGCTGGCAGAAACCTTGAGAGGCCATCCAGGTCATCCCTAGATCATCTCCTGCATGAGTTCTGAATGTCCCCCCTGGTCTTGGACATGCGCTCAGAGGGCATCCTAACGAGTAGCCTGAAACTCTGCTGAAATTCAAGCTTATTACTTCTCCTGTTCCCATCGGATGCTGGGAGCCTCTTCACAGCTCCCTGCAGCTCCCTCTTGCGTGTTCGCAGACTTTCTGCATCCAGAGTAGAATCCTGCAGGCTCTGCCAGCTGCTCCTGTACCTGGAGGGTACAAGCTCTGAGCTTAGACTTTTCTGGCTTCATGAGTGTTTTAAGAGCAAACACCCCCGGTCAGCTTGGTTTAAAATAAATAAATAGTAACAATAACATTCCCCCCCCCCCAAATGACGTGGCTCAACCTGTGATTCACCCTTTCCTGGAACCTTGATCTCCAGCCTGCCTTTGAACACTGGTTATTCGTACCTGGAAGCAGGATACTGCATAAGTCTTTCCAGAACCACATCTTCCTTTCTTTGCCCACACTTTTTTGGTCTATTTGCCAAGATCGTCTGTATCCTACCCCAGCCTCTTGGCACATCCCCTTGGAGTGATATCAGCTGTGTGTTCATTAAGCACCCTGGCCTCCAGCTCAATTACTGAGGCACTGATGGAGCTGGCAAAAACAGTGTGCCTCCTTCCACTTCCACAGGGAATCACTGGTAACTACTGAGAAGAATTTTGCTGCATATTTTGCAGCCACCTTGCAGGTTGAGTTAATCTTGAGTTTCTTTATTTTTCCAGTGGGAATGACAGAATTTTGCTTAGCAAAAACCATACTAAAGAAATAGTTTTTATTGCTCTTTTTGCCACTGGGGCCTGTTGCCCTAATGCAAAAGAAAATTGACTTGGAGTAACAAGAGTAATTATTGTTATTGACCACTCTGACAGTTTCTAGGTGCTTTGCATTTCCGTTCCCAAGCAGTTCTGGGATGCTGTGGGGACCACCTCCAGATCCAATACCTGGAACATATTTGCCTTAGCATAAATAACCCTTAGTGGTGTCCAGGTGGTTGTGAAATATTTGGAGTCCTGCATTTGACCGTGTAGGCAGGAGAGAGGTCACTGGCCTGTTTGCAGATCCAGGTGAAGGCTGGAGGACAAGTGAGGCTGTTTGGGATCACAGATGTTGTGGATGAGGACCTCATGGGCACTTCTGTGCCCATGCGGTCCCCAGCCACGACACCCGTGGCATCCCAAATTTCAGCACCCCATTTTGCTAGCACTTGTAGCGAGGTGGCACCAGGTGGCAGCAGGGGACCAGGATGGGGAGCTGCTGCACCAGCCTGGGGGAATCAGCTTCGCCCCCAGCTCCAAACCGCAAATTCTGCTCCGTGCTTTGGGCTGATGTCTAGGCAGGGTCTGGTCTCTCTGTGGGAGTTATACCCTCCATATGTGCCGAACTCATGTGTCACCCATCCAAGGGCAAAGCCCAGCATTCCTATGCTTGGAGCTGGGTGCTCTCGGGGTCGAATTCACTCCTTCTAGAAGATGCCCAGACTTCGAAGTTTAAGAGCAAGTCACCCCTGAAAGGAGTTAAATAATTAACTTGTTTTCACATTATTGGATTTGGCTTGCAAGAAAACTTCCCTGTGTCAGCAGCTCTTGACGGCTGTTTCTGGGCTCTGGCTCAGAGGGGGATGATGTGAGGGATGTGAAAGGAAAAAATAGGTGATGCTGGGCCAGAGCACCACTGCTGGGAGTGAAATCAGTTGAAATCAGTTTGCGCATCCCATTCCCTGTGGGCTGGAGGAGACGGGGGTGATGCATCTACCCCTTTTAGCCCCGGAGAAATGATGTCAGGCCTCCCATCCCACACAGCTCAGGAGAGCCTGTGCAGCATTCTCCTCTCTTCTCTGCATCTCTCTTCAGCACCTGCTCCCCTGCCAGCAGTTCCCATTTGAGCAACCAGAGCACTATGGCCAGGAGGGCTCCTGCAAATCTCCTGGCAGTGCTTGAGAGCTACTGACCTGGATTCAGTTACTGGGAGATGCGCCTGGCCACGGGTTACCTGCCACTATTCTCTGTGTCAGTGCCTGACTTTGGGTTTAGCTGCATTTGGAGCCTGAGCAGGCGGCTCTGGGTGGGGGCCGGTGCTGTGCCGGCACACAGAAATGGGATCAACAGCCTCTTCCTGTTGTGCAACTGTTGTGCAGCCCATGTAGAGAATTTTTGGGAGATTTGTCAAGGCTTTTGTGTTTTCAGATAATATTTATTTGCTTGTGTCAGGTCTTGATTTCACAACCAAGGGATTTAAATACTACAGGCTGAGAGGGGGCATGAACCTTGCCTAGTCTACCCTGAAGTGCCATGTGCTGCTCCTGAGGCTCTCCGTGCCCATCCCGGCTGC
The DNA here is from genome assembly GCF_001715985.3 of Manacus vitellinus. NCBI lineage: Eukaryota > Metazoa > Chordata > Aves > Passeriformes > Pipridae > Manacus > Manacus vitellinus. Next base: position 12,397,161 of record NW_021939063.1, on the reverse strand, counting down.
CCTCACCTGCCCAGCCCTGGGCAAGACTCCCCAGTCCTGCTGACTCTGGAGCTGGGTTCTGGCACAAACATTATTTACAGTTTTGTGTGGCAGCCCACACGTGTTTCTGCCCCTATGTAATACTTCAGCCTGGGTATGAGCCCACTCATCCAACCCACGTGGTGGGGCCTGGGCTTCAGGTGCCAACACCTCCCGCTCCACACTCTGTGCCAGGGGCAAGGGATGGCTGAGCTCATCCCACTTGTGTGCAGAGCCATAGGTGAGCTCTGCCCATGGGGCTTCAGGCTCTTGGCAGGGCAGGGCTGAGATTTGAGCTCCTCTCTGCTCTGAAACCTGCCACTTTGCCACTTCCCTGCTCCCCATTTCTGGTTTGGTCCTCTCCTCGTTGATCCTGGGGTGCAGCTGGGACCAAGGAATAAGGCACAGTGCTGTGTACTCTAACCAGCATCTTTCTAGCAAGACCCATATTTACTGGATTTCAGGCATTTGGCATTTTGGCTGTGCATACCCCTGACCTTGCTGTGTTTCTGGTTATGGTTCCCAGAGTAGGCACAGGGATCCAGGGTGTGAGCATCAAACTTCCCAAGGTGAAGCCGCCTGTAATGCATGGGGGGAAAAGGCAGGGAAAAGTTGCAAAACCCAGGGGAGGGGCCAGAGCAAAAGGTGTGCAGCTGACATGCCATCTGTGGTTCAGGGGGCATCAGGGCATGGGAAGTGTTTGGAAAAATAACCCCTAGAGAGGCTGCTAATGCCAGCAGGAGCCTGGTGTCCACTGGTGTCCTGGCCCCTGAGGGATGAAGCCCTCATGCCCATGGTGCCACTGGCACATGTGCTGCAGAGAGTGACCTCTGCATGGCTGGCAGTGGGGGGCTGTGAGACGGGGCAGGTGCTCCCCTTGGCCTCTCACTTTTGGATGGGTGCTGTGGGGAAGGAGTGCTCTCCTCCCACTGCCTCCAGCCCTTCCCACCATGCCGGTGGTCCACCAGTGAAAGTGGCAGCCAGCTCCTGAGAGGTGTCCAGGGTTGGTTTGGGAATGGTGGATCAGATGAGGCAGTGAGCAGCTGCCCACAAAAAGTTCCTTGGCTTTTTCAGGCTGTTGTTTAGCTCAACCCCAAGGCCCCCAGGAGCGAGGTGACCGTGCCCTTGTGCACCACAAACCAAACGCTTGTCACTTGACTTCACCACCCTGGGACACTGCTCTCTGTGGGTTTGCCTTTAATTGAGTGAGCGAGGTGCCTGCCAAAGATCAGATTGGGGTCAGCTTCAGATCTCCCAGGTGCAATCCCGTGCCAGGCATGGGAGGAGGGAGGATGATATCTTGCCCTGCTGACTGAGGGAGGCTGGCGTGCGAAAGGCCACTGAGGGCTGGCAGGAGGTGTGCCCAGGCAGCACCTTCCTGCTCGCTTGGAGCTGCACAGGCAGGACCGTGTATTTGAAACTGTGTGTCAGCATCGGGGTTGGGAGTTGCTCCTACAATCGGGAAGGTTGTTGGCTGTGCCAGTGGGTTCAGCTGGAGTCATTTGCATTTCTTCAAGTAACTGAGGGACCTCCAGGAAAGGGAGCAAAGCCACTTCAGTGACATCAGCCAATTCCTGGAATGGGAACACAACCCCTGCTCTGGGCAGGGCAAGCCCTTAGGGAGATGAGTGTGAGTGGGCCACTGGGAAGTGCCAGCCTCTTGATGGTGGTGCTGGGAGGGACTGAAAGAGTGGCAGAAACCTTTGTACAGTCTTAGCTGTGTTTTTCCTGTTATAAAGAACACAGAAAGCTTTCTTGATAAGAGCTGACGTAAATCAAAAACTGAACCACAACCAGGAGCTCTCCTGAGACGTGCCCTTGAGTCCCAGACCACAGGGATGGGATGTGATGCCAGCACTCTTATGCAGCATGTTTGTGGTCAAAGCTTGTTTCCATTAGTCACACCTCTCTCTGTGCCGAGGACATGGCTGGTGTCCTGTCCCCTTCCCTTTGTGGAGGGCCAAAGTTGGTGGGTGGTGAGAGCAGGGCCTCCCTGTTCCCCTCCTGGATACCAGGAGCTATGAGGCTCTCATAGCTCTTTGGGGGAAATCAGGAATAGTTTGTGTAAGATTTAGTCATCGGAGGTGGGAGTCAGTCTCCCAGGACCATTACTGCAGCTGGAATGACTCCTTCGTCTTTATCACCAGCGGGAGCTGGTTACCCATTTCCAGGCTCTGCACTACCTCCTGTTCTTAACAATTCCCACATCCTTCAGGAATCTTCCCCAGAGTAATTCCGGGTCCCATACCAGAGCTGAGGGCACCCAAGAGCTGGTGCTAGACACCCATCCCACCACAGGCCTGCCAGCACTGCCTTCAGCGTGACCAAATTTTGACCATTAAACCTCTCCAAGCACTGGCGAGGCAATCCTGCTGCCATAGGCTGGACTGACTGGCACTCTGTAGTGTTCAAATTGCCCAGAAATTCCCTTTTTGAAACTTTATTTGCAACTGCTTGCTGCTTTACCTAGTCTCAGCTGTGGGGTTGGCAGTGTATGGGACAAGTTAAGGCAGTTGTTGCTGAAATCATTTTAGGTGTGGTCAAACCCATCATTACCTCTGCAGAATCAGAAAGGAAATATAAAATCTAAAAGAAAATATAAGATATTATGGCATTACAGGCACTGGAACCCTGTGGGGTGAGTCTGACCTGACCTGGGGCATCATCCCACTTCCCCCAGGCTTTGTCCTGCCAGGACCCCAAGGGTTCATGCAGGGAGCTGAAGTGAAGGGGATATGCAGCTATGGGGAAGCTGTCTCCCCTCCCTCCAAAGCTGTTGTTTCACTGGAGCATTTTGCAGGAGAATATGGCAGCTCCATGAGCTTTCCCAATGGGAAAATCCTTCCAGTGCTGTTGGTTTGGTTTTTGTGGTGGCTCCCTCTGCTAAATGCCTCATTACGGGGTGAGTTAGTATTTTTGATATTTTTAGATGCTGTTCAGCCCAGCGTCGGGACTTTGTAATTAAAGGAACTGTTTTGGCAGTCGGATGTTGCCAAGCTGGAGCTCTTGGTCTGAAACCGCCTTCCCACAGAATTACACGCGGCGCCAGCATCCCGTCCTGGGGAGGGCACGGCTGTGATGGGAGGGACAGGATCCCTGTGGGTACCTGCCCACCATGTCAGGAGGGATGGAGGGGCTCGAGGGGCACAGACAAAGTGGACTCCGTTTTTTTTGAGTCCTGACATTCTGGAGCCAAGGGCTCCTTGTGCTGCTGCTCCCTCGATGAAGGTGGCAGGCAGGGTGGCACAATGGGGACCAGTGTGTGAAGGCCTCTTCTACTGCATCCTCTGTGCCCTTGATCCCTTGCTGCATTCAAAGTGTGTCTCTCCTTCAACTCCACCATGGGAGTCACTCATCCCAGAGCCTGGCCGTGCCTCGACAGGTTGGGCAGCGACTGTCTGAGCCAGCAAAGCCTATTTCCCTTCATAGGCTGAGATAAACCTAAAAATAACCTTGTTATCTTCCACTTGATCCAAATCAACCTCAGCCCCAGCTATAAATAGCCATGAGTATGTCTAGGTGGGTTGCAGGGGCTGGGGCACAGTGGGGTCACTGTCCCCTGTGGGGGCTGGCCCTGCTGCAGGGGGGCCTCTGCACCAGGCTGCAAAGCTGCTGCTTTGCCCCCACCATGGGGCCAAGGCACTTGCTGTGCTGGGAGGGGCTGTGCCCCCAAGGTACCTGCATGCCAATGGGTGAGGAGGCTCTGTCCTGTTGCAAAACAGGTCCCAAAAATAGTCTGAGTGCTGGATAAACATCACCCCATGCCTCTTCTCTGACATGGGACCTTGCCCGACATGTTACTCAAAAATCTCTCAACACCGTTACAACTGCAGGACCCTGCCCTGAGGGGCCACTGTGGGGTCCTACCTGGCCTCATGCTGCCCATGGTCTCACCCACAGGGACATGCTGTGCTGTGCCACCCAGTGCTTGCTGCAGCCCCTGTGGTGTCCTACAATGACCAAGGCTCCCAGCACCCTCAAATTTAAAACCTACACTCCAGATTTGGCTGCTCCTCTTTGCCAGCCTTCCCCATCTCCAGGGAGTTGTGCCTCCTCCCAGCTGCAAATGCAGAGGAGCTTTGGGAGGGAGGCAGCAAAAGAAACTGTCTGAGGGGAGAGGGATAGGGCTGGATGGGTCAGTGAGGAGGGTGAGAAACCGGCTGGGAATTGCACTGATTAATTTCTTGGCTCAGCCACTTGGAACTGCCACACTGGGACAAATCCCAGTATCCGCATGTATCTGCTGGGAATGGGCTGCTGCCCCCTCGCAGCATGTCCACCTGTCCTCATCCCCACCACCAGGCAATGATGTCAAGCTGGAACATTTCACACTAGCTGCAAAGCGTGGTGTCCTCTGGCCTGGCTGGATGATGCCCTGTGGCAACCCCGGCCTCATGTCCACCCACCTGTCTCTCTCCCCAGCTGCTCCAGACTGGGAAACCCATGCAGTGGCACGCTGGGTGGGAGAAATGATGCAGTGATCTGCAGCATGCCAGTGGGGAGCCTGGCCCTTGTCCTGGCACCAGCAGGCACATGCAGGAGCAGGGCAGGAGGGACAGAGCAGCCTGACACTGCACCAGCTGCTATGTGTCTGGCCAGCAGGGTTGGAAAATGGAGCTCTAGGTGCTGCTGTTGGGGTGAGTCTACAGCTTGGGGCTGTTTTGGGGCTTAGGGGCACAAGTGGCCCTTTGCAGCAGGGCTGGGGCTCTGCTGGCTTTGCAGCAGTGGCAGGGCAGGGAGCCCACGGTGTCCCCGGTGCCTCGTGTTGGGTCCTGGCCAGTGCCCTTGCTCTCGCCTCTCTGGGCACTGAAATTAGCCACTGACATCAAAGAGAAGTGAAGTAAAAAAGGAGAGGAGAGGTTTTGTTTACTTAAATCAAAAATAATTTGTGGCAATGCGTCTTCTTCCAAGGCAAACAGTGCAGGAGCCTGTCCGTGCTAATTTGGGAAGCTGAAAGGGAGTTAAATAAAAACATGAACCTCTGACAGGGAAACAACCGGGCTCGTGTGCTAAAATAGAGCCGAGGACGCCAGCAGCTGTAGCTGGAGGAGCTGGGGAAGAGCTGGGAGGGAGGGGTGAAGTCCAGGGTGGCAGGAGGGAGGTAACCCGCTGTGTTCCAGCATTGTGCAATAAAGGATAACCTCACTCCCTGCTGAGCCCTGCGCCAGCAGCCGGGGCCAGCCCGCGTCCTGGGTGGGCAGGGCTGGAGTGCTTGCATGGAGGGGATCTGCTTGTGTTCTATACAGCTGGTTTATATGTGTATATGTCTGCCTGCTCTGTGTGGGGCTGACGCTGGGGACCCAAATGGGCCATGAGGCCACATACCCCCCAGGAACTGATGTATGCGGCCAGGACTGGAGGAGGGGAAGTGTCACCTCCCATCACCCCCACTCTCATGCTACCCTAAATGGCTGCTGGTGTCCCCAGCATGGTTGCTGGGACTGGTAACATGTCACCATCCTTGGTAGCGGTAACTTGGGGGTCAGCACACCCTGGGGATGCCCTTGCAAAGACTGTGGGAGGGCGTGTGGTGGTGGCACCCCTGCCTGGCATTGTACGTGCTGAGGTCCTGCTGCTGCTGCAGGACGTCCCCTTCAACTGTGTTTCTGCTGCAGCTCCTCTGCATGTCCGGTGCAGGCAGGGAAGCCCCGAGCCGGGGGGTGCCACTGCACAGTGCAGAGCAGGCAGCTGAGCTGCAGCGGAGGTACCTCCAGCTCCCCGTGCTGCCAGGTGAAGTGGCAGAAAGTGCCACCTCCGATTGATGCTGAGCCCCACTGCACGGCTACCGAAAGGCCTCCGGTGAGTCACCGTGCTGCTGGCACTGCCCGTGGAGGTGTGACCGCAGGGAGCCGGATGTGAAAACCAGCTGCTTTAATGAGCGCGGCAATGTGTTTGTTTGGGCAGCGGGGAGGAGGGTGTGAGACATCCGTACCTGCGGAGGGAACAGCACGGGCTGTCCTGGTCTGCAACCTGTTCCAGCAGGTTTCTATATGCTCTGAGGGGCACCTGGGAAACACCCCCAGTGTCAACCCCAGCAGGAGCTGAAGGGCTCCCCAGTGCTGCAAAGGAAGCACTGGGCATGTTGAAGAGGATGGGACCCTGTCTTGTCTGCTGGGGCAGGACAGGGATGAGGGACCGGCCAGCAGGTTTTCTGGGGCTGCTTCTGTGCAGCTGCTGGAACATTCTCCATTAGGGATGGTGCTCGATCTTGCCCAGCTTCAGCCCCACTGCAGCTTTCCTGTGGCCAAAAGCAACTAAAAAGTTGCCTGTGGGGTCAGCACTTGATAACAGGGCTATTGGCAGGACAAAATAACCTTCCATAGTGGGGCACCAGGGTACCAACGCCAAGGGCCACAGAAACCCTGTGTCAGCAGCACTAGAAATTGTTTTCCTCCCACGTTTTCTGAGTTAATGGTGGAGCTGAGCCTTGGCTGTGCAGGGACAGGGGTCCAGCTGGTGGAAGGGCTTTGAACTACAGCAGATGTGTTTATGAGAAGGAGTGAACTTCAGCCCTGTGTTTACCAGCAGAAATGTGCTGCCTCGACAGTCACCTTCTCACTTGCTCGGGATTTTGTTATGTTGGCATGGTTTGGCTTCACCTCCTCACCTACTCTCTGCAGAGAGGGATTAATTGCTTGTCAGTATTTTTAGCCAGCATAGTCAGAATTTACCTGTAACTGGAGCAAAGGGGAATGTGGCAGCAGGGAGACCTCAGGGGTAGCTGTTTGAGCTGTGCCCTGGTAAGTGTCCAGCTGGAGCTGCAGGAGCAGATACCAAGGAATAAAGGAACATGTGCAAAACCCAAAGCAAACAGAAGCACCCACAGCCCCCAGATCTGCACCTCTGCTAATGACAGAGCGGGCTGGCTCTCAGGGTGGCCAGCACAAGTCAGTACTCCAAAGAAAGCCCACGTACATCTGTCCGTGCCAACTTCTTAAAATAACCGGATAGCAAGTCTGTTTAGTGCAAGGAGAGTAAAACAAAGGCAGTTTCTCTTTGGCATGGTCCTGAAGGGGAGGGCTCCAGGAGAGCCGTGCAGGCATCCCGGCCAAGCTGCAGCGTTGCCTCACCCATCTCACTGTAGACTGAGACATTTTACAAGGCTGAACCACATACGTCCAGGTTGCCCATGCCTGTGTCACCCCAACTCACTCCTCTGGGGTGAATATAGGCTGGTGTCATTGTTAGTGATATGACACGTGGGGATTTTCTCCCTAAGGGTATTTCTTAGAAAAATTGGGCTGAGGAGAGACCTTCCACCAAGAACAGCTAATTGCTAACAGGAGCAGGGAGTTGAGAGGTGCCAGCCCTAATGCATGGAAGGAGAGAGGGAGGGAGGGAGCAAGCAAGCCAGGGTAATGCAGTGTTCCCTTTCCATCCAGGTAAGTTCACAACACTTTTAAAAAATAAGTGGTGCAGCCCTGCCTTGGCCGCCCAGGACAGAGGACCCTGGAGCAGGTGAGTTTCTTTGGGAAGCCATTGGCTGGCTCCAGCATCAGATGGCTGTGGAGAGGGAGCATCAGTGCAGCTTTTTCTTGGAAAATCATTAAGTGTTTGACTCAAGTCGTCCAGAGAGAAGCAAGCACAGCCTGGTCCCCACTGAGCTGTACTGCAGGGAGGTGACGGCACATCCATCAGGGTCACGCCCCTGTGTGGGACACTGTTTCCTCCCACGGCATCAGCACAGTGGGACGTCTCATAAACCACAATTAAATGGTCCCTGCAGCCTGCTGAGCTCGGGGTGTGCAGTACCCCACGCCGGGAGGAGCCGTGCGTGTGCCGGGACAGAGGCTTTGGGTTTTGCTCTGTGAGTCACCAGCCTGGGGGGGGTGACTTCTCTGTGGCTTCTCCCCAGAACATTGGCAGCTGACATCAATTTTGTCTGTCCCCCTCCCTGCTGTGCCCTGGGTGCCGTGAGGGTGGTGGCAGCTGCCCTGGGAGCCCAGGCAGTGGGTCTTGCTCCTCTAGGGATTTCTCCCTGTGGAGTTTCTGCAGGGGCTGAAGGCTTTGAATTGCTGAAACAAGCACAGGCGAACCCAGCACTTGCTCCTGCCCAGTTACGTGCACAAGACAATACTGGTGTGGGGGCATGGGTAGTTGCCTCCTCCTCCCTGCAAGAGCCCTCACCACTGGGCTGGGAAAGGTTTATTTCCTCAAGCATGTTATAACCCATTAATTAAGTAATGGACACTGTGGATTGAGGTTTGGGTTTCACCCTCAGTGGTGTCAAACAGAGGTCAGGCTCTTGGCTTGTCCCCTGCCCTCATTTAAGGGCTGTGCTCCCCAAGGCTATTGCAAGGGCAGCCAGGGTATCTCTGCTGCCTACCCTGCCCTTGGCACTGGCAAGTGTTGGGGCTCGTGACTGGCATATGTGGTATGGCTGTTTGTGGTGCAGCAGCTGCTCCTTGGGGTCTTGTGGATGGTGAAAGAGCACAGAGTGTCTCCAGGACATCCCCTAGCATTTCAGTTCAAGGCATGAGGGACCAGATGGACGTTGGGGTGACTGGCATCACCCCATGCTCAGGCTGTTCCCATTTTTGACAGGTGAGGGAGGTGGCACATGCTGTCAGCTGTCATAGGAGCAGGATGGCAGCGCTGGCCACAACCCATCCCTGATTTCAGCATGTCCACAACTATTTTTACAGCCCAGAAATATTGTATTCCCAATGCCATGGGTTAGCAAAGAACTGCCATTAATAGAGCGGCTTCCTCATGACTGGAGAGGTGCAAGGAGCCAAGGGTTGGTGCTCATTAGCTGTTGGGGACCCAGAGTGGGGGTGATGTGCAGCATCACCCTGGGATGCAACTGGGCGAAATCTGGGCATGGCCACGCTGGCCTGGATGGAGGAGATCCATCTGCCCCATGAGGGCTCACTGCATTGCTGCCAATGCGTCCTCGCCCTGCAGCTCTCCTCTCTCATTTTAATTTGCTTTTCTTGTTTGGTACATTGTTATTTTGTTCTGAAAGAGCTTTAGGAGGTTGCTTTGTGTCCATCCCGCTGGGAAGAAGCAGAGCCATCCCTCTGCTCTCCCTGCTCCCTGGCATAAGGAGGCCTTTCTTCTCCCCCTTTATTTTAGCACTTTGATGTCCTCATAATTTATTTTTGCAGCAGAGTTGTTTTCATGATAAAATGGAAATGTTTCCCATGGGTGGCTTTAAAATGAAAGGCTGAGTGAGGAGGCTAAAAATAGCATTGTGTGAGCCGCTGGCTGCATGAGCAACTGGGCTGGGCAGGGACTGCTTGCTAAGCTGGGGAGGGGACCTGGTGGTCCCTAGGGCTATGTCTGAGGGGACCCTCGCTGATGGTTAACCCTTGGTGCTTAATGCAGCTGGTTCACAGGCCAAGCTCGGGGTTGCTTTTTTCTAGAGCTGAGCTTGGTTATGCTGCATTTGTGGCAGACGCCCCCTCTCCTGGTGTGAGCTCTTGATGGCTGGATGGGGACCCAGAGAATCCCATGGGACCATTGCAGATGGCACAGGTGCACAAGGCAGCCAAGGCAGTGCCAGTGTGGGGGTACTGAAGACCCCAGCTACTCCCCACCTCCAGGAAGGAGAAAGCCAGGAGCTGATGAGCAGGATGAAGATAAAGGGCCATTAACTCAGTAGCTGGGTCTGCCCAGCCCCTGCCTCTCTCCCCAGGGTTGCACCGAGGGCTGCCTCTAAGGGAGCTGAGTAGGATGTAGCTGTCAGCCTTTATCCACTGGAAGTGATGCTGCTGGGGAGAGCTCTCCCAGCAACGTCTCTCATTACATGAACTGACTGCCCTGCTAGCAGGAAAGTTCAGCTCTGTTTACCCTGTTGACTCATCTTCCCTTTCATCTTCTCGCTCAGATGTAGCTTATTATATGGTGCTATAAATAGGGTTTGCTCCTGATTACATGTGCCCAGCTCTTACCGTTTCTTGCCCGGGCATGACGTGAGCAGAGAGCCTCCCGGCACGGTTGTGTAACGTTTCGTTATGTCTCTGGGAATGGGAGTGGGTGGGTGGGCTTGTCTGGGGCTGTCTCCTCCTTTTATTTTTGATAGCAATAGCTCTGAGGGTGCCTCTGACCGAATCTCATTGCAGCATCTCTTTCTGCTGCTGCTCATCCGCATCTCTTCTGTCCTCCAAGTGCTGACCCAAAATCCCACTGCCATCTCCCAGGGCCCCACTGCCCAACTCCTGCCTGTCCTGGGACTGCGGAGCAAAACCGTCCAGGCTGTGACCTTGCTCTACAGTAGCTGAGAGCAGCTGGGCAGCATGGCAGATCCCTGTCCCAGGGAACAACGGCAGTGCAGCCACTTGGCATCCCACACTTCGGTCGCATGTCAGCAGCGTCCAATGTATTTCCTGAGTGGGGCTTCAGAGACCTGTAAGTGTACCAAGGAGGGCAGGAATACCATCATAGGAGGGTTTTTTGCTGTGTAGGTGCATAGAGTCGCCCTGCAGCCATCTCTGATGAGAAGGTGCCAGGCGGGCTGGCCTGGCACAGCAACACTCACGGGAGGCGTCAGCACATTGCTCAAAGGCGTTTGCTATAAACAGATGGGCGGCTCAGCCCAAAAGCTGTAATCGTGTACGTGCCAGCACGAGATGGGAGCGGGTAAACACAGGTGGCTGCTGTGTCCGCCAAATGCAGCTCAATGACAACACTGGCATCTCAAAAGTGTGGCCCAGTGACATAAATATCCCAGCGTGACTGTGAGGTGGGGAGTGGGATGGAGGCACCGACAGAGCCCGCAGCTCTGGCAGGCAGAGTCAGCAGAGCTGACGGGGCCTTCAGCCTCCTTGTCCTCCATGCAAATCCACACCCAGGAAGTTAAGGACATTGAAAATTGTGGCAGGGATTGACCTCACCCTGACAGTGAGTGCTGTCGTGCCAGGGCTTTTTGCTGGGGTAATGGTCTCTGCAGAATTTTGGGGGTTGGTGGTGCAGTTCCCACCCCGAGGCATGGTGAAGTCAGCTATTTGCTGGGAAATTACTCTCAGCTGCAGGCAGGCAAGGTTAAATTGCAGATGAAAGTCAAATATTTACAGCGCTCAAATTAGTGCTGTGATTTTCTGGGTTGGGAAACCTTGTGCACTGATTCCTATGTAGTGCAGAAATGTTGGCAAGCTGGTGGCAGCTTTGCCCAGCTCCAGTCCTGCCACGAAGAGCGTGGACCCAACTGGCCTTGCTTCCCAGTGCTGCCCTTGAGGGATACCAGTTCCCTGTGGGTTTTTAGTGCCAGTCACAGTGGGTGAAGGTTCTGGGGTGTGCTGCCAGGTTTTTAAGGCCAGGAAGAACAATGATCTCCATTTAGTGGGTCTGCTCCATAATAGGGACTATTGTGACTCTCGCATTCCTCGGTCACCATTTGGGTGGTTAATTACCCTTGTTCTTAAGTAAACAGATAATTGTGCCTTATTGAAGGGTGGATGTTGAAGAGACAAAAGATGGGGTATGGGCTCTGCAGCAGCTCCTCATGGCCCTGCCATGCAGGATGAGGGCAGATGGCTCATACCAAGCATGGGGCTGCATCTCCAGGCCACGGGCCACCACTGCAGCTGTGCCTTGAACCTCTTATGACACACTGAGGAGCCCATCTCCATGGATCTGGGGTGATTTTTGATGAATTTGCATGACTCAGTGAATAGGGAATTGATCACTTGCCAGCAGGGCTGGCGTCACTAGCCAGTGTGAGAGAAATGTGATGGGAACAACCAGTATTTATTAAGGAGCTGGCACTGGAAGGGAAGCACCCTGGTGAGAGCCCTAGGGAAGCAGCTGGGACCGGAGAGCCTGGGTTTCCTGGCAGATTTAGGCAGCAGGATCTGGGCAGCCTCAAGCTGGTGGAAGCAGGAAACCTTATTGCCCTGATGACTGCTGTGCCATGGTTTCTAGTTTTGCTTTGCATTGATGGCCAGAGACTTACTGGTTTTAACATCAAGGCTGAGATGCTGGAAACTGCTCCATTGATAAGGAGTCCGTCAGGGCAGGGATGTGCGAGATCATGCTGTGATGTCCCTGCTTTGCCATTTCCAAAGCCCTCCATGATGAGAAAGGCAGGAAAATGAAAGAACCACAAACCCACACTTTAAGCAACTTCTCTGTTCACCTAAAATAAAGGGGAGGAAGAGCTTGAGCATGTTTCCCATCTTCCCCAGGGCAGCCCACAGGAGTGATGTGGCTCAAGTAGAGATGGAGGATTTGGGACTCTTCAGGTGAGTAAGGAAAACTCTCCTGGATGGATGTCCACACATCACATGGGTGCTCTGCCTGCAGTGTTGATCAGCTGTGGCTTTCCTGTGTGGCACTGTCCATGGCAGGGTGGTACAAGCTCTGCCCTGAAAGCCTGGGCTGAGGCAAGTAGCTCCCACCTTGGAGCTGCTCAGAGGGGGCTGCAGCCCTTGCTGAGGCACACGAAGTGTGTCCCTGTGGGGTGATGGTGATAACAGATGACAACAATCCCTGCCAGTTGTCAGCAGAGGTGTGCTGTGGGCTTCACAAGCAAGGATGAAGTGAGCCTCCTGTCAACTTTGTGAGGACAGGAAACCCAGGGCCAGCCCCGGTCGGCTCCCTGTGGCTCCCGGCACGTGCACACGCCACAGGCCTTGTGCCTCCCCACCGGCATGGCGCCAAGCCACCTGCAATGAGGGAACCAAAACCAGGAGGATTTTGCAGGCTCTTTCATTAACCTTGGCCCAGTTACAGTTTGGTTTAATAATCCCTACACAGATTGCCCAGATCAGGGCGGCATGAGATGAGGGAGAGAGAGAAAAACATCAGGAATATGTTTTTCAGAGAACTTCATCGGCTCTGTGACCCAGCTGACGGATTGGCCTAGGGAGGGGGCAGCAGCCCTGCTCCATGCCAGACAGAGCTCACGTTCCTCTCATCTCCGGCACAGCTGCTGTGCTCGCTCAGCTTGCGAAGCCTGCCCTACTTTGGATCAGCCACAACATCTTTGATTTTGAGGTCAGTGACAGCTGCTGGCAAGCTTGCACGCCCTTACCCCGTGTTTACTTTTTAAGCAGCTCAATGTAAATGCAAAACTAACAGCTTCCTTGGGCTGGTTTAACTGTTTCAGTATTCCTGCTGAGGAATTGTGGGTGCGTTAGGATGGGGCTCGCAGCCTTCACATGGCTGCAGCTGTTTGCACCAGGTGAGGCTTCAGTTCTGCTTAATCCTGATTGTTGAGCCCTCACTGAGAACTGAAAAGGAGACTAATGGGGGACTTCATCCCTGTCTGCAGCTTCCTCATGAGGGAAAGCAGAGGGGCAGGCACTGATTTCTTCTCTCTGGTGATCAGTGACAGGACCCGATGGGAATGGCATGGAACTGTGTCAGGGGAGATTTAGGCTGGATATTCGGAAAAGGTTCTTCACCCAAAGGGTGGTTGGGCACTGAAACAGGCTCCCCAAGGAAATGGTCACAGCACCAAGGCTGCCAGAATTCACAAAGTGGACAATGCTCTCAGGCACACGGTGTGGTTTTCTGGAGTTATCCTGTGCAGGGCCAGGATGGAGAGGATCTTTGCAGTTCTCTGATGTATCCTCTCTTCTCTATCCTCTCCTCTTTGGGGGATGCAGGTGAGGTGTTCATCCCATGCCACCCGAAATGCACCCCCTGCTAGCCCTTCCTGGAGCAGAGGCACCATAATACACCCTCCAGTCCTTCTCCATTGGCCAAACCCTCCTGCTGCCTCACAGGGAAAGCCCTGGCCCCATGGTGACAGGCAGCTGGAGAGCAGCAGGAGGCCAGCAAGACGTCATCTCTGTGCTGGGAGAACATGTTGTTCCCTTCTGCAAATGACTTGGGAGAAAGGAATTTAACTCAGAATTTCCTCCTTAAGAGCTCCAGCTCTTGTTCTGGTCAGATTCTTCTGGGAGAAGGATTTTGGCCAGCTGGGATGCAGGGGGAGGGCAGAGCATGGCTATGGGGAGACGGGGATGCCTCTGGGTAAGGGTGCTTGGCCAAACTTGGATTCCCTGATTTCCTCATTTCTGCTAATAGCTCTGGCACAGGTTTCTGTAGCCCTGGCTACGAGGGAGGCTCAGAGATGGAGAGGTGGGGAGGAGAGAGGTTAAAACTCGCGGTGGCTCAGGCAGCCCTTGCAGGGCCCCAGAGGTGCTGGTATGCACAGGGACAGTGTCAGCATGCCTGGGGAGGCACGCCAAGCATTTGCAGCCTCTCCAGCACGCTGAGGCCTTGCTGGAGATCCCCTGCCTTTCCTTGCTGCCCCAGGGCTGTATCACTTGCCCTAGGCTAGCTGCCCACAGCTGTCTGCTCAGGGTTTGAAGGGACCTCTGTGCCCTCCTTGCAAAGAGGTGCCAGGCGAAGCTTCCTCTTTGCCACGTGGCTGCTTGTGCCACCTCACAACCTGAGCCATCCTTCCACATGGCTGGTCAGCACGTGAATTGCTCTTGCCCAAAAGCATGAGCCAGTTGCCAGACTGACTTCCCTGCAGTAGGAGCTCTCTCTGTTACTTGCTCCAGAGCCGTGATGTTCTTGTTTTGCCTCAGCAGTGCTCTGGGTTCTGTGAACAGCCAGCATAATTAGCACTTTTGGTGCCACTTGCTCATCATGGACATTGAAACCCTCTTCAAATTTCTCTGTAAGAAGTAGGTCAGCATAAACTCTCTCTTTGGGAAGAGGAGAAGCATGGAGGATTAATTAACTTGCTTGCTGTTGCACAGCCAGGCAATGGCAGTGTTGCTGGAAAGCATCCCCCAGTCCAGGGGGAAGCGGGGGCTCTCGCAGCAGGGTGCTCCTCCTCCCTGTCAGGCACCATTGATATGCCCTGTGTTTGCTTTCCCAAATCAGGCTCCATCCGGCAGCTGGCGAGTGCAGCCTGTTTGTCTGCTGGCTGAGTGATAAAGCTCCCATCCTTACAGCCCCGCAGCCTTGATGCCTGGATGTTCTCAGCCGGTGCCTGTTTGAAAGCAGCAGAAGCTGGCAGTGATGTAACCAGGTACTAAAAATAGCCTGAGGAAGAGTTCCTGAAGCAGCATGAGAAACTGCAGGGAAGGGATAGATGGGAGGGCAGAATTCATAAGAAATTACATTCCCAATCAATGCTGATTCAGTCCATCCACTTGGCATTGCCTGGAGTGCTGCTGCTGCAGGGGCAATGGGCCAGGAGTGCTTGCTGCTGCTGGCTCCCTCGGGCCTGGAGACATGATGGAGCGTGTTCATCCCAGCTGGGAGACAGCACTGATCATCCCCATCCTTCCTGACTCTCATGTGGGTGTTCTGGTTTGCACTTTTATCCATGGAGAGCTGGTGGGGAAAACTATAGCTGGGTAGTAAGCCAGGATAAGCCTGCAGAAGAGGCAGGAGGGTGCAAGTTACAGCCATGGACACATATTACAGTGCTATTTTGGGACAGGTCTGCTAATGAGTGGAGCAATATGCTCAGAAAGCCCCCATGAACTAAGTATGGAACCTGCAGGAGCTCAGCCCATTCCTCCATGGTGCCCATCACACAAGGCTGAGCTTCCCTGCATGGCCATGGCCCTGAGGGGGCTCATAGCCCTGGAGCTCACAGCCACTGCCAGCCTGCCCTGCAGTACTGCAGGCTCTACCATGAGCACCATCAGCTCCTCAGTGGGAACAAATCCATCAAAGAGAGGGATTTTGCTCTTCCATGACTAAAGAGGATTTTTTTCTGAGGCGAGCCGGACCTCCTTGTTTTGGAGAACCTGGCAGAGTTTTTCCCTTCAAGGTGAGATGAAAATGCTCATCTGCAAAGTTAAAAGGTACATGGGAGTATGTTCTGACTTCTACAGCGTCATCTCCTCCCTGATGGCCACAGTAAGGGGCAGACTGGTAGGTGGCTTCTCAGAGAAAAGCCAATGGGAGCAGCAGGCAAGGGAAGGAACAGGAGGAAACCCATATCCAAGCTCCTCTCCAGGAGATAAAATGAGGGAGGAATGGGAGGCTGCCCACAGGGGCACACTGAAAGGGGAAAGGGAAAAGGAGGGAGGCTTTGCTTCCTGCAGTGGGGCATTAGTGCCAGAGCATCTGCAGCCCAAGCCTGTGGTTATTCGGTTGCTGCAGGCTTGGTGGGCAGGAAACAGAGCTGCTGGTGAGTCTGTACCGTCATGAGCCGGAGCCACACTTGATTTCTGTGAGGAAGCAGGTCTCACAAACAGCATCAGCCCATCTGCAGCGAGATGGATGGTGGTGAGTGAGGCGTCACAAGCCCTTTCCTTCCTGCACAAAAGGTGCCCTGCGATGTGTGAAATACAGACAGTCCCCTCTCAATTGCTATTTTTGCCAGCATTTATTTATCTTGTTTTACTTAGTGGTGCAAAATCTTGCAAGCATTGACTTTGTTGAATGGGGACATGAAGTTTTCTGTAACCAGTTCTCTGCTCGAGGGACTCAGTGAGGGGTGTCTGCAGCTGCCGAGCCAGAGCTTCTGACCTTCTCTTGCCTGCAGACACCTCCTAAAGGGTCTGCTGGGACTGGCCCTGATCCCACAGAAATGCAGTGGGAGCAGGATTTTGGGTCTATCTTTGGGCAAAACCGGGCTGTGCAAAGTGGCCACAGAAGCAAAAATAGTATTCAAAGGCTGGGGGTGGCAGGTTTAAAGCAGCTGAAGGGCAAGCTGACTTACTTTGATCAATATATACCTCTCTGAACTGGCTTTTCCCTGCCTAAATAGTCTTCACTGCTGTGCTGTGCTGAGCAGTGCCAGTGACATTTTGGCAGTGCCAGGTGGGTAGGTGTGGTGGGGTGTGTGACTGCGGGACACCAGCCAAAGCCCAGTATCACTCAGATTGGGAAGTTCCCAAAATGTTCACTGGAGGAGTTTCAGCTCTGAGTCATGCTACTGTGCACACTGGGGAGTTGGGACTGTTTTGCTGAAGGCAAAGCCATGAAATTGTGACTGCATAGAGGGCAGAGAGCAGTGCCACAGGTCTGGGTGCCCCAACCAAGACCAAGGGTCTCTGGGCAAAGCCTGAAGTAGAAAGCACAATCCTGGACACAGGTCTGGCCCTAAGCATCACCATGATAAACATAATCGTTCCACAAATAATAACACAAAAGGAGATAATTATTCTAGCCTGCTGGAATGGCCCTTGTGCTATTGCCTGGCCCTATGGGATAGGGAAAGAAGCAGGGGGATTTATTCACCAAGGAGTGCCCAAGGGAGGCTGAGAACGAGCAGAATGAGCTGGCAAAGCTGCAGGAGGTGAGGCACTGGGGGATGGCGCTGCTTCAGCCTAGGAATGCAAGAGGAAATGGAAACAGCTGGCTCTTTCTGGCTTCAGCAGCAGCTGAGATGGTCGCCCATGGAGCACAGCAGCACTGACACAGGAGGCAGGAGCAAGGGGCTGACCCAAACCTGTGGATTTGGGTTTTGACACTGGCTGCAAAGTCTGCTGCCCAAACACACTCCCCACTAGCCTGACAGAGTCCCAGCACACTTTTCCAGAAGTGCCAGAAGACCACTGTGCCAGGGCAGCCACAGATGTGTACCTCCAGTGTTACCAGTGCACATCAGGAGCTGGGGTCCTGCCTGTGAATTTAAAGGCTCTGCCTTGCCCACCAGAAAAACTTAGAAAAGATTGTATGGAAAAAAACCTCTGGCCTCTCCTAACCTTTGGGCACTTGCTATCTAAGTATTGTTCTTCTTGTGTGTTTTTTGGCAAGTTGGTTTATCTTACAATAGCACATGAATTCTGCCGTGGCAGCAGATCACTAGGTAAGAGAGTCCTGCTGGAGAGCTACAGCCTCAGCAGACAGGACTGGTGAAGGGGACACGGCTGTAACTGGCATTTTGTTGTCAGGAGCTCAAGCCGGATCTCCGTTAGCAGCCCATGGACACTGTCTCCAGGGCTCCATATGGCTGAGTGGGCAAGGCAGGCTTTCTGGAGCTGAGGGACTCATCCAGGACCCCCAACAGGGGATCTGGCAATAGTCTTTGGTTTTTGAAGAGGCTGAGGATCTCTCAGGATGGGCATGGGAGTTTGCATGTGTGGCTGGCTCAGAGGCAGCTCTTTGTTGCTGCTGTCTTTTCTGATTGCTCTCCTTCCTCTTCCTCAGGCAGCCGGACACAGGCACACACAGCCAGTCTAAGGCTCTTGCAAAAACCCACTGAGTGCAGGTCGTGGCTCTCAGCCCTTCCCAGCAGGAGAGCAGCCTGCCCACTGGGCACTGCCACTGGCCCCGCTGTCAGCACACCATGGTTTACGTGTGCTCCCCGCTTGCCTGAAGCACAGCCAACAAATTAAACCTTAAACCATAAGTTGCAGATGTTTTTGCTTGTGGTTCCTGGGCCTGGGCAGATCAGGTAGAAGGAACTTGGGGTGGAGAAAACCCTTACCATTAATCACAGCCTTTCACAGGAAAGCACAGATCCTTCACCTGCGGTCCCTCACACCTTGGCTGGTGGAGCAGAACTGCCAGCTCTGCATCTCTGCAGCTCTTGAGAAATCCCAGAGCTGAGCTTGCACCCCAGTAAACAAAGTCCAGTTGTGTTTTTCTTCTGTGACTCATTCATCAGTATGTAATTGCTCAGGAGTAATAGAAAGTGCCTGGCAAGGGACAGGGCTGCCCAGCAGGTGACTAAACTGATGGAGCTTTGCTGCTGCCCTGCTCAAAAAATCCCCGTTCCTATCCTCCTTCTTCCAGCTCCATTCTCATAATTATTATTTTTGACCTCGGGAGGACTGAGGATAGAGCATGGAATCTATTTCCGTGCAAGACACCTTTAAAGCATGACATTTTCCTGCTGCTTCATTAAGTGCTGTCCTCCTTTAGTGGCCTGGCTTTTTGAGTCCTGAATCAGACACATCCTCTGATGAAATGTTTTGTAAGTAAATAATAACTAAAACCATGTGCATTAATTTGAACTACCACAGGCACGTAAAAATGGCACAGACCACACCATGCAGACAGAGCATGGGATTAAGATTGTGGGTGAGGAATATGCAGTTAGAACATTGTATTGTGTTGGAACTGGGTTGGTGAGAAGTGGCTGAGTTTTGGGGAGGGTTACATTTTTTTGATTCAGGGTCTTGGTTTTCATATAAATGAAATTTTGCAACCCTCACATGGTAAGAATAATACCGAATTAGGGAACTTCATAACAGTTCTCTGCTCCCTGTAAAAAGTTCAATTCTTAGGTCCTTAGCAGGGAAGATGAAAAATATGAATATGCATTAACTTTATGCTCAAGGGTGTTCCCTCTGGATTGTGGAGACGACAGTGCAAGAGGGAGAAGTTTGCTCTGCTGCTTCCTATATTGTACTAGCTTTGTAAATAACAGGAAGTGCTTTTTCTTTCAAACTGTCAGTTTGGCACTTTTCACCAGCTCTTAAAAATTGTACATATGTGTATATATATATATACACACAGTGTACACAAGGGAGAGGAAGGTGTTTGTGGAATTTGAATGTTTGTTGCCTGTTTATTTTCTGAATGGTTTTGGCAGTGGAAGAAACTGCCTGCAGGAGCAGATCCTCACCGGCTGAAACGCTTCATCTCCTTTGTCTAGGTGAGGAGGGGGGTTGAGGAGGGTTGAGGAGGGTTGAGCTGTGTTGCTGTTGCAGTGGCTCCTGCAGCTAAAGCGCCTTATACAGGCCTCACACCATTGCTCTGAGTGAAATGCTCTCAAGAAGTGCTGTGGGGTCACCTGGACAGCCATGCAGCCAGAGGATCAGCCTGCCTTGTGTGTCTGGGAGCACAGCTAGCTGGAGGTTCATCCTAGAGCCAATGGGATGGGGGGCTGGAAGTTTAGGAAGTGAGTAGGAGCCATGTGCAGGCAAGAGCAGTGCGGGAATGAAAGGTTTGCCAAGCTGAGCTCCAGGCTGACATCTTATTACAGGCATGAACTGTACTGGGGAAGCTGATAGTGGAGGAGGGAGGAGATGCTGAATGACTTGCATAGCCTGGAATTACTCCCCCGCTAATTAAGAGGAATGGAAAGAAGTGCAGGAAGGAGTGAGGCTTGAGGAAACCTAATGCTGCTGTGAGCATGTGGGAATATTCCTGGCCTCTGGAGGGATCATGCAACCACCCACTGGGAAAGGGCCCCATGGGATGTCACCTTAGCTCCCCTCTCCCTGTGGCCAGGGAACATATATCAGATGTGAGCCCTGGGCCAGCTCTGGGCTTCCAAATAAAGATTAAGACTACTAGCATGTGTGAATAATCCAGTCATAACTGCCAGTCAATTTTCTTCAGTTTATTACAGACCTACTCTCTCACGACCAGCTTCAGCCCAAGAGGCATGGATTTGAAACAAAATTTTTAAATATCCAAGGGAAGTCATCAGTTTTAAATGGTGAGAGACACATACCAAACCAGATTTTTATATTAAGATGATCATGACGGCACCAGCCGGATAAACGAGAAGATTCTCAACAAGCCGTGCTGCTTGGCTTCGACTGTCAGCCTGATGAACAAGAGGCATATTTTAAGCAGTGGGAACTGGGGGATATAACTGTTTCTTACACAAGAGACTGTGCATGCTTTTACTTTAGAACAAAGAGAAATCAGAAATCTCTTGCCCTCTGAATCTGTTTGGTAAACCCATGCTCACCTCTCCAAACCAAGGAGCTGTTCCCAAGCCAGAGAGGCTCTGGGCCCACGCACAGGCGGTTGGGGAGCAGAGGTGGGAGGTTTGAGCAAGATGCCTTGTGCAGCCCTGCCTTGGCAGCTCATGGCCAGAAAGCCTGGGTCCATTCTGGAAACAAAGGAGGTCTTTTGCTGGATGTGCTGTACAGCAGAAGTGTGGTGGCTTGTGTGGCTTTTAGCTCCCTGACCCTTATTTAAATGAAATGCAGAGTAATTTGTATCTAAGTGGAGTTGTTCTGTCTCATTAGCGTGATTAAATAGATGGCAGAGCGTTACTAAGTTCATTGTCAGAGAAACTGTTGCTTAGTAATTTAAACTGCGATAAACTCATTATTCCATCTTTTTTTTTCTTACAATGCTGGTGGCTCCGTTGTTACCCGCAGTTCATGGCCTTGTATGCAAACCTTCATAACTGCGATTGCATTTCAGACATCAGACACTGGCTCGGAGAAGTCATCCAGGGTAAAGCCGAGTAGGGGGAGCTTCCAGGACTTTGGGCTGCATTTGCCTAAGTGAGAGTTTTGGTGGAATAGAAACAGAAGCACGGGATGAACAGTGACCTCAGTCACACAGCCCTCGGAGCTTCAAGGGACGCTCAGATGTTCTTCCTCTGCCTCCTCAACGGGGCGGGTGGTGTAAGTGCCCTGGTCACGTCCGAACGTGTCACACGCCAACAGAGAAATGGTTTCCAATTCTGAGGGGAAGTGACTGAGAGCTTTGTCCATGGCTGCTGCGGCCTGAGGAGGTGTAACCCACGGGTCAGGGAGCCGTAATAACCCACAGGTTGGGAGATGTAATAACCCAGAGGTCAGGGAGGTGTACGGGGCTGGCTCCTGCCTGTGGGTGCTGGGTGGTGGCTCCAAGCTTGGTTACAAGAGAGGG
>NW_021939063.1:12361734-12374887 GCF_001715985.3 Manacus vitellinus | reverse complement strand
TGTATCGCTTTTATCTGCCTTCTGTCTGCCTCGCATCACTGGTATCTGCCCACCCCGGGGCTGGTGGTCACCCCTTGCTCGGCGGTTCCCTGAATCACAGGACGTTGTCTGCCCGTTCTGCCCGGGTGATGGGTGTGCTGCGGCTCTGACCGCTGTGTTGTACTCTCGCTGATAGTTCACAATGAAAAACGGGTGCTGCGGGATGTGTTGCATAAGTGGACGTGCTGCTCACGGATACCCTTTTCCCGTGTAAAATGGGAGTGGTGGGTGATGCCTTGTTAGGAACTGGTGCGAGCATCACGGTTTTATAATGCCTTGTTAACGTGGCTTGGGACGTGCAGGCGTTAAAACAAGAACTTACGGTTGAGGCTTTGGAAATAGGCATCCAGCTTAAGAAAATAAATGTTATCGTTGTTGATGGAATAACAGCTTGGTAGTTACACCCTGATATGTCCTTGGCCTTAATTCCACTGTGAAAAGTATGCGTGTTTAACACTGATATCTTTCCTGATATGTGCTGGAATTTAATCGCCCTCCACTTAAAGGCTGTATTTTTTCTTTTTTGTCTTTTGATACAGTGCCTTAGTTGTCCCATATACTCAGGTGTTTTAGAAATTCATCCAGTGCCCATGTGCTTTCTTAGACTCATGAACATCTAAAGGGACAGTTGTGTGTCAAATATTATTACTAGAATTTTGCTTTAATATATAATTCTGGAATATTAATATTTGCTTTAACTTTTTACTCAAATGATGTATTATTGGTCATTGCTCAACGTGTAACACTGAAGTGAGAGTAGAGCAGTTCAAATTTGACACTTGAGAATTACAAAATCAGGGTTATTTTGGCCAAGAATTGGCATCTTTGCTCTTAATTTTGCTTAGAAAATAATAAAAACATAAATAAGATAAAAACTAGTTTTGAAATTGTCTTTCAGTTGAAATTAACTTGTGTTTTTTCAGGACTTAATAATAACATTAAGGAATGGAAACTGGATTTATGTACACATGTGTCCACACATAAATGTTTGTGTTTTAAAAAGAGGCTGATTGATTTGTTTACATTTGGCTGATTGGCATCTTCAAGATAGTTTGGTTGTTTTTTTTTTTAATTAAAGTATATTACTGAATGAGGAAGAGTGTAATAATTCAAGTGTCAGAATTCAGGAAAGTTTCTTCAAAAAACAATACTTTTAAGTGCTCAGAAGCGTCTCCTGGCTAAGGGCCGTGGGAGGGATTGCAGCCACTCGTGTGTGTGTGTTTGTGAAAAATTTCAAACCTTAAACTTGTCCGTGTATCTTTTCATAAATTTGTATTTGTTTAATTGAAAAGCTGTTTTTCAGCCTTTGCCGTCTTTGAAATTTACACCTTTCTGAAGTAACGGTCTGTTAGCTTATCTGTGGTACTTTGGTCACAGAAGCAATATAAGCTGTTCCTGTTTCTTCTTGAGGAAAGGTGGATCAGAGCTGTCATAACCATGTGGTGTGGTAATTTGGGAAGCAGCTGGAAAACTGGATGGTGGTCAGTCATATGAATGCTGGGCTTTGTGCTCTCAAAAATTCTTTCCCTACCAGTTGCTTGCAAAGAGGACTTTGGATTTGTTAGGCATGAGGTTGGGAAAAACCAGGATGAGAAAAGATGTTAAAGAAAGAACCTCTCTGCTGCCTGTCAGTGGATGGGCTTCCATCCAGGTCACTGGTATGGTAGTACTTTAGTTGTTCTCCAGTCAGCTGGGGAGTGTGAGGCTATTTTGGAGATGTTTTTTTCTTTTGAAGGGTAGGGGAAGGGTGCAAACCTGGAGGCACTGAGGATGTCTGAGTCTGTCAGCAGTGGTGACACACAAATGTCTGCCCTTTTGTTTTAGGCATAGGTGGAGGCAGGGAAGTGTGTGCTGTCAGGTCAGTGGTGGAAGACCTACTTTACTCATGGAATTTATCAGAAGGGATAAATTAGATAGAAGTAATTCTTTTAAATACCTTAATTTTTTACTGCCTGAATATGTTCAGTGAGTTGAATTAGATAAGATCTGGGGAAATTCTGGAGTAACTGGTATTAAATATCAGTTCTTTCCAACAGTTCTTATCTGATGGTTTGGAGATTGGGAGGCAGCTGAGGTGTTTCTTTGAGAGGTCAAGAGTGCTGCTCCTGCAGCCTTGTCCATGCCTGCCTGAGGCTGGGATCTGAGGTCCAGATCCAGAATAGGCAAAACAAGTGTCTCCTCTGTAATACATCTGATGCAGGCCTGCCCAGGGAGCTGCACTTTAGGTGAGAAAGGCTGGGTTTTGAAGTGAAACAAGATTTGATGTGGCTTTTAAAGCTAAGCTGTAGCTTCTTCCTTTTTGATGTAGTTCACTGGTTTTCTTAATATTTCTGCACCAGTGCTTAGACTGAGAACTCGTTGAATGGGCAGAACATATTCCAAAAGTTTTGATACTGCATCAAAAGATGGAGAGGGCAGAAATCGAGGTGCAACTAAAAATTTGAACTTGGATGCGCTCTTTACTGCACGTAGGGATAAGAGCCAAGTACGACGGAGCTTGAAGCTTTCTTAAGCTGACATTTAACGTTCACAATAATTCTTGTTTTTCTAGTGAGCACGGGCTAGAACCATTATCTGAAAGCTGTCAGGTTTTTACACTGATGTGTGGAAAAAACTTGCCGCCTCTCATTCAGCTCATCCACTTATCAGCTGTTGAATTTGCTGATGCTGAGCTCGTCCCTGTTGGCAAGAAACTGCGGTTGGTCTCCAGGCAACGCAGGTCCGGCTGAGCATCTCTGCCTTGCTTGAAGAGATGAAAATTTTCCATTGCGGGGAGAGGATTTTTCCTCTTGCTAATTCTTTTTATCTGGCTTCCTGTCTTGCCCAAGGTTACTGCATCTTTGAAACAATGTAAGGGTAGTTTACAAATATTAAGAGGTTACATTTTAAGAGCTTTAAGGTATAACTGCAGATGTGTGTTTTCTATAACTTTTATTAAAAACGTCTCATTAGAATGTTAATTTGGGGCCTTTCTTAGTAACTATTTAATTTCAAAATAATTCTTCCCCTCCCCTTTGCAAAACACTGTATGACATTGTATCATGTGCTATAAGTAACTTGAAATTTCTCCTTCTGCAAAGTCCAAAATACTGGAAGGCATCATGGAAGCAAAATTATTTGTTCAAATGAAGGTCCAACATTGCTTGTGTTTAATTGGGTGTTTAGGAGCTTGAAATCTGAAATGTTCTGCAAATTCTTGGCTTGTGTAGCACAGTCTTTGAAGTCCTGACTGTTCTCTGAAAGACAGGCTGTGTTTAGAATAAAGTAATGATAATCTTCATAATAGGTACAGAATGTACCACTCTACTGTTATCAGATACTTAACCTGCAGCCTTTGACCCAGTGTCTGGATTGCTCGTGCAAGTGGAGGATTGTCTCTTGGAGATGGCTGGAACCAGTTAGAGCCCAGTTTTGCATTGTTTTACTGGAAGAAGTAAGCTTTGCTTATAAAATGGTTTTGACCACTGAGAGTTTTGCTTTATGAAGGCAAACTCCGTGTGTGTGCCATGATGGATGGTAGGGCAAGAGACAACACAGGCTGTGCCTGGTTTGGAGCTGTGCACGTGCTCATCAGCCAGTTAACGGCCCAAACAGAACAGGGAAGTCCTGAATTCACACAGTAGCCATTCAGCTATACTGTCTCTTCTGGTTCTTGCCTGCTTCTCTTCTTCTTCTTCTGTCCTGCTCTGTTGACATCCAAAAGGTTGGAAGGAACTGAAAAAAAAAAAATCATTTGGATGACTTGCTGAAGCTGGTTAATAGTGCCCCAGGTTGTTGAGACTTAAAACAAACAGGCTCAAGGGCAGATGATAAAATTATTGAGGCAATTTTTTGTCAGAAAATCATAGTTAGAAGAAGCAAGAGTTTGGGGGTTTATGCCAAAGTCTGTATTAGAATGAGCACAGCAAAAATGATTTTATTTTCTTGAAGCATGGAGGGCTTTAAGCATACCCAAATAGCTGTGCAGTGCTGTGATGCAGAAATTTTCTACAGTGCCTGAAACCTTATCAGGAATTTTGGGTGCTGCTTAATTTCATGCTTATTGAAGATGACCTCTTTTCTTTTAACATTTACTCTTTTCATTTTTCATATCTTTTTCCAGAAGAACAGTAATTTATTTGCCTTTATTTTGGATATATGGAGACAGTGTGATGACAAGTGATTATTTTTTTAATCATCATGACATCAGATTAATGAGGTTCCTTGTTACAAAAATGAGAAGTTAAATTGCTGACATGATAGGCATCATCTTGATCTCTCTGAGGTGTTGGAAGATTGATTCAATTTAACAGGAGATACGAGGTTAAATTGATGGGTGTGTATGTTCATACTGACGTAATTGTCATTGTAACTGGGCATCTGTTCAAGCTATCTTAGGAAAATTGGTTCTGGATTTATGGCACCAGTCAGTTTTCCGAAGAGACATCTGTGAGTATTAAAGTTGAGGGCATAGTTCTGGATAGGGAGGGAGCAAAAGGGTTGGGATTTTTGGAAATAAGTAGTCTCTCAATGAGAAGATGAAGTAAATGCTGATGGAGCTGCAGTGAGTTGTGTGGTGCAAGGATGAGTGTCTTCTTCCATTGTTCTGTTTAAAGAAAGCTTTTCACATATTTAAACCTAAGTGCTGAATGGTGATTATGTTTTGAAGTGCAAATAATGATTTAACATCACTACCCACAAAGTTTGCATTCAAAAAATAAGATGATTTTTTCATAAACTTGACTCCTTGAAGTATTTTTTCCGCTACCAGTGTGCTGACTTTTGGAAATGCAGAATTGGAACGTGAGCACACTGTGAATAGTGGTGCTATGTTGCAGATATTTGAAGAGAAAATAGGGTTTTGGCAGTCATCCTGTCTGAGTGTTCCCTTTTTGGTGAGTGATGGTCTCTCTTTGAAGACAGTCATGGAGTACACACTTGTTGGCTGCTATAAAAACTCCTGTAAAGCAACAGATATTTTTATGGGAATAAGACATACTATGGCTGTGTCCCATTGCCTGGGCTAATAAAACTGGCTTGCTCTTGTGCATCATTGTGTTCTTCAGCTGCAGCAAGGATGAGAGCAGTACAGCCAGGCTCCTGCTGAAGCCTCCTTTTCTGGGTTACTGAAATTGATAAGATTTTTTTTCCAAGTGGTTTTGTACTGCTGTTTGAATATGTAAACTGTATGGGATTAAAATGAATTAATTCTTTGGCAGTGATTATTATGGTGAGCCTGTAATTGGCCCCAGATGGTGTTCTATGAGATCACTCAGTGAGGAAGCACGAAATACGTACATAATTTTTTTAAAGCATTTTTGAAGTCCGCTGCAGGTGTGCTTGTACAAAAGGTCCTTGTCCCTTCTACTAGGATGAAAAGTCTTAAAATGAGTTGCATTTACCAGGGAAAATGGTCACAATTTTTTTCCTTGGTTTTGTGGTGCCACCTGAGAGTCTGTCACGTGAGACTCCTCTCCTGTCCTTACTTGCTCTTGTCCAATCTGCTGCATTTAAGCAAGAAGCACATTGAAATTATTCTGTTGTATCTTTTGCATTTGAGATTCTATAATTGCTCTGTCAACCCTGCAGGATGCTGTGTTTCAAGGCCTTAGGACCCAGTTACATTCAACTCTTTAGGGAAAGAGCATATAGAGGTCACTGAATCATATAAACTGTTCCCTTTAAGATGCAAATCTGGATTGTGTTGTCTGATTTGAGATGTTTTCAGTAGTTTGAGATTTTTAAAACATAAATACAATTTTAAAAAATATATTAAATGCATCTCATTAACTCGGGCTGTTCTGGAGAAGAAATTCTGTTTATCATGATCATCAGAAGTAGTCTTGGAACTGACACTTGAAAAATTACAGATAAAAATGTGGATGGGCATTTCACATCTGATGACTGTATCTCCTTCTGGGCTGCTTTCCAACTGTTTGCCTTCATAAAGGGACTAAACTTCATTTGAGTTATATTGATGGTATAGGACAAATATACACATAAACGGGATACATGAAATATGTTACTGCGTTTTGGGTACCATTCTTCCTGTAATAGTTCATTTATGGATGATCTTTGTTTTGCTTTCCCGTGGAAGTTTTTGCTCAAGGAATTAGTTTGGATTGTAGGGTTTAGGCATCAAAGCTTAAATTTAACAATCTTGTCCTGTTGGCCCTTAGTTATTATGGTATAAAAAGTATTAGAGGTTGAGATTTCTGAAGAAAATAGAGAGAAATTCTTTATGTGGTTATGTGAATGTGAACTTTGAAAGGGACCTGACACTTGTCTTCTTGAGCAGCTCATCGTATGTGGCAAATGGGTCACAACCGAAGGGCCAGTCAGACAGATTCCGTGTTCTTTTATTGAGTGGCTGGAAATACAGTTCCCAGACTGCTAAATTCATGGTAATGAGAAAGGCATAGCCTTGGATTTATTTTAATCTCAGTGCTGGAATTTCTGAGGGTGTTGGTGTCTTGAATAATACTTTCATGTGTGTAATCCACACAGTTTAGCTCTTGCTGTCATATTTTCAGAAGATTAAAGGCTGAAGGCTATTTCGGTTTCTCCACGACAAAGGGCGGTATTGTCTTTTCATAGCAACTGGTGTTTTTAGCCACTGATGCCAGAATACTGTTTTAAGATGGATCAGTATCTAAATAGGAAGTTTAAGTAGCTTAGTTTCGGTGGTTCAGGTTTCTTAGTTTCCATAGCATTTTTACTTGGAAAAGAGGCTAGTTCTTAAATTGCACAATCCCTGAAAAACTGCCTGGGTCAGAATTGCATGCTCTTTTCTGGCTGAATATGCTTAGTAACTTGTAACTTGGTTTTATTTTAGTTCCAGGGAGATAAAATAGCTTTACTTGAGAGGTAAAACTGGCATTTCTCCAGAACTTCGTGTATGTAGGTGTTAAGCTTACAGATTACAAATGGTGTAGGGAAAGCTGAAAGCTGCTGCTTTTTTGGATGTTGAAATATTGGTTATAGTGAGCATTTAACCTCCTTGCTGAGGTTTAAGAAATGGCAGAGGGGCTGCTGTGCCTGCTTCTGTTAAAAAGGTGGAAGTTCTTGGAGATTGCCTTAGTGGCTTGCCTTGCCTTGTCCTAGACAAAAGGACTGGGGAACTGGGTTTCTCCTAATAATGTGGACCTGGTTTAAGGAAGGTAGGGATAATGATTGTGCTTGACAAGTAGTAATGATAGGGCATTATGCAACTGCAGATTGTTTTCTTTATAGTTTGCTCCCTTAATGTGTTATACCTAATGTTTCATAATTATTTCTGCCTGTTAAGGTTGTATTCAAAAGTCTTTTTGGTATAGGAGGTGGCTCTGCAGCTCTGCTGTTAAATTTACAGGTGCAAGGACATGTCTCTTAACCTGGCCATTGTAGCCAGTGTTGGACTGTCCCTCTCCTTTCAGAGGGGAAAAAGATCTGGTACCCTTAGGTCTGACATACCTGACATCCTCAGAAGAACCGAGGGCATTTCAGGATATTTTTCTGCAGTTTGAAAGTGGCAAAACGAATTCTTTCTTGGTGGGAATCTTTTGTTTGCAGTCCGATGTTGAAAATAGGATTAGCTTTCTACCTTGATGGGCCAAGACTGCTACTGAGTTAGCCCAGCCACGTTCCAAAAGGGTTTTGCAAACATGTTTTGTAGAAATTTTGTGTATGAGTTCACGTATAATTCTGGGTTTCTAGATTCAGTCTGTTTTATGTGATGAAGTAAAGAATTCAAGGAATTTTTTCCCCTTTTTTGTGGAGAAATTACTTAATTTTTCTTAACCACAGCAATGTGGTGCTGCAATTACTAGCCATTTAGTAAAGATAAATTAAAAAAAAAAAGATAGAATTACATTATACCAACATTTTTAACAAGCAGGTGGCTTATTTTGTTGGTTTAGCCCAAGCACCCTACCTTCAAATGAAGAATATGCTTTCTTGGCTTTTTGTGTCTGTAGGTGGTTATGACAGACATGCCACTACAGTGCCTGACTCCCAGCATGATTTACCACTAAAGGCTACAGCAAAAGTATTCCTGCTTGGAAATGGAATGCACACATCGTCCCAGTATGTAGGTACGAAGGAGTCGGTATCTTACTCTTGAGTTTGCAAGTGTTCTGCTGAGTATTTTTACAAAACGTCATGCTTACTCATCTCTGAGTACAAGTCATGTAAAGGTAACCTAATGATCATTACATTGATTGATTTGCAGCAGAAGAGCTTAAATAACCTTGACTTGCGTAGAAAGTTACAGCTCAGCATCCTTTTTTCATCACAACCACTTGGTTTAAAGTTATACTTAATGAAAAAGAAGATTTTTTTTTTTCCTCCCCCTCTAGTCTTAATTTTAAAGAAAAACTTTAGTCTTTCCTCTCCCTTGATGCTGTGAACTTCTGGAACAGAGCACACCAGAGTAACTTCAGTTCCTGAGCCAAGCAGTAGCTACAGTGAATGTTAGAAGCAACTCCTTGACAATGTTAGACTGGGCAAATTTGCTAATAAAATAGTACTTTGTGTAGAGGAATGACATTGATTTTCATCAAAATTAATCACAAGCTGTGCAAGAACTTTTACCCTAAGCACACTTAAAATATCTAATGCTTTTAATATTCTGATGTTGCATCCTCTGCTTTTTTTAATTCAAGGAACGTACCTTGCTGTTTGTAAAATAACACATTATTAGTAGTGGGACATGTAGTTCTGTCATATGAGGACTTGTAGAATTCCTGTTTGATAGGTATATTGTAGGTTCTTAAGGTGTGTTTATCCTGCTTCAGTCCTGAAGGGTCGTTATCTTTGAGTTTTGTGATGACTTACTAACTCAGACCTGAGGTACCTTCTCAGTTTTGTTCATGTAACAGGTGGTGGGTGGGATTTCAAAAACACACCATATGTTTTCCACCTTGATATTTGCATCTTCCTGTGTCCTTTCTCAGCTGATATTGTTTCTTCCTGAATGTTCTTTGGGTTGAGGCAGCTTTCTCTTTGGCTGCTCTAATGGAGCAGCACTTGTACTCTTTCTGTCCTGTTGGCTGACTGTGCCAATCCTCTGTTTCCTTGGAACCTCAGGAAGGGGCTTTGCTTTGTCTGCTTCAGCAGGGTTATAGCACCCTGCAGCAAGCTCTGCTCTGCAAATCTCTACCCTGTCAGCTTCCTCTTTGCACTGCCCAGTGAACTGAGAAAAAAGGACAGGCAGAAAGCTTTGCTGCCTTGCTATTTCTGTCACTATAAAGCTGATTTATGGCTATTTGGAGTTGCAGATACTGACCACTCAAAATCAGAAGTCTGCTCTAGAGAGAACCCAGTTTTAACAGGTTGGTTAGAAGGGCAGCTCTGCATCAGTAGTTCTGCTATTATAAAGTTTTTGGAAGAGGTGTTAATTTTGAGATTGTTATGAAGGAAGGAGCTGCTGCTTAATTGAGAGCTGTGCTCTCCAGAGGATGTGTTCATTAATGCAATTACGTGTGGGACTTAAGTTGAGGATCTGTAATGACATGAAATACCTTCCAAAGAATGTCGTCACCTGGGATTAATGTTAAGAGTCTGAAAACATGAGTCCATTGCGGTATTCTCTCGATGGTCATTGTCACACGTGATGGGAATAAGATGTCTATCTATGTCACTTCTGGTTTGCAGGTTTGGGTTTTAAGCATCTTTTGCTGCTTACTGTAAGAATGACATTGCTCAAGCTAATGTTACTGTGTCTAGACAGATTTTTGTTTGCTTCCTTCGAGTTATGTCAGATTTTTTTCTTAAAATGCTTGACATGTGAAGGATTAGTAAATCTGCTTTTTTTTTTGGCTGATGTGTCCTTTGAACAAAAACTCTTAGCCAAAGGCACTTAAAAGCACATAGGAGGAAAAGGGCAGGGTACTCCGAATCTGTGTTTGATATCTGGGAAGATTGCCTAAAAGCAGCTGTTCTGGGCTCCTTCTTACCCAAAGAGCATTGAGAACAAACTGGGTGTAGAATCAGAGGAAAGGCAGTGAAACACTGCATTGTGCTTGTGCTGGTCAACATCAATACCACTTGAAGCTCTTGGTCTTAGGTCAAAGCTTTTATTTCTAAGGAAGTGAAACCAATTTGGCATACTGTGAGGCTGTTTATGGAATTAAGATATTTATAAATTAAACAGTACAAAGTATTTCTGATGGGCATTACAGTTGTGCTCCAGGTCCTGTTGTTAATCTGAAGGGCAAGATTCCAAATATTGAGGAGAGCCAAAATGACAAACAAATCCTGATTGTTTGTAGTGGTAATGTTACAGCACGCAGCAGAAAAAAAACTTAACAGCTTGCTCCAAATCTTTTTGCAAGCAAGAAGAATTTCATTAGGTGAAAACAAACAATTTATTAGGTAAACAGTGCGCATCTTGAAAGGCTAAAATATATGAATTGTTCAAAGTGAAAAACTAAAGTCTCGTTGAAACCTAAATTGTGGAAAAGATTGTGTGGGCTTGCTGCTGCCTTGCTGAGCACTGTTGCTCTGTTCAGATCATATACATGTGTTAGGTTTATAAGGCAGTAAATTGCTTTGCACAATTATGGAGCTCGGTTAAGGGGTGTAAAGCAAGGAATTCCTTGCTGACGCTCAGCTCAGCAGTGCCTTGCACACAGTTCGTGCTGCAGAGCTTTATTAATAGAGCTTTTCCAGCAGGGATTCGTACTACAGAAATCTTGTTGTAGAAACGGAACATGTGGGAGTTGCACCGTGGCCTTGGAAGATAAAAACAGAAGCAGAGCTTACTAATACAGGCACAGTAAACTCACCTTTACTTGTGTGAGCTTCCCCCTTTATGTCTGGTAGATTCACATTTGTCTTGTGGTAGCGCAGACTGGGTACATTGTGACTATGTATAGATGTTTCTAACATTTCTCTCTCAAAAAAAGCCCCAACAAAACAAAAAAACAACCAAACCCAACTCTGTCTAAATATTCCATAACTTATATTTTTATAATATCAGAGTAGTAAAAAAACTTGCTTTTTTATTGCCTCGAATGGGAAGTCAGACTGTGTGATGTGCTCCCAGATCTCACTTTTCCAGGAAAAGGTGATGTAGCTCGAGTAGTCCTGTGCAATACTGTGCTCAGCAATTTCACTGCTGAGTGAATGTGGTGATCCAGTCCAAGTGTTGTCCAGACCACTTGAGCATACATGGAAGCAAACAAGTTGAGCTGCTGCTAATGAGCTCCCTGAAGATGTGTTGGGTAAACAAGGTGTTGTGCATTGTTTGTGTTGGAGGTGATTTTTGCTAGAGAGTAATTTCTGTGGCGTAAACATCTTCAGGGCTTCACTCCTGATGCAGCTCTGATGGAAAGGGGGGAACGGAGCAACCTAGATGTTGGAGGTTAAGGGATGTTGTAAGGTACTTTCTCAGTTTGAATAACTGCAGCTGGAAATTGGTGTCTGTACATCAGGGCAATTAGGAAGATTGCCATGGAATGGTAATGCTGTCCTGGGAAGAGTGGTCTTGTACTGCTGAGGCTCTGAAGTGACTGTGCCAGTGTAAAGCTCTGGCACTGCAAGATCATGTACGTGTGTTACCATGCCTCCAGTGAAACCTGGCACGCTTCTGGCCTTCTCTGGGAAATTCCAGAAGACTGGAGGCATTGTTGGCTCTAGAAAATCCTAATGAAAAAGAGTTATAAAATTACTGGTGCATTACACAAACACAGACTGATGCTTAAAATTTTTGTACTAGAAAATGGAAGCAACTCAGTCAGGCCTTACTGGGGAGCTGATATGGCTTGTTAGGTGTGTGTGTATGGTCCAGGCTCCAGGTGTGTTACACGTGCTGGTAACTCAGCTTGCAGTGGAGCCTTACAGGAGGAGCCTGTGGCTCTGCACGGAGGGGGTGGTACTGTGGGGAGCCATCGAACAAATCCGTGCCTCCAGAGCACTGACAGTGTCAGTCAAGGCCAAGGCAAATGGCTTTTCCACGCTGCCTGGGCACTTCAGGGTTGCTCAGCTTCATGCAGTTAAATAGGGGTTTGGAAGTGGCTTTCTGGGGTGGAACTGAGAGTTTCTTTACCTGTGTGTCTCTGGGTTGTCAAGTTGTTGGTGTTGAGGTAGGTGAGAAAATTGGCTGGGGGTGCAGTAGCTGCAGTATTAAAAATTACTAGGAAATTAAAAGTAGTACAAAGAGAGAATGAAACTTTACTGATCTTGCTCTAATCTTAAAATGTAGATTATCAGAAGAGAGTACTGTTTCTGGGAAACACTATTCCAGATTCAATTTTACATTCATTCTCTTGCACAGTTGGTCTGAGTTTTGTTTTCTGTATTAAAAAATGTTGTGGGGTTTTTTTGTTGTTTTTTTTTTTTAAAGAAGCTGATAACGTTTTGTCAAATAAGGAAAAAGGAGATAAAAAAAGCCTGACTGGTGTGTGCAATGAGGGGGGGGGAAAAAAGGCAAACGCCCAAAAAAACAACCAAAAACCAGCAACGCAAACACACTCAACTCTTATTGACCTGTTATCCGTAGGTTCAGGTAAACATTCCAGGAGCTGGAGTTCATTCACTTGATCGACCTGTTGTTTCTTTTAGCAGTTTAGTTGTTTAATTCAATTAATGCTCTTATGTCCAGGGCATGCTGTGGGCGTCTGCAGTTCTGGTAGTGCTGTTGCTCTAAGCCCACAGGTCTCTGCTTTTCCAGTTAATGTAAAGCTGTTAAATATCTAAGGAGGACAAATAAAAATAGACCCGTGACCTAGAACACTTTGTAGTCTCTTTGAATTAAGTGCATTATTGTTCGTGTAATGATCTTCAGGCAAAATAAATATGAGGTTGTTTTTAGCCGCAAAAAGTTAATGATTAAAGCCTTGGTCTAAAATTAGAGTAACTCGACTTAAAAATTTACTGGAAGGCAGATACCAAGACAGTCATGTTTGTTTTTCAGCCTCGCTCCTTTAATTGCTATTGAAGTGCAGGTTGCGTGACCCTGGCGGCGGGCCAGGGCTGAGCAGCGTGGGGTCACAGGGTACAGTACAGATCCTTGGGATGCAGCTGGCACGGAGCGCTGCCTTCTGCTGGGTGCACGCGAAAATAAATTCCTGGGAAATGGCATATTTGCGTTACGGTGTTCCTCTGGAGAGTTTGCATCTGTGTAATATTTGCGGCGTTTGACATGTTGTTGTGA
>NW_021939063.1:12345543-12361006 GCF_001715985.3 Manacus vitellinus | reverse complement strand
GACTCGGCAGTCGCAACAAGCGCAACCAACGGGCTCGGAGGCGTCAGGCTCCCAACTGCCTTCACTGCTGTCGCCGCCTTCTGTCTAATGTGCTACAAGGATGAGCCCAGCGTTTGGAGCTATGGAAGTGGAGCACTATTCCAAGGGAGTCCTGCTGGAGCCTTTTGTCCACCAGGTTGGAGGACACTCCTGTGTCCTCCGGTTTAATGACAAGACCATCTGTAAACCCCTTATTCAGAGGGAACACCAGTTCTATGAGACTCTCCCAACAGAAATGCGTAAATTCACTCCACAGTATGAGGGTAAGTCACCAAACCTTTGAATGGGGTTGGGCTTTTTGTTGCTGTGAATGCAAGCATGCTGTGCTCTCTGTTCTCTCTGAAATCTCTTCTGTATGGAGGAGATTTTAGGGGTTTCTTTTCATGTATTTTGATGTTGTCTGAGGCAGGCTGTGGAGATGCAGGGTGGAAATGCTTGCCAAGTTGGTGTTTATGCTGACTAACAGCATTAGAGTAGAGCAACTCTGCTGGTGATAGCCCATGTATCTCCCTTAGGCACAGGTAAGTAGCTAACAGCTTGAGAATGTTTTCAGTAACTATCTGCTGCTTTTTTTGTGTGGATTTCTAAATTATTTTTTTTGGCCACTTGTTTAATGTTTGTTTACAAGATAAGATTGTATAGCAGTGTTTTGTGCAAGCTTAGTTGTGGTCTCTCTCGGTTTTGGATTTCTCCTCTGACTTTCGTTTTGATTGAATAAATACATGTCAGTAAGGTGTCTTGTTGAATGCTTGGAGTGTTGTTTCTGCCACTAAGGAAATGAAAATTTATGGCATTTAGGTAGGCAAGGATCAAGTAGCCGTGATGAGGCTGAGTCAGAAGTTATGTAGGAGTGGAAATTCCAGTTCTCCTAAGAATTGCACTAGTTAACAGGAACACTCTTTCTCTTTCCTACTTCATCAACTGCTGCCTGGTGATTAATAAATAATATGTCTAAAGCACTTTTTTAAATGGAGTTGCTTTTTAAAGCACATTGATTTTAACAACTATAATGATGATGAAGTTTTGCATACTGTTTGTCAAAGTGGTGGAAGACTTCAGAGATGTTTCAGACCTAATGCTCCCTGCTCACTTACAGAGACTTTTTGACATGTCTAATTACAAGTTCTGTTGGACTGCAAGAAAATATGGTCTTTGAATGATACTTCTCAAAATGTAATAGAACAATTGTACTAGTGTATGTGGCTTTCTGG
This sequence comes from Manacus vitellinus, assembly GCF_001715985.3. Taxonomy (NCBI): domain Eukaryota; kingdom Metazoa; phylum Chordata; class Aves; order Passeriformes; family Pipridae; genus Manacus; species Manacus vitellinus. The sequence goes on along the minus strand of NW_021939063.1, from coordinate 12,359,756 downwards.
GAAGTGTGGGGAGGGATTTAGGGGTCTCACTTCGTCCCTCGCTGTTATTTTTTTTTTTAGTGTAAAGCCAAAACCATTTGCTAGCTGGTTCCCCCTCCCTCCCCCTCTCCTGCTTTTTCCCCATTGTCCTTTCCTTTGTGACAGCAGGACTGTCAGAGCTTCTGCATTCCCTGTTCCAGCCACTGTAGGTCTGGGACTTGCCTGCCCAGCTCAGAAGTTCCAGTCTCTCACTGAGACCTCTCCCATAGTTAGTGATGAGCTGCAAGAACTGTGCAGACTGATTGATCTGAGAATAAAGAGAGGACTGAAAAACAAAATAAAACCCAGTCCAGACAATGGATGCTGCTTCTCCATTAACCCCCGAAATTTGCTCATGTAGCACTCAGTGCATCCGTCAGAGCGCTCCACTAGGACCCTTAAAGCACAATGCAGTGCTCTGGAGACTCCTGAGGGGAGCACGAGGAAAACAAATGCTTTCGAGGTTCACCTTGTTTCTGTACCACAAACAGATTTGTTTTGTATTGCATTTTTGTTACTTATTTCACAAGATTGCCGCATAACCAGTATCAATAAAGTATATTCCAAAAAAGAGAAGAAAATGTATAATTAAGCATGGTGATTCTAAGTGGAAGCTTTTGGATTAGTTTCTGTTGTAATGTGACATTTTCCTTGTTTTGCTCTACTTGCACATCTTTCCTTTCCCCTGGGGATCTAGTAACCAGTTATTGTTTGGTTAAGTGCTTTTTGCTTTGCTGTCATGCAAAACTTAAAAGGTTTTGGTGTAAGTTTTTTTTTTTTGTGCAGGTCACTTTTCACTGCAAGATGTTAACAAATGTTTTACATCTCACCTAGAATCAGACCAGTCAGTTTTTTTTAATTAATAAAAAATTTTCTTAATTGAAATTGTGTCCTGTTATTATTTGATTCTTACTTGACTGCCTCAGAGAAAGAAAATGACCTTCTGTATCATTGTTTTGTCAATATGATAAATTGTCTTTTGTGAGGTGTCATTTTTGTCTAGCTCTTTTGATATTTGTTAGGTTGGCAGATGAGGTTTGGCCTGTGGCAAGATAGAAACTAAGGACCAGGGTAAGAGAAAAAAAATAAAGTTGCTGTATTCTTAGTGTAAAATAATGTGTTCTAAAAGGCTTGCTTGTCACTTGAGCAATTCATAACTGTCCAGGTCCTTTCTCTCTTCAGGTGTGGTGTCGGTGAGCTTTGAAGAGGACGAAGATGGAAACTTATGTCTAATAGCATATCCACTAAATGGGGACCACGATAACTTAGAGAACTTAGATAACTCTGACTGTGAACCCAAAAGTAAGCTCTTGAGATGGACTAACAAAAAAACAATGTTATTAGAAAATGAGAAGATATCTAAGGAATGGGTCCGGCAGCACAGGAAAGAGGAGAAAATGAAAAGGTAAGTTTGACAGAGGGAACTGGAATGCAGAGCCTTGAAGCAAAATATTTTTTGCTGCCCAATTCTGGTCTTCAGACTTTCAGAGAGTTCTCCAGAACTCTTTCACTTTCATTTTCTTTTCTACTCTTGTTTCTTTTGTTTCTCCTGACCTCTTCAGTGGGGACAGGTTCAATAGTGAAATTGAATGTTCTCAGTCCAGTAGCATGTTCAGTGTTTTCATTTTTTTTCTACAGTGGTCAGTTGAAACAGATTTCTCAGTGTTGTTTTGAAGCTTCAGAAAGGAGAAAAAATGAGAGCCCACAAAAAAAAGCTTCCACCCACGTGCAAAGGCAGAATAGCTGTAGAAAAACCCAATCAATCCCAAGCATATCTCAGTGTTACTATGTATGGGATACCTTTGTAGGAATCCTGCTTCAGCCCTGTTAGTGACATTTCTGTTAATTGTGCCCACTGTGAGCTGTGATTGTTGTGCTAGAAACAGTGACCTTAGCAAAGGATAAACCTTAAAGCACATCACTACCTTTTGCATTACTTCACAGAAGTAATTCACACAGGTAAAGGATATATAAGTAGAATTATTACGTTTTGTAACATTTGGCTACATGCTAATTTTTATTAGTATGGAAGTAGCTTTATAAAGGTTGAGATGTTACTGATGGGCATCTTGTCCATTTGTACAGGTAGCAAAATAAAGCTTTTGCTAGCTGTTAGTGAAGGTGAGCAAAACAACTTGTAAAGTTAAATCCACTGACAACCTCTTTCAAAAGCTTATTTTTCTACTTAACCTGTAATTTGCTGCTTTGTTCTGTTTTTCTAGTCACAAACTGGAGGAAGAATTTGAGTGGCTGAAGAAATCTGAAGTCTTGTATTATACTGTAGAGAAAAAAGGAAATGTCAGTTCTCAGTTTAAACACCATAATCCTTGGAGCATGAAATGTCACCAGCAACAGTTACAGCGGATGAAGGAAAACGCAAAACACCGAAACCAATACAGTATCCTTTCCTGAAAATACCTCATAACAATGGAATGAGTGGGGCTCTGCCTTTTATTTCTTGAACACGCCAGATAAAAGTACAGAGCAGGCTTAACTGTGGTCCTGAGAGACTCTCTGAAGCTGTGATTTATTTGGCTGCTTTGAAGGGATTGCCAGGGCTTTCTAGAAATGGGCTTTTCCAGCATGTGATAAAGTAGCTAGTCTGGGAAACTCAGATAACTGAATTAAAATCTACAACTTGTGGGTTAGTTAGTGGACAGGTTTTACAGCATACCGTGTTTGAAGTTTTCCACAAAAATAGTTTTCTATCAAGAACTTTCAAAGAAGAGTTCTGTCACTTTTTATTACTGTTTACATGATCTTAAAAACTAGTATCCTCTTTCCCTTTTTAGTAGTTTCTTAAATATAGAGGATGTTCCAATACCTGGAGTTTTCTGCTACTAGAACCCTCTTTTTAGTGAACCTTTTTGGTTAAAAAAAAAAAAAGATTGAATATAAACCGTCATGTAGGACTGGAGCATGAGAAAGAAAAACAGTGACCGAATCCATGAAAGCTGAAGCACACTGGTTTTGTGCTGTGGGACTGTAGGCAAACATCTCCACCCTGAGCACTCTATGGAAAAAGGATCTTGCTGTATGTATGCTTGGATGCCACTGATACATCCTGCAAAAGTATCTGTATACTTAGGTAAAAAAATTTCTCATGTGTGAGGACTTCCAGTGAATGGATTACTAAAACATCTATGACTAATAAACTGTTCAACAGAAAGCATTTTCTGGCTGATACTCTCACCATTTCACTGTAAATGATTATTCAGTTGCCTAAGAAATGTGTGATATCTTTGGAACAGCATCAGTACTGATGTTTTGAAGTGGTTTTTTTACTTCTGTATTTTAGAGGTGGTGTGAAAATGCTTCACTAGTTTCGAATGGTAACAGAAGTACACAAAATCTTCACTTCCCACAAAAGACAAATTCTCTTGCTGGACGCGAAACACTTCATAATTCAAAGTCAGCTGCCAGGTTATGTTTCTGTATAGCCCTGATTACTTTTGTTTTTCACTTAAAGTGGAAATTCACTAATCTTCTCCAGAGACCAGTAAAACTGGAACTGGTGTAGTGGATATCTAAGTTTATGTAACTGCAAATTTTGATAGGCTACTATATACTGGGCATGTTTTGGCTATGCTTGAAGTTAAGACTGGGGCACTAAAATCTGCGATAAGGTTTTTAAAACCTGTATCCCTCGTTGTGAGGATTGTTCCTTAACTAATCAGAATTCATTTTGCTGGAAAACCTGACCTCCCGATACGAAGTGCCGTGCGTGCTGGACCTCAAGATGGGAACGCGGCAGCACGGGGACGACGCGTCGGAGGAGAAGAAGGCAAATCAGATCCGCAAGTGCCAGCAGAGCACATCGGCTGTGATTGGGGTGCGAGTTTGTGGCATGCAGGTGAGGGGAAAACTGGCCATGTGTGGGGGCAACAGGCTTGCACCCGTTTCTGTTAGTGGGGTTTTTGCCTTATGTACTAATCCCATGAGTTGCTGCCCTTGAGGTGCCCTGCTCCGTTTCCTTCACAGAGGGGAGTGAGGCTTTTGAGTATCCCTGATGAGTTGAAGGTGGCAGCATCTGCAGGGGCAACCTGCAGCCTTATGCTCTGCATCAGTGAGTGGTCTGAGCACACAGTCTCCTGCACAGTATCAGCAATTTAAAGCCACAGCAAAATTAGTGATACTATTAACGTTTCAGGATAACGTAGGGAACAGTTTAAAGGAATTGAATGGAGGATGTGGAAGTTTGCTTGAATAGTAAGAAGCAATCGGTTCTGTCTCGTAGACTTTGAAAAGCCACAGATTTTTCACTGCTTGAAGTTGATTTGTTACAAAGTGCAGGTGAGAAGTGCTTGGTCAATGTGATAAGGCTCGTGGCCAGATGAGGGGACAGTTACATGAACTTTCACCTGAATTTTTTTGTTTACTTTGACATGCGAATGAGAAATCAAAAACAACATGTTTGTGTTTGAGGCTTTTCTGAAGCCTCTCTCCTCCCATCCAGTAGATTCCAGGAATGCTAGCAGTGTTTGCTAGGACTTGTTCCGTAGCATGACTGTTGGCATGTGTGGTTCACATGCCCACTGTTTAATCTGGGAGAAAAACAAGAGGCAGAAATGAAAGTGTGGGAGCTGCATTTATGACCACAGTGTGCTGGGATTTGAGCCTGCTCATTGTTCACTTGCCAGTATTGACCCGTGCTGGAAAACAAAGAGGAACTCTGGAAGCACCTGCAATCCTTGACCCAGATATTTAGGCATTGTTGAGCTATGGGGTATATAGACCACTCTCTTATGGGAAGACATCTTCCTGCAGGAGCACTTTGGACTTATTTAAATGCAGATGATTATGGGGCACAGCTTAGTTTTGTGTAGAAGTGTTTGCTGTCACTCAGATCTCAGCATGCTGGCAGTCACCTGGTACATCCTAGGGCAGAGGCAAGTAATGAGCTGAATTAGTGGCTGTGGTACAGGTTGTAGCTTGACTTTGGAGATGTGGGCCACAGCTTTCCTAATCTCATTTAAAGTCCTCATTCTTACATTCCTGCTGGAAAAACTCAAATCTGAACTGAAGGAATTTTCCACTTCCTCCAAGTTCCAAGTTCTGTTGATAGCAGTTTGTGTAATAGTGGAAGAGCAATTTTAGCAAGTAATATGTCATCTTGTAAAAACTTTCTGTAACATGTTTTTTCTTTTTTTTTTTAATTTTTTTTTGTCCCCTCAAGGCTTTGAGTCAGTATCACCAGCAACTTTAACTATTCCTTTTCTCTTGTGTTTGTATATGCAGGTCTACCAGGCAGGCACTGGCCAGCTGATGTTCATGAATAAATACCACGGAAGAAAACTCTCAGTCCAAGGATTTAAAGAAGCACTTTACCAGTTCTTTCATAACGGCAAATACCTGCGCAGGGAACTCTTTGAGTCTGTTATTAAAAAACTGACTGAACTCAAGTCTGTCCTAGAGAAACAGGAGTCTTACCGCTTCTATTCAAGCTCCTTGCTGATCATTTATGATGGAAAGGAAAGGCAGGAAGTTGCTGTTGACTCGGACCCAGAGGACCTAGAGGACCTTTCAGAGGAGTCTTCAGATGAGTCAGCAGGAGCCTATGCCTACAAACCAACTGCCAGTACTGTCGATGTCCGTATGATAGACTTTGCCCACACAACCTGCAAGTACTATGGAGAAGATAGTGTGGTGCATGAGGGCCAAGACACGGGCTATGTTTTTGGACTTCAGAATTTAATAGATATTATTAAAGAAATAAGAGACGAAAGCAGTGAATAAACAGTGTGAATGCACATCAGTAGAAAGCACTATTGTGACTCTTTGTATTCCAAAATTATTGGCCACTTTCTGGTGGTAGGAATCTTTACAGGCTCTGCAGGGATGGTCCTGTCAGAGTCAGACTTGTTCAGAGGGCATTTACTTATATTGGTGCTGGACCTAGCACTGGCAAAACTTGGTATCCTTATTTATTTTAACTTTCTTAAACATTCCATATTTGATTACTCAGATACCTCTGTTATCCCTGTGTGTATATGTTCCAATAAAATTCTTTTTGGTCGTTGTAAGTGATGCTTCTGTTGTTACTGGTGACTGAGGAGGAGATGGAGCTCAGATCTCTGGTGTAATGCAAAAGCAGCGTGTGAACAGCCAGGCTTACCTACTTTGTGGGTAAGCATGTGGGCCTCCCATCAAGAGTGATGAGAAAGTCCAGCAGAGGGCTGTTTTTTGGAGCACCTGCCCTTTCAGGAGAGGCTGCGGTGGGGTAAATATTGCTCAGAAGGATGAAATGGTTGTAACAGGCCTCTGGAGGTCCTTTCTAGCCAGAATGATGACTGATGATAAGTGAGAACTTGCACTTAAATTCTCCAACAACCTATTTCTTGTTTCATGGTCTTGTAACTAGATCTTATGCTGTGTATCCTATTTCTAGAGAGCTATAGACTGTCTTTAACCCACACTAAGGCCAAACATGTAAAATTTGTCCAGGATTAGCTGCAGTGGCAGCAACTGGGGCAGAGCTGCAGGGCCTGAAAGGTATCCTAAGCAGCTTAAAATCTTACTTGGGAAGCATCAGAAAGTGAGAGGGCAGTGAGTAAGAGAAATAACAGAGTAACTCTAAACCACTGTCTCTTTTAAGAGGAACAGATATTTATTTATTTTTAGATAAATGACTTCTCCCCTTATGAAGCTTTTATGTCATCATGATAGTGCAGGAGAAAACAGTGTGGAAGTACTGAGGTAAGTGTGGGGATGTTCTTGTTACAGATGCCCAGGATAAGTGAGTCAGTTTGTGCAGAAGAGTCAGGTGAATCATCTCCCTGGCCCCTACTTAGTCTGCAGACCTGCTGAGGAGAGGTGGGATGTGACAGGAAGGCTGCAGATCTGCTGGTGGAAGGTCACCCTCATCAATTACCTGTAGCCCTGCAGCTTCAGTTTCATATTCCCCAGCAGTTGCTATCAAGTTTTCCTGATCAAAGTCTCTGATGGCTCTTCTGTGCTCCTTTGTACCTTTTGAAGAGGTTTTTTTACCTTTGCTTATACAACATGAGTGTGGTGGCTTTTGGTTTTGGTTTTCTGTGGTGTGGTTTTTTTGGTTTTTTGTTTTGGTTTGTTTTTTTTTTTTTGTTCCACAGTGTTCAGGTGCAAACCGATGTCCGTGTTAAATAGGTAGTTTTTTATCTTGCAGTCACCTCACTATTTTATGCCAGCCCATGGGCTATTTTCCCTGGAGATGGGCTTGTCCAGCCTGAACAGGCCCTTTGTTGCTGCTGGGGGAGTGTCCAGTGCTGGGTGCAGCTGACAGGGCCCTCTGGGCACCCCTCGAGCTTCTCCTGGCAGTGGCTGCAAAAAGCCTTGGGGAAGGGAAGGATGGAGCCATTTATTCTTGGCACTCCCAACTACAAAATGCTTTGGGCATTGATCAGCAGCACTCCTGCCTTCTGTTCCCGAGATGTGCCCGGCACAGGGAGAGGGGCCATGGCTGCAGGATGATGTTTCCTTTTCAGTTCCCCCGTTTAGGATGCGATGCCCTCTGCTAACGAGCTAATGACGAGCCTCTTGGCAGGCGCTGCAGGTCGCCTATCACTGCTGCTGCTTATGAATAAGCCTGCCTGTGCAGATTCATCTGATTCATCTGATACACGGTTTGACTTTGTGGTCTGAAATTAGCAGGGATAAAGTCCCCCTAATGTACTTGTGTTACGTAGGAACTCTGGAGGGAATTCATAAAATCCGATGAGAACAATCGCATTTGCTCTGATGCAAGCTGCCTCCAGAACAAGTCTTCTTTGTTTTGCTGCCTGCAGACAGGGCCCAGGGGTACAGGCAGGGAGTTGCCCTTGCAGAAACACTGCCAGCAGGGTGAGCTTGGTCTAGACCTGGTCTCAGAGCAGTGTGGTGTCAGCAGCCGGACCTGGAGCACTTGGGGGTCCATATATAATAATAACCCCAGGTGGAACTGGTGCTGCTGTAGGAAGGTGGGGGGACCTGCCCCTGCGGGCTCTGGCCTGTGCTGCTAAAATCCTTTTGCCAATATTGTCTGAGGATTAAGAGAGGCTGTGCCAGTGCTGCAAAGCAACAACAAGGTGGCTGGGAGCTTCCTGGGCTGCAGCAGTGGGAGTGGGGGAGTGGTGACAGAGGAGACTTTTTTCATTAGTTGCTTTAAAGGATATAAGAGCAAAATGTCAGGAGGAAAAATCCCTTGCTTGCACCATGTCCTCAAAGGTTGAAGAGTGGGTGACCCAGATGCAAGTCCCTCTGAATGACATACTATCTTGCAAAGTTCAAGAGCAGGTTTGTTTTCCTTCTATGCCGTTCTGCACAAATCCCTCTGAGCAATTCCTTGTGTTTGTGGAAAGCAGTTGTGTAACTGCCAGCCTGGGACGTGCTGGGGTGGGAACAGGGTTCCCACGGTCCCTGCAAACGGCCGTGCTGCCCCTCAGCCCTGTGCCTGGGCTGCTCAGAGGACAGGACTGGGATGAACAGGGTGTGGGGCTGGGGAGGGGGTGTGTGCTCACCCTGCTGTCGGACCATGGTGAAGGACAGAGTGATGGAATAACACGGGAGAGCAGCATTTGGGCTGGGGAAGAGACGCAAGGGCTTTTTTGTTCCTGTTTTTCTTCTGTTGCTGTGACACCAGGCTGACCTTGGAGGCAGAAGCTCTGGAGATGACCCTCCGGGCCAGGGCTGGCAGCAGGGTGGTGATGAAGCAGCCTGGTCTACATGCCCTTGTGAGACAAAACCTCCAGCAGACTGGAGATCTATGCCATGGGAACTGGTGTTTCTGCCTCTGCAGAAAGCGTTTACCTTCCAGGGATGAATCCTGCCCTTGCTCTGTGTGCTCTGAACACGGCTCCCCACAGCTCTGGTCCTTGGGCAGTCAGCTTCCCACTGGTGCTGGCTGTGCCAGCAGGAGCACTGGGAAGGGCAGCTGGGCTGGCTCCCTGAGCTGTCCTGGGGAACCCTGAGCCAGAGGCACCTCCTCAGAGCAGCCCTGCAGCCGGGTGGGGGGACAGGAGCTGGGACAGCCTGTGCCCTGGCAGGGACACCGCGCTCTGGGGTTGCTGCAGCCTCTGCTCCATGGAGGACAATGCTGAGTGCACGTCTCTGTTCCTCAAGGCTCCCCTGTGTCTGGTCTCCTCCCTGTCCGCTTCCTGATGCTCCAAGAGGACCCACCTTTTCCTGCCAGCCCAGCCCTAGCAAGACCATCACCCAGGGTTGGCTGCAACATGCTAGGCCTAACCTTGCACAGGAGGCTTTGCAGGGGCTGGTGAGAGACAGCAAATGGTCCAGCCTGGCTGGGCCCTGGCCCTGGGCACCCACTCCTGCTTCTTCCCCACAGCTGCCCCGGTGAGATGCTGCATCAGCTCCAGGCTTGTGGAGAGCTTGCCTTATGTAAATAGGTCACTTCTAGCCCAAAACTGGGGTGGCTGCTGGGAATTGCCACGCGTCAGCTGGCCAGAGATGAAATGCATTCCTGCAGCTGGCACTGGTTTCTCCAGTGAATTGAGCTCTGCTTTGATGGCAAGGCACTGGAGACTGAGGTGGGGGCTGAGTGGGGGTCTATGGACCTGCCAGGATGGTTTGGTAGGTGGCCTCCCTGGCCTTGGGCAGGGCAGAAGCAAGGAGACTCAGGGGAGAGATTCTGAACCTTGAGGAGAGAGCATCTTTGTCCCTGTGCTGTCCCCAATCCTGTGCTGTTGCCTCTTGCATAGCTGCTAGACTTCTTCCCCCAAGCTGGGTCCCTGCCAGTGAGGAGGGACACACAGATGTCTTTTATGGAGCAAGAACAAAATATTTCCTTGTGGCTGGGCAGTAACATCCCCAAAGGGCAGCAGCCTGATGTCATTGTGATCCCTGCCCAAGGGAGAGTGGTTCACCCCATGGCCCCTGGGCTGCAAAGTGCCTCAGCCCTAGCGAGGCACAGGGCACGTTCTGCTACCCTGAGCCTGTGGGGACACAGTGGCTCTCAGTGTGCAGGGGCAGAGGGACCCTGTGCCACTCACTGCCCCAGGGACAGCGGGTGCTGTGTGTGTCCCACCAGCTGTACCTTCCCTGTGTCTAATGGTGATGGGCTCAATTTGTGTAACTGGACACTAATTAAACTAGTTTTAATCTTCTTCTATGGTGATGCCGTAGCAGGACTGGGGGCTGCTGTCTGTCCATCCCATGCAGGAATCTATCCTTGGCATGGGTCCTGTGCTGCCATGTGGCCAGCTGCAGTGGTGCCCCAGCCTTGGAGTCACGCAGAGCAGGGCAGAGGGGACAATGAATGGCTTATGTCCCTGGCTGGGAGTGCCCGGGCAAAGCCACCTTCCCTCAATTGTATGGAAATGAGGGCTTGCTAAGGGGCCTCTCCCAGCTGCCTCTCGCTGGCCTTTGCTCGAAGCCTGAAACTCACCACCTGGATGAGAGCAGAGAGGACTCCGGTGGGGGTGCCTGGAGACAGCCCACACCATGCTGAGCACCCTGTTCCTTCAGTGGGGATCCCTGTCCCAGCACTCCTCACCTGCCCACCAGGGCCTGCTGCACCCACCCGCCTGCCCGGGGCTCCCCCTCAGGCAAGAGATGAAAACAGGGACACAGTCCCCATCCCCTCTGCCCCACAAACTGTGTGGGCAGCAAAGGGTGATGTTGGCAGCAGCCTCACACGATGGAGGCTGGTGCCTGCCATGCCAGGCTGCCAGCTCCAGATGGGGTGATGGGTTCTGTCCTCTTCTCTTTCTTGGGTTTGCACCACAGCAATGTCTCCACTGCCAAGCTGGGACAGGCCTTGTTGGCCCTGTGGAGTCTTTTCAGTTTCTCTTTGAAAGAGAGGAGCTCCTCCAGCCTACAGGGCCAGGATCTGCTGCTGCTCCCCAGGCAACCCCTCACTTTGTAGCTCTTCCCAGGCGGACACATTAAACAGCGGAAGGACATGAGAAGGGTGGGGCTGGGCAAGGCAGCACTGGCTTGGTTGGAGACGTGAACCCAGGAGTGTCTCCTTCACCCTGGCAGCCCTGCAGCTGGAAGGACAGCGTGGGGAGCCCAGACACGGTGCTGCATATCATGGGGCACCCTGTGCTCTCATTGCCAAGCACCTTACCCCCGACCCCCTTCTCTTCCCTCATCCTGCAAATGCCTTCTGCCCACACCCAGGTTTTTAACCACAGGCAAGGTGTGGTAGGGAGCCTGGCTACCAGGCTGATGGCAGTAAAAGCAGCATTCCCTTGACCAGGCTGTTACCACAGCCTGCAGAGCTGCCCTGGGGGAAGAGAGCTGTGAAGGGGCCATGCCAGCAGGCAGAGTGCGTAGGCTGGCAAGTGGCTCATCAGGTCAGGACACGAGCAGAGCTTAACGAAGAACAGGGTGCTGCTGCGTGAAAGCAAAGAGCTCGTTTTCCCAAAGCAGAACTGCAGAGCAGGCTGGGCTGTGTGCGGCTCGCCTTGCAACCTGCAGTGCCTCAATCCTTCCCGCAGCATCCCCCAGGCCCCCCTCCGCTACCCCTCAACTCTCCCGACCTTCTGTCTTCTTCATTTCCAGGAAGCACAGCTGTTGGCAGGCGCTGGCTGCTCCTTCCTGCGGCCGCAGGAGGGGCCTGGGCCCCAGCCAGCCCCGGCTTTGCGGAGGGCGGGTTGCGCAAGCAGCCCTGCGGACACCCCGGCGCTGCGGGCGGCGGAGCGGAGCGGGTCCCAGAGCCACCCACCGCCCCGACGGCTTCGGCTCCTCCACGTGTTGTGCTCCACGGGGAAGCAGCTGCCAAAAGAGCAGCCCCTCTCTGGTGTTTTTGAATTTAGCATGGATCACTGTGTTCCTTGCAAGAGGCAGCAGCAGGGTTTGCTCCTGCCCGGCGGAGCACCCTTCCCTGCTGGTGGCAGGCAGCACTGGTTTGGGGGCTTCTCCCATAAGGGAGCAGATGTAGTTGGAGGAGCGAGACGTTCTGCAAGTGATGTTGGTGTGTGCATCGGGGGGTCTTCTCTACAGCCTTTTAATGAGATTTTCCAGGAAGGGAGGGCTGTCAGGATATTGGGAAATAGAGACATGCCCAAGAGATATCCCAATGCCTGGCCATCCTGCTCATGGACAGTGCCAATCCCTGCAGGACATGCTGACGGTGTTGTGCCAGGAGCTGTGGGTTCAGGGTCCTCACAGCACCTCACATGCCCTATTACTTTGCACCCAGAGAGGGCTGGTGGGAGTACAATAATATTTGTATACCTAAAAGTAGAGCAATTGATCCTGCTGCTGTTTTTCAACGTTTTGGCAAGCAGGCAGTGCAGAATTATATAAGTGTACGTGGAGCTGGCAAGTTTGTGTTCCAATCATATGAGAGCTGTTGTGCAACTCTTCCCCTCCACAGCCCTTGAGGAAAACAGGAGTGTGGGGGCTGCCGTGAACACACAGAACCCTTCATGGCTTACAGTGATCCTGGTCCCTGTAAGGGGACGGCAAGGGAGGGCAAGGGATGCAAGTGTTATTACCTGAGGTCTCAAGTTCATCTTTAAAAGTCACCTGCAAGTGATGCAGTGGGATCCTTGCTTGTTGCCCCTCCCTGTCCAATACAAATCACCCGGCACTTGCAATTCAAAGCCAATTCCTGAGCAGCAGGAATCTGTGCTGGGCTCTGCATTCTACCCAGCTGCAGAAGGGTTTGCAGGAGCCCTTGAAGAGGAAATCCAGGCTCCTTCCCGGCCACTGTCTGGCAGAGCTGGGATGCTGTGCAGAGCAGAGGGAGAGGCCTGTCTGGCATAGCTGGGATGCTGTGCAGAGCAGAGGGAGAGGCCGGGGTGCTGCTGCCGTGTGCGTGGGAGGTGGGTGCCTGCATCCCCCTCAGCTGCCTCTGCCTGCCAGCACAGCCTGTGCTGCTGACTTCGAGGAAACAAAGTGCCATTATTCCAGCACAAACAGCAGCTGGGCATGTGCCAGGGAGTGGCCAGGGCTCACCTGGAGTGGGGACACAGCTATGAGTGGACTCTGAGGCAGGGTAAATACTGCAGCCAAACCGGGCACGGAACGGGTAGGTGGGGAATCATGGCCTTGTGGGATATGGGTAATACCAAGAGTAATGACCCACAAGCAGGAAGGTTTTCCTTCCCACAGTGCTGCTCCACGGCTGCCCACCCCTTGCCCACCATCACTCCATGTCCTGCCAGGCATCTGGAAGGGACTGTGACCAGGCAGGGAGCCCAGACTCCGAAAGCCTCCTGAAGGATTCAGCCCCGGTTACATGTCACAGTTCCCAATCAAAGCAGCCCCTCATCGCCTTTCCAGCCCAAATGTGCCCAGCTTCAGCTCCCGGCAGCGATTCCCGGCACCGCCGCAGAGGGGGAGCCTAGGCAACCGCTCACTCCTACTCCACCCTCCATCACGGTAACCAGGCTCAGCCAGGATTACCTCACCGGCAGAGCCGGGAAAAGCGGGGGGCTGGAAGGGCCGTGCTGGAAGCAGGCAGGAGGCTGTGGCCACTGCAAGCCTAGCTTTTGTTATATAACCACAGATTGGATGGTTTCTGGATGAATTAAACTCCCCTTTCACTGTGAGCAGGTCTATGGACCATTCCATCCTTGCATCCCTCCATCCCTGCATCCCTCCATCCTTGCATCCCAGCAGGATGGGTGGGGGTGAGCAGGATGGGTGAGGGGTGTCTTTGTGGCCTTGGTTGCAGGAACGTGTGTACCAGCCCTGCCAGGATGCTGTAACCAGCCCCCACCTGCCTTGGTGCTGACAGCCCCATGCTGGGCTCTCCGTACTGGCTTTGCCAGGTGGAAAATTCCTCTTGTTCCAGCATGGAGAAAGGCCTAGCTTGGGAAGAAGGAGGGGAGGGTGGTAAGGGGGTGTGTGGTGTGCTGCAGGGCTGCCACTCACCTCCCCAGAGCAGCAGGAAGGACTCAGACACCCTGCAGGGACAGTGAAGCCCAAGGGAAGCTCCTGATGTCTGGGCTTGCAGGGGTCTTGGGCTGCTTGGGATAGTGGCCCAAACAGTTGTTCTCCTGGAATGCTGCATCAAGGCAAAGAGATGGACGGGGCTGGGGACATCTGAGTCTTCTCAGAGTGCTCCTGGCCCAACATGCCCTGTCCCACGGCCCTGTGCCAGGCCACCGTGTCCGCTGCAGGCACAGCATGGGGCCAGAGCCTGCCCTGGCCGTGCCCTGTTCCTGTTCTGGGGGAAGGGACTGGCCCCGGGTGGCTTGCCAGGTGAAGCCCCCGTGGTGCCCAGGGGGGAATTTGGGGATGTAATGGTGCTGGTTAGTGCCGTGCGG
>NW_021939063.1:12226571-12344312 GCF_001715985.3 Manacus vitellinus | reverse complement strand
CGGGAACCTTGTGGGACACCGTGTGGCGTGGGAGTCGGGAGGCTGCAAGGAGGCGGGAGATAGCTCCCGTGAGTGTCGGGTTTGGGGAACACCAGCCCCCCGCGTCAGGGACGAAGTGAGAGCTCAGCGGGACCATCCCAAGGAGAGGGGCTGGGTGTGAGTCCCCCGGGTGCTTGGTCTGGGTCAGAAGCCCAGGGGTGAAGGGCTGGTGGGCTGTTCATTATTGCAGAACTGGGAGAGGAAGGCAGGAGAATGCTTGGGTGATACCCTAGGAGATGATGAGGGGGATCCTCCTCCCCGGAGCATCCATGGCTACAGGTGCCCTGGACTCTCTTGGCCAGCAGCCCCAGTTGGGGTAACTCAGCAGTGCTGCCGTGGCCGTCTCTGTGCTGGCTGTTCAGCCCCGGGGGCTCTGTGTGCGTGGCACCCCCGCACCCACAGGGCAGTGAGGGGGGTGATCATCCTTCCACTGTGACACCCATAGCACACCCACGCCGTCCTGGGGGCCGGGAGAGACCATGGCAGCTGCCTGCCGTGGCAGCACTTACAGCCAAGTCAGTGATACTGGGACTTACAGGAGGTCCAAGCACCTGCTGAAGCTCTAACTGGGGTCAGAGGAGGGAGAGCACCTTTTGGCTGCCAGGTGTGAGTTCTGTGCCCATGAAGGTGTCACAGGAAAATGAGGTTGCTTACAGCTTGTACAGTGCAGGGGGCTGTTTAGTGGAGGCTTCTGAAGTTAAAATAGGCCTTTCATATAAAGCTAATTCATGGAGGATTTATATATTTGGGCCTCAGGGGATAGCAGTGGGAACTGGATGCTGAAGACTCTTTGCATCAGTGAGTGGGTTAACTGCACAGAAACGCACGTGAGTTTTACAAATGGGCCTTTTGAAGTCTGTCTGAATGTGGTGACAAACCCCTTTATTTCAGTGTGCTGCTGCTGCTGCTGCTCCTTCAGATGCCATTGAATTTCTGATTAGCAGTAACTCAGGCTGTAAGTAAGTGTGGGTGTGGGCTTTGCAGAACACTCCAGTGAGATGAGCATTATCTGGGGAGCGTGTATATGTTTGTTAGGGCAGTGCCAGGTCTCTCTGTCAGCCACTTCATCCGTCTGTCCTTAAGGCCGGGACTCTTGCGCAGCCTGGCAGGATGGCCTGACGGGAGGGACATCTTGTGTATCAATAAGCCCTTAAGCTATTTACAGGAGCTATTTAGTTACACAGCAAAGACCTTATGAACTGCTAGATTTTAAAGCCCCACGGTGGCAGAGCTCCAGGCTGCTGCTCATGAGTTTCCTATCTGCAGTCCCCTGCTTCATTTGCTTGTGGCATGACGTCTTCTCACTGCCGTGGGTGCAGGAGCCTTCTCCTGGGCTGCTCACTCATACCAGATTTTTTCACAGGTACCTCACCAGCACACGTTTCAAAATCTTACAGGAAAAGCATCTTTTCATCGACTTTACATTCATTTCTCACATTGTATTTTGCTGCAGCCTTAACACAGCTTGCAGACTGTCAGACTGGCTCCTGCCAGGCTCTTAGTAATGCACTGATATTAAAGCAGCATTGCTGGTGACTTTGAGCATTCTCCTCAAGTTCAGCTGTAACTTTTCCAAATGCTCTTAGACCCTGTAGCAGGAAACCAAAGTCTTCCCTGCATCTGCTCATCTGTGTTTTGGCCATTAAAACATTTTGGCCATTAAATTTCTAGCACCTGAACTTGCCTGATGATGTGTGAGGCAGCAGGATCTCATTTGCTGCTCTGCAGTTGCCGTAATGCTCTGTGTCTGTGACTGACTTTCTGCTGTTGCGTTCTGCCAGCTCTGAAGAGCTGATGTGAAGTCAAAACCTGTGTTTATTCATGGCAGAAGGCACCTGCTCACTACAAGTGTGCTAGAAACTGTTTGCTCAATGTCCAGGATGAGTGTGAACAGTATGCCACCCAGTTTTGGTTTAGTAAAGGCGCTGAGACTAATTAGTGACAGCGATTTGGGAGGCAATTAACGCTGCCTCAACCACGGCAGGGAAAAAACACCGCTAATGATTAGTGTTACTGTGCTTAGCAGGGAGAGAGAGTGGCCAACAGGAGTCACCATTGTAAAGGTAAGTTTGGGCTCCTTTGGCAGTGCAGTCAGGTGAGCAGTAGGTTGCAGAACAGTCACAGC
The DNA here is from genome assembly GCF_001715985.3 of Manacus vitellinus. NCBI lineage: Eukaryota > Metazoa > Chordata > Aves > Passeriformes > Pipridae > Manacus > Manacus vitellinus. The sequence goes on along the minus strand of NW_021939063.1, from coordinate 12,342,148 downwards.
CCCTCACAGCACATCTCCTGAAAGCCCCTTGCTGATGGGATGCTCACAAGGGAGGCTTGGGCTGCTGTTGCTGTGCACTCGTAGGAGCATTACCTTTCTTCTGAGCTCCTCTTGAGTTTCAGGGGGTTTTTTTTGCTCAGCTTTCATAGATATGGGAAATTGATGCCTTGGCTTCTCTAGAGGAAAAAATAATTCCTGGTTATTATTTAAAGCTTATTCTTGGCTGATGTCTTTTTGCAGAATTTCGTACTGAAATCCTTGTGGCTCAGTGTTGCTGTTAAAAGAGGGTTAGTTGTAGGTGAGGAAAAAGCACCACCAACAAATCTTTCTTAAAAATTCCCTTAAGAAGCAAGTCAGGGCTTAGCCAGAGCACCAGAAGGTGCAGATGATGTGAAGTTAATTTGAGTCAATTAGAAACGCCCAACTTCAGCTGATGTTCCTTCTGTAGTTCCCTTTTAGTTCTGTTGTGGATTGTTAGGAGTCATTTCAAGTTGAGTGCCATTCTGGGGATAGATGCTGAGGCCATGAAGCAGTGAGAGGGAAGGATTGGGCTGAGCTGCTGAACAGAGGCAGCTTGTGAACTGCAAGCAGAGCAAGCTGCTTCTCGAAACAGTGGCCTCATGTGTGGCTGAGCCCCAGTTCTGCACACACATGGCAGAGACCTTGGATGGTGACACCAGCATGGCAGTGCCCAACAAAGTCATGAACTTGGGGACTGGTGGTGCTGCTGCCTAGACAGGTGAAAACATGTCCCCAGTGCTGTGCTGGCTGGTGACAGCATGGAGGGTAATTGCCTCCAGCTCCTGACAGAGCAAGAGACGTGCTAATACCTAATGCCAGGTGAATACTGCTGCAGCAGGGCTGTCAGGACGAGTGCCAGGGCTTACCATTGAATGGAAAGGTGCCTGTCAGCATGAGGTTGGTCTTTTGTCTCTAGCTGTGTGCTGATGCTTAAGTAATGTGTGAGTGGCAGAAAAATGTGAGGTCAGAATGGAGCTTAAAGTGTCCTCTGGAGCCACATGGTCACTCCAGAAGACAGGCCTTTCAGAGCTTTATGTAAAGCTGTAAAAGATTCCATTTGAAAAGTTTCCTTAGGAGCAGGAGGTTCACTCAGTGTCAAGAAGGGACAAATGCTGAGCCTAGCAAGTAATAAGGGCCCTTCTTTTGGGTTAAATAGCCTGTATGTTGCTGTCATGACGGGACATGTAATTTTGTAACAGGAGTGTGGAGTTACTCCAGCTCTGGATGTGGCACAGCAGGGCAAGGAGCACAAAGCAGGCGGCTCTCCTGGGAGGATACTGAACTATGGGTGACACTTGGCCTGTCAGGAAAGCTGATCTGCTCTGCTCCTGGTGGGACAGGGCCTGGCCATGGTGGTTTGCTCCTGCTGTGCCACCCACTTAGGGGAGCAGCAATCTGCTTCAGCTCCCGGCCCCACCAGGCACCACAGCTGATCCTGCCCTGTCTCATGTCTGCGCTGACCCGGCGGAATTCCCCGTCAATGGAAGTGTTAACATTGCATGCCGAGGAGGGGAATGGCAGCTGTAAAATGATGTATTGGTAAATGCCAGGGGTGCAGAAATAAGTGCTAAGTTGCAGGGGGATGTTTCCTGCTGAAGTGGGAATGGTTTAGCATGCTGGCTGCTGCAAATCAGCTGCTCGGCTGTATTAAGCCATTAGGAAATAGGTTTGAAATTACTCTGAATAACCTTTTTAATATTACTTGAACTTTATTTGGAATAACTGAAAAATTGTTTGCAATGTGAGTTTTGGTTCTCTGCTCATGCTTTCACGTGGTACTCTGGAGGAGCAAGGAAAGGTCTGTCTGGGTGGAAAGGTGTGTATGGTGATGGCCAAGAAGCTTTGGTCTGCCTGGTGAGAAAATGGAGCCAAGCAGAGTGTAACAAGCATTTTGAGGATGCCTTGGATTGCTGTTTGCTGTATCTTTTTTTGCAAGAATAAACAGGCATGCGATAAAAATAAGAGACTGCTTTGTGCAGCCTAGCAACAACTTAAAATTCTCCTGCAGCACGAGCGAGTGCACAGCGGCAGAGTACAGGTAGTCCTGGCCAGGCAGACGCAGGAGTGGTGTGTGCTGAGCTGCAAAGAGAAGGGAGGACTCTGTAAAGAGTGAGATTTGAGTGCTCTCTGTTTCCCAAAACCCTGGTTTGTGTTGTAGCATTGACCCAGGTTCAGGATTGCAATTGCATGGTGCAGAGTGAGGTAGCTGCCTTTCCTTGAAGACTGGGGCATGCCAGGGCTCAAAAGTGTGGGTCTGGCAGCTCCTGGCCACTCCTTCACCCTGATCTGACACCCTACACCTGGCCCTGTGCTCCAGCCTTCCCCCGAGCAGCCTCTGCTCTTGTCAGCCCCACTCTCAGTTAATTCAGTGCACTGGCTTGCTGGAAAACTCTCTGTTTCTAATCAGGTTGCTTCTCTGCCAGCATAGCACGTGCATTGGTTCGGTGATGGAGCAGCACGTGCTGAGGCTGGTGTCGTGTAGGAGCTCTGTGGAAGCAGTGACCTGTGATAGCTCAGGTGCTGTCACACCCTCCACACTAGCATGGAGACAGTGATGGTTTGGAGCATGGAAGCATGGGGATGATGGTGGTCGTGGAGCATGAAGTTAACCATAGAACAGTTTGGGTTGGAAGGGATTGGAAAGATCATCTAGTTCCAAAACCCCAGTTGGTTGTACAGTGCCAATCACAGAATTGTTAGGGTTGGAAGGGAGCTCTGGAGATCATCTAGTCCAACCCTCCTGCAGGGTCACTTGGTGCAGGTGACACAGGAACGTATCCAGGTTGGTTTGGAATGCCTCCAGAGAGGGAGACTCCACGACCTTCCTGGGCAGTGCTATCAAATCAGATCATGAGACATTCTGACAGCAAATCCCCAGTCACTGGAAACAGTTTTTGCAGCTGTGCTTTGCTGCAAGAGTTTTTCCCTCCATCTACACAAAATCCAGTTTTAAAGCTGGTGCTCCTGAACAGAAGGTGATGATTGTACAGAGTGTTGTATGGACCATCCCCTGCACTGGAGCCTGCAGTGTTATTTGTCATCTGCTGCAGATTTGACAGAGCTTTCAATGGGCATGAGAGCTTAATCGCAATACTCACAGATCCTGAGTAAGTGCTTAGGCTAAAAATAAAGTTTTATTTTGGAGAATAAGCAGCTGGTAGGGCTTTATAGCTGAGGCTGCATTTCTTGATGCATGCAAGAAAGTGAAAGAATGAAGCATTTTTCTCTGGGCTCTCACCATAGCAGAGATGCTCTTGTGTCAGAGCTGCTAATGCTTTGAGATGAAATTCTATTCTTGAGACTAAATTACACAGTCAGGGGAATTATAACCATTTCTAATTACTGTAGCTAAAGACTTGAAATTTTAGCCAGAAGTTCTACAATCTTTCACGGTCCAGAATGATTAAAGTAGAACTATGGTAATGATCTTTAGCCTTGACTGTGAAGACACGTTCTCACTTTTACTCCGATTAAAAATAATTGGGCTTTTTGATATCAGATAAAATTTGCCTTTGTGACCTGGACACCCATGTATGAGCAGCATTGGTGGTGTGGGCTTATCACTCTTGCAGCTGTGTCATGAGTGGAGTGTCACTGGTGGATGCATGGATGTTTCCAGTGGGTTTGCTGGGGCCTGGAAACATCAAGCCTGTTTCAGGGTTGAACACCATGAAGGCTGCCTTGGTCAGACGTGAGCAGGCATAAGGGAGATGTCTGAGTCTATGTCTGCTCTTGAGTGATGTGGGTCTGGCTCTGTTTGCCTTGGAGGAAGGACAAGGTGAGGGGCCAGACTGGAAAGAAGAAATGGGCCATCTTCTCCTCGGCCTTTGGAAAGTCACTTTTCCAGAGCAGACAGACACAATCTGGTTCCTGGCTTCCCTGTGGGGTTGCAGTGTCTGCCAGGAGCTTTACTAGAAAGCACCCCTGCTTTCTAGTGCTGGGCTTGCCATGAGCCTTTCACCATGTTGCACAAGTGTTGACCTGCTGTTATCTTGCAATTTTACTGATCAAATCTGTGATTGTTTTACTTTTTTTTTTTGGCTGCCTACTGTATGGTTTTTGAATGCTTTTCATCAGAAGATGGCTAGACTTTCTTCCCTGGTTTACATCTGGATGATGATCACCTTCTTGTTGCAATGGGAAGAACTGGCAGTTCTAGGAGCATCCTGCTTTGTGTTTGTGCTTGTGCATCTCTTCCCACAGTCACACTTTTGTTTCCTTTCAGGATTTCCAGCATCCTGTCAGGTGGACTCTTAACTAGAAAAAAACAGAAACAAAACAGAGGAGGAGAGATTTGTGTTGAAACCAACAAACCAGAAAGTTCATGGAAATTGATTTTCTTGTAATTGTTACTCTGTGTGAAGTACAGAGGGAGCAAGACACTGAAGAGCAGGGAGGAATTTGTGTTGCTTGTCCTTGGATAAAAATGTGCTGTGTTAGTGATGGTGGGAGAACAATGTGAAGAGTCCTCCTCCTTGCAAGAGAAGAGTAACCTCCATGCTTGGAACAGCCTGTATACTGGGAAAGGCTTTGACAAAGACTGTATCATGGTCACTTGCTGACCTACGATCCCTTGCAAGGCTTGAGGCATATTAATGCTTGTGGGGAAGGTCAAATCCTATGATATAAAGTGGGTATTTACATTTTTCTATGGCTGAAACAAGGAAAACAGCTGAACCTGTCTGTTGAAGTGGTTGTTAGGAGAGCTTTGGTTCTGGAACAGAAGCAGCCTTCTTTTTCTTCCTTTCCTTGTGTAGCTTAGATGTACATAAAAACAAACAGAATTTATAAGAGTGTCCCAGATTTACTCCCTCATGAAGGATTTAAACTTTGTCATTCCCAGACAGGATTATGTATTCAGCACATGAGCTGTCAGTCTGGGCCCTGGTAGAAGGACAAATTCCAGAAGGGGTTTATAAGGAGGGAAATGCAAGCAACCTTAGTATGCAACTACAGCATTAGATAGTCTGCAAGAAAATTAGACTTCACAGATACTAACATCCCATGTGGCCAATGCTGTAACCAAAATTTTACAAACCACAGGTTCTAACAGAGCTCTGTGTGCAGAGATTTGTAAATTAAAATGCATGTCCATTGTATTTCTTCCAGAGACAACACCTTAAATTGAGGCTTTTGTCTTGGCCGTGGCAGTAACAGTTGGCTCAGTTTGTTTCACTGAAGGGATGGATTTGTGTGCGGACTTGCAAGGGCTGTGAGGGCTGGAAGTGTTTCCTGTTGCACTGGGAAATCAGCTGGTCCTGCTGGGCTGGTGATCACTGCCTCCCAGACTTGCTGTTGCTGTGTGACTGTTGCTGTGAGAACTTTTGGTGGGAGGGAGGTCCTGTTTGCAGGGCTGGCCCTCTTTCTCCACAGGGAAACAAATGCTGGCACTTTTGGAGGACCCCACTTTGAGCTTTTTCTCCGAGTTGGAGTTTGGAGCTGCAAAATGCTCGTTGTATTTAGAAGAAAAATTCTCATTTGAAATGGCAATCCACTGGAAATTCTTTCTGTGGACCCTGCGCTCCCTCATTGCCTCAGGTCTGAGTCATAGCAGGAATTGTGTCCTGGTCCTGCTTCTGGAGGAACATCGCTTTGCTTCCTCAGCCAGTGGCTCATGAATGAGGTTTTGACCTTTACAGGAAGGTCTTGTCAATTCTGATTTGTCTTGGCTTTTATCACATGGCAAGACCTTTGATTTTTTTTAAGAAAAGGGTTTTTAAGCTTGTCATGTGAGAAGTGGAACAGAGGACACGATTCATGACTGCATCTGTTTGTCTCCACTCTCCTTAGCCCCCCATCGCATTCTTGCCACAGGGATATTGAGCACTATTCTGGGGAAAGCTCTTTCAGCATTAGCAGGGAGACAGAGTTGTCCCAAAGACAAGATCTACTCCCTTGCAGCAGGAGAGAGGGGTCATCTTCATGTGAGCTTTTCTGTGTTCATGCCCTGCAATGCAGAGCTCGTGTGGCAGAGCTGTGTGTTTCCCTTCCAAGGGAACAAAGAGCTAATCCTGTTCCCTTCTTGCACGAGCCTCAGGCGAGAAGGGGAAGTAAAATTTTGTCGGTGTGTGCTTTTTAGGGTGAGGTGGGAAGTTCATGGGTTTGTTTTTCCTGGTTATTTGCCTGCCTGTTGAAGTTGTTTAGAAGAAGTTGTCACTCCCTTCCTCCTTGGAAGCTGCTCGCATTTTGATTACTGAGTTGCGAAGCCCATTGTCCTTCCTCCTGTCTGTCTGGAGCAGATGAAGGGACAGTGTTGCCCAGCTCCAAGGGTAGTGAGCCCATTCCTCTGACTCAGGCTGCTGTTCGTGCTGGTGGAATGTGCTTTTGGATAGGGGTCTGTTTGTTGTCATACTGCTTCGTTCCTCTCCCCTGCTTAGGCTGGGTGGTGTGCATGAGAGTGGTCTGCAAGGTGTTGATTTTTGTGTCACATTTTTCTGTGATCTGGAAATGCCACCATAGGCTGATATTTTAGCTTGTTCAGCTGCTCAGGAGTTATAATTAAAAATAAAAAAAAATAAATCAAGCTGTTGGACTAGGCATGCTAGATAATTCCAGGCTGTGGGTCGTTTCTTGCTAAATCACCGGTTCCAAGTTCAGATTAGATCACTTCTAAGTAATAGCTATTAATTATTTCTTGGTTTTTTTCCAAGTGGGGACAGTACCTAGTAGTATGGAAACCTGAGGGCAGGCCCCTGTTCCAAACCTTCTATTATATTGAATAAAAACAAAGGGTTGAGGGAGAAGATGAGGCAAGAGCTGCAAAAATAGACACTTGCCCACGAGGAGGCGGGAATCGCCTGGAAGCTGGGATGATGTCTTGATGAAAAGGTCTTGAATGCCTGTCCATGGGGTTTGTACCACCACAGCTGCTAATGTGGTTGGGTTGTCACCTTCCACTGTTCCTGCTGCCTGCTTCCCCTCCGCTGCCCTTGAGCTTGCTGGCCAGGAGGCTGAGCTCAGCCTCTGAGCTTTACCCCCTTCCTCTGGAGGTGGGAAGAAAGCCTTGATGGACCATGCAGGCACCTTTCCCCTCCTTGCATGTGGGGAATGGAAACAGTGGTGGACAGGTTTTCAGAGTGGAGGGCTCTCTGTCAGTCGAGTTCAGTGCATGTGCTGTGACGGTTTTCCAGAGAACCAGGGCAGCTCCTGTGAAAACCAGATGGCTGCCTAGAGAGATCAAGTTGAAGCTCTTCACCGAGCAGACAAATGCAAACCTCCATGGCCTCTCAATCTGATGTGGTGACAATTTCTTTTTGTGTAAACTTGGTGCATTCTATGCTTTTCCAGGCTGATTGAAGATACCATTTTTCCTTCTCCCGAGGAAAGGATGTGTGTTTGCAGGTGGATAGAGTGGGGCACTGTGGTTTGAACATCAAGTTGCACCCAAATGACCTGCCAGAAGGCAGGTCTGTGGGCCCTTTTCCTCCATGCTTAGGCTTAGCTGTCCCTGGGGAATATTTGGGGAGAAGCTCAAGTATCAGGGAAACCCAAATTTTACCATGTTAAAAGAATAATTGCATGAAAACACAGCACCTCAAGTAAGAATGGTGATCATAAAGATTCATTACCTACTTATTGCAGAAGCTTAGGGGTTTTTCTGAGCCTGGCCAAATCAAAGTGTTTGTAGCTGGAGACTTTTTCCATTTGACATCAAAAAAACAATGTCCCTTGAAGTGCTGAGTTCTATGTAATGAAGTTTTTGTCCCAGAATCACCTTTATTGACTTAAGCTGTAAAATGCATCCCCTTTAGTTTGTTTTTTGAATTGATTTCATGTGTCTATCTTCCACTAGCTTGATGACAAGAGATAGCAGCTGCATTGAAATAATTGTGCAGTCATTATCAAGGGACCTGCACAGTATAAATCTTTATGCCAGGGATGGAAAGAAACCCCTCCAGCATCCAGTTTTGTGAAGCATCATCTTGTCTATGGTCTCGGGCTGCCTTAGAAGCATTGCCTAGTGGTGTGGGGCAGCATCTGAGCCTTCACGTTCATGAACACATTTGAGCTGTCTGTATTCTCAAGCTCTTACTCAGAAGCTTGAGATCTTAAAATGATATGGAGCTCTGGTCACTTTAAAAGCTTTTAAACACTCTTAATGAGCAAAAAAGTTCTCCCAGCAAAACTCCTGTTGGCAGTGTTTGGTCTTGTGTAGCTCTTTAGATGTGAAGGACCACCCAAACCTCTCACAGCTGGGCTGGGGGGAGTTAGGAGTGGTCAGGCCTGACCTGGAAGAGTTTAGAGGGATGGGGGAGAGAGAGTTTGCACATGGGTTGTGCAAACCATGCAGCTTGAGAGTTACTGTCACCCCTTGCTTGCTGTCAGGCAGCTTCCACCACCTTCTCTGCCCCAGGGTGGCCTTGTGCACTGGAGGGGTCTGTGGAGGGGCCACCAGATGGGTTGGGTGGAGGGGATCTGAGTCCTGGCCATCTCCTTTCCTGGAGGATTGATCCCACTTGATATGGGCTGGGAAGATTTCCTGAAATACAGCAATTTGCTCTCCCTGGTGCCACTGAGTGAGGTGGATGCTGACACAGGTGAATGTGGCATGTGAAGAAGTGGATGGAAGAAATCGATCCTGTAATGAGCTGTGGGAGCTGGGAGCAAGTTTTGTGCATGAGAACAGAACAGTCCAACAAATTCAGGTTTTTTGTTCACTGCCTCGGGAAGCGTGGAAAACAGGATTATGGCTGTTTTGCTGCCTGTAGCACAATGTCCTAAGAGGACATTCCCTTCCTGTCTCCATTTCTTCATGTTTTCTGGGGAGCCTGTGCCACTCTAAGCTGCAAAAGGAGATGGGATTTTAAGTTGCAGCTAAAGCAGAGGCTGGTTTTCCTCTGCAGATAGTGTGGGACACTAATGAATTGCTTTTCTTCCATGACTCACCTCTTACCTCCTTATAGGTGAAATGTCAGCAAATCCAGCTGAACCTTTAATCTGTTTTTAAGGTAAAAAAGTCCACTGAACAAACCCCAGAATTTGTTCTTGAGCTGAATCTGGAGATAGCAGCAAGTTAGCCTCATTCTTCTGATAAACAGAGCTAAACTTGCAATTCTCAAGGTACTTTTGTAGGTCAATGGAAACTGTCAGTCTGTTGAAGTTTTGCAGCACAGAAAAATCATATTCCCCTGTCTACCAGTCAAAAAGCAACTGTAGGGTCTTTAGTTCATAATTTTCTGGGGTTTACTTTGTCTTTTGCTCTGTCTTTATGATCACACATGCCACAGTGTGAGACACTGCTGTAGATCTCAGTGGTATCTTCATTTATTTTGGAGTATTGAATTAGCCTTAGGTTTATCATTGTCCCAGTAAAGCTCAATTGTGTTGACCCCCTGGATTTGGTGAGTGTCAGGGTGCTGATTGCTTCAGCAGAAACATCCACTTTACCAGGAATAAATGTGCTTGTGGGAGCAGCTCTCAGCTAACAAGGACATTGGCACACTTGGGTATTTTGTCTGTGGCCAATTAGCATGATCTCCCTCTGGACAGCACAGCCTGCGTGGAGTATTTCAGCCCCTCTGATACCCCTTCCCTTGCTGCCCTGCACCTGCACCCTCAGAGGTCTTAAAATGGCTTTAGTATAATTAGCTGGCACACCTAACTTTGTGTAATTCTTGTGTATGGCACTGATAAGCCAAAAGCATGAATAACATCTGCTTGATAGTGCTACTCTGAATGTGTCAAAATACATTGCTACCGAAATACATGGCAGGGGAGTGAGAGAGATGCCTGTTTTCTTCCAGAGGATGTTCCTTCTTGCCTTGGCTTTACAGTGGTCCACCTGAAAACAAATGAGCATTTGAGGGTTATCTTTAACTGGGGGCCTGGCTGTCACACTTCTTAAGTCTCTTAATGAGTCTCTTGTATCCAGGTTTAAGTCATGAAGGTTCCTGGCAACCAGAGGGAGCCTGCTGGGTCTGGACATGCCATTCTGCTTGTGTGGAAGACTTGTTTGGGATTCCCATTTGGGAAATACCTGCCCAGCACAGAAAAGCTGCATTTGCTCCACGCTGTTGGGAGCTGGTCTGTGCAGTCTGAAAATGTTGGAAAGAAGGTGTATCCTGGGGTTTCCTAATACTGATATTTCAAATACCTATGCCTGTGACCCAGAGGAGGCTGTGGACAGAAGAGAAATTGCTGGTGAGATCCATACTGTGGAACATTGTATGGGAATGAGTTTTTTGGGAGGACCTACTGTGGAGAAACGTTAAGTGTTCTTCTCTCATGGGTCCCTGGTCTGAAACAACATTAGTGGGAGAAATCTTCGAGGATCTTGGTCAAACCCATGTGCTTGGGAGTTGTGTGAAGGGTGACAGTAAAAGTACTGTTTATAAGTGATCCTTCCACCTTGGAATGAGCTTTGATCCAGGAGAATGTGGAGCCGCTCTCTTTGAGCAGAGGGGCAGCATAAACCCAGCCTTTCTGTATTTGCTTAGGGCAATTCTACTCCTGGCAAAAAAATACTCAGGTTTTTCCATATGGTGATTTGTGGGTCATTTTATTTTGGAGCAGGTTGCACATGTGATCTGATCGCATCACTGTGATAAACTGTTTCGGGTAGGATGCGTCAGTAACTTGAGGAAGATAAATGCTCATTACAGAGGCAAGCACTGGGTTTTTTGTATCAGTTAATATGTTTTCTGATCCTGCCCTGCTGGCTTTATTTTTATTTTGGGGTGTGCAGGGGAGCTTGTATCCCTTTGTGACAGAAGAGGCAATGTTTACTGTGCATGCAGAGTCCAAAACACAGAAAAATTGTTTTCTAGCCAGGCTGTTAACTGATCCCGCAGCAGCAAGCTCCCTTTGATCCTCCCAACTGGAATGATCTTTCGGGAAAACTTTCCAGGGCCTCGCTGAGGTTTGCTCATGGTAATGCAAGGCAGGTTTTCATCTTTGCAGTGACAGCTTAGCAGAAAAGAGCCTTGGCTGTGCCAGGCCTGGCAGCTCTGATCCTGGTGCTGCTCAAAAGATCCTGGGGATTCATGTCTGGTTTGCAGCTTACATCTGTCCAGGTCTGAAACTCGCTGATGACTTTCCTGATGACTTTGCCCCTTGAGGATGGAAGCTCTTTTCCCTCATTAGTGGCTTTAATAAAATATATATGGCTGTTCACCCAGCGGATACCAAAGAGCAGCACTTGTTCTCCATGTGGCAGATTTGAGTTGTTCATGCCCAAGCCCACAGGTTCTGTGCTTTTTTGCATAATATCCTCCTTACCCCTTTTCCTTCATGCCTGGCTGGTGTCCCAGCCCATGTCTGTGCCCACTGCCAGGTCTGCCTTCCCATGGTCACTGGGACTGAGATGGCAGGTCCATTTAATTTTCCATTTTCCCATTTTCTGTGAAGTCAATAAGCAATACCTTGTAATTTGCCCTTAGTTTCAGGTTTGGGCAACATGATAATTGTGCCCAAAGCACATCATAACTGCAGTGTGCTGCCTTCTGACCCTTGCCAGAGCACTGGTCATGAGACAGGGAGGATTTTTGTAAGAAAAGCTGATAAATCATTAATTCCTGTGCAAGATGCATCACAAGTTATTACCTCTTTCTCAAACATGTAACTGCAAGCTGTAAAATCAATGCCTGTCTGTGGCAGGCGGGAGGAAAGTCCCTTTCAGTTAACATGTATATACATGCTCTTCTGCATCTGTCTTTGTGCATCAGTTGAATTGCCAACTTAATTGCAATTTTTTCTGCTTGACCTTGGAGACTTTACTTGCTTGATCCTCATATGCTGGAAATGTGCTCCAAGGCAGAGGAGAATGGGAAGGGAGAGAGTTCTCTTGAACGTGGCAGAAATTTGAATTTCTTCGTCCTGCCTCTCATATGATTGTCACCTTTCTGGCATTTTGCTACAATCTTTGCTATGGAAACAGATTTTGGAGGGAAACTCAACCTTCATCTCTGAATGCCAAAAGAGGAGCCTGGACTCGCACGGTTTCCCAGACTCGTTCCTTCCTCTGGGCTCTGACCTTGCCCCTTGTCCTGGCAATGCTTGGCAAACCTGATTAACTGCAAAGAGTGTTTCTGCAACTGGATCTTCAGCCCACAGTCCGTGTTTTTGCCAACTCAATCAAAACAAAGATGGGCTGAGATTAGCACCTTGCACTCTTCCCGGCATTCTGGGAACTTAGATGTTAGTTGTATTTTTGATCATAATTATTAGAGGGGCTTTCTTATAGACCTGGGCTAATTGTGTGCACGTGATCTTGGGGCTGTGCTGAATCTCAGTGAGCAAAGGGCATCTGTAGCTGTTTCTTTGGCTGCCAAGCTGAAGACTCTGCAAAGACTGGCACAGCCCCTTCTCTTGGCCTTTTTTGCAACTTTAAGTGCTAATATGTTAAAAATCATAGTATAACTTCTAGCACTTCCCTGTAGTGTCTTTCCTTCCACCTTGGTATATCCTGGTTCATAATCCTGAGCTTTCATCAAAGCAGAGGCTATCTACAGTTTTCTTTTTCAGTGTAGATGGTAACTCCTGTATAATATATATCTGTGTATATATCCTTTATATATAAGTATATATCAGTAGAAATGTAAGTTTCCCCTACACAGATGCCATGTTGATCATGTCAGTATTGACTTGGCTTGACAATTGCGTGCCAAAAGGATGCTGAACAGGTAAACCTAAACAGAGGGGCAGCTCTGTTGTCTGGAGGCTGTTCACCTGGGATAGGCTGAACCTGGAAGTCCCCTGAAGCATTGAGAGCAGAATTAAGGCAGCAGAGAAAGCAAGATCTGTAATTATGTGTTGATTACTTTATTTCAAAAACTTCTGTCTCTGTTTTATCCTTTTAGAGTGTTTTGGCATGAGACACGTGTTCTGGTTACTGAAAGGCACAGAATTACAAGGGGAAGGGATCAGTGGCCAGTTCTGGTCATTGTGGACAGTAAACAGGGTCTGCATGGCTGGAGAGACCTGGGATGAAGCCTTTCCACCTTGGGAAGTCCAAGTGTGCAGTGGTGGGTTTCATGCATTCCGCTGTCCCTCAGCCTGTCTCTGCCCCCTTCTCCCTGACTCCAAAGCTGCCTGCTCTTGGGAGAGAAATCAGTGGAGGTTTGGCTGCTGTGCATCCCTCTGCTGCCTTCAGGGTTCTGTTTGTTCCAAACGGCTCTCGTGCCTGTACTGTCCCTAGTTAATGTATCTCTTTTGCCAGGAGCTCTGGCTTTTGCTTTAGCTGATTTGCACAGCTTAAGCCCTTTCCCTAGCCACCCTTTCTCTTCATTTCCCATTTGTGCAGGCTGTCTGCTCGAGCAGCTACTGTCAGCACACAGTGGAAAAACACCGATCCTTTAGAAACCCACTACAGCGCATCAGCAGGAATTCCCGATCTGCTCCTGGGCTGCCTCTTTGTCAGAAGAGCTCAGCCATGTCTTTGTTTGCTCGCTAGCGAGTCAGAGATGCTGCAGGTTTGTTTGGAGCTTTTCTCATCTGATTTGCTCAGGAACCAGGACAGTTGCCCATTGTTTTTCCCTTGCGTTTTTATCGTGTGTTTTTAGGTGCCGCGAGGCGCAATATCTTCGTGCCGACAAGAATAAGTTAATGCATATCTCTTAGCCAACAGCCTGGGGACTGCACATTTCTGATTGAGGCTGCAAAAAGGGGAAGAGAAAGCAGCTGAATTTCCCCCAGCAATGCAAAAACCCAAAACTCAGCCCATTTGTTTGAGCTGTGGTCCCGAAGGGGGGACTTGGATCTGGCACATCACTCTGCTGCAGACAAAGGATACTTGATTTTTGTAAATTGGTGCCACAATCATTTAAATCTGGAAGGAATACAGCATGCAGAGAGTCTGGTGGTGACTGGGGGTGAAGGGCATGTGACCTAAGAGGTGGTGTTCCTCTCTGATTTGAGTAACAAAGAACCAGCCTGTGCCTGTGTACGCCAGCAGGATAAATATCCTAATTTCACCAGTGGTCCATGTCAGTGCAGCTGCATGAAAACTGAGCTGTCACTGGAGACAAAACTTTGTCTGTCCTTTGTTGTTGTGTTGTGAGAGCTGGAGCAATGAGATGAGGGTGAAGATCAGCAGCCCTGCCTGGGCACCCTTCTGGCTCCAAAGGCAGGCGCAAGGATGAGGGCACCTGCACATGCAGAAGAGCAAATGCTCTTGATCACTAAAAACTGGGGAGGCAGAGGGGGAAAAAAAGCCATGTTTTCTTGTATCAGCCCCCCGTGGAGGCAAAGAAAAGGCTACCATACATTAATGGGCCACTTTCATAAATGTGGGAGCCTCATGCATGCAGAGTGGCTCAGCCTGTCTGAGCTGATGCAGCTGTCAACCTGTTTGTCTAGAAAATGCTTCTCGGAAAGGTATGATTATTCTAGACTGTTGAGCAAGTTCTTCTGTGTGAATGCATTTAAACAACGCCAGTGGTACGTGTGGAAGGACTGAAAACGAAGAGGGAGGGGGCAACATTTTCAACAGGCCCGGGAGGGCAGAAGAGGAGGTTTTACTGCTTGTGCAAGGACACCGGTATTGTCTTCTGTCAGGTCTCATCATCCTGTGCCACACGTCCTGTGCGGGTGTGCTCTCTTTGGGGAGATGACTGCTGGGGCAGTGAGGATGGGAGCAGTGTGAGCTCTGGGGGTAGATGCATTCCTGCCTGTGCAGGGCCATGCCCTGTGTTGGCTGTGCTTAGATACCCACCAGACATCCTGTAATGATGCTTCTTAAAAGCCTGGCTTTGGCCCTGGTGAAGGCATCCTTCCCCACCTGCCCTGGGGTGTGCAGAGCACCCCAGGGCAGTGCTGAGGTCTGGCTCTGTCGTCGTCAGGTGGGGAGGAAATGGTCAGGTGGGGAGGAAATGGGCCGCAGGCTCTGGGGAGACCCTTTGTTTGCTCGTGTTATTAGCAAGGAGCGAGGAAGTAATGATTTATTGATGCTTCTGTGATTCTCCTACACCGGGCTATGAAGGAAGAAATTCAGTTTCCTGGCTGATATTCATGGCTCTAATTAAGCAGTAACTTGTTCCTGCAGGGCTGGTCACCTGCAGGGTGTGCTGACAGTGCCCTTGGTTCTCTGATCCAGTGCCCCCTAGCCAGACTGGCCTGTGATTGTCAAGGGTCACCGCTCTGCTCTCCCCCTGCCCCTTGCTGCAGCCAGGCAGGTTGTGGGAGGCTGCTTATAGAGCCCAGTGTTTCTCTGCTGCAGCATTTTGTTTGATTAAATCAGAAATATCTGATCGAGGGGGTGGCAGCCACTCCCTTCTGGAGTGAGATGCCAGTAGGAATGTGGATCAATACTTCACCAGATACCCCTCGATCTTCATGGTACGTTGGGCAGAAGGTGGTGCCCTGTTGGAGCCCCTTGACCACAGCCTGGGCGCTGTCACCTCACGCTGACCGAGGAGACCCCTGTGCTCACCCCAAAAGGGCCAGTACCTTCCCCTGCCATCAGTGCCCTGTCCCTGCCCCCTTCTCCGCCTTTCCAGAGCCGCTGGCGTGGCTGTGCCTGGTGAGCTGGTAGCTGGTGAAGGACACAGTTAACAGCTCTCGTGCTGTGGTGGTTGCTCGGGGCTCTGCCAGCCCCCACCCGTGCAGCTCCAGTAAATCCCGCTGAATTCCTGGGCTTTGCTTTGTACGTCTCCTTTGACAGCACACTGTACAGCAATGCCCTCTTCTTGCATTCCTGTGCTTCCATGTGAGCCTTAGCTTAGTCTGCTATGAGCAGGGTTTTTTCACCTCTGTATCCCAGAGCATGGGATGGGGCAGGATTGCAGCGCAGGGCTGTGTGGGGCTTCTGAGGACCCAGCTCCTGCTGGGTCCCAGGGAGGAGGAGATCATAGGTGAGACCTTGGCAAACCTGACTTCTGCTCCCATGCAACCCGTGCTTCTTTCAACTGCAACGTGCGTATTCATCCATCCTCCTCAAACAAAGCAGTGTCATTTTGGTTAACCCGAGGAGTGTGTGGATTCCTTCGAACCACATGACCTATGCAGGATTTTTTAAGTTTATGACTACAGTTCAGGGGATCCCCAATGCTGGGTGTCCTACAAACCTAGAATGCAAGGCAGCCCTTGTGCTGACAACCCTGCTGCCCCCCCAGCTCAGCTGAGAAAGGGAGGAGATGATTTATGAGCAGCATCAACAATGTCATGAAGTGCAAGTGGCAAGTTAATGCTGCTTTTTTATTCCAGCCCTTTGACAGGGCCCTGTTAATGGAGGGTTAGGGAGCAGAAACAAAGGAAAGAGCATGGCAGCTAAAAGCCAGTTGTCACAACACTGTTGCATTAATGTGAAGATGTCGTGTTTTATCAGAAAGGAAGCACCCTCTCCATAACAAATGGCACTGCACAGCAAGGAGCAGCTCTATAGAAGCACCTCCCCTATGAAGACAGGCTGAAAGAGTGGGGAGAGAAAGTTTTAGGGAGACCTCATTGCTTCCAGTAAAGGGAGCTTATGAAAAGATGGAGAATGACTCTTTACACAGGCAGGTAGTGATGGGAGGGAACAGTTTTAAACTAGAAGAGGAGATATTTAGATTAGATGTTAGAGAGAAGTTCTCTACTTGGAGAGCTATGAGGCACTGGAACAGGTTGCCCAGAGAAGTTGTAGATGCCCCATCCCTGGAAGTGTTCAAGGCCAGGTGCAACTGGGGCTCTGGGCAACCTGGTCTAGTGGGTGACATTCCTACTCATGATGGGAGTTGGAACTAGATGATTTTTAAGGTCCCTTCTAACCCAAACCATTCTTCGTGGATTCCTGTGGGCTGTGGATGGTGCTGATGTGCCCTCCAGAGGAGGGCAGAGATGCTGAGCTGTTCAGCAGGATTCAGTGCTTTACTGCAGTCTTTCCTGGGATGATCAGACTGAGAAAGGATTGAAACCCATGTGTGTGAAAGACTGGCAGGATGGAGAGGGTGAGAGAAGGAAGCACAAAGGGCTGCAACTTGTGGAGGGGCTGGTTTTGGAGAGGATGGTGGTGAATGTGGAGGGACTACAAATAGGGCAACAGGGAGTGCACCAGGGCCAGTGTTTGGAGACTGTAAAAGGAATTGTGTTGAATTTTGGGGTGGGAGCTCCTGTGGGACTGCAGGAGCGTGAGCAGGCTGTGCAAAGGGTGGGGGACTGCGGTGCTCGGAGCAGCACTGGCATTCCCCTGGGGACAGCAGCCCCGGAGGCTTCTGCACTGCTCCCACTCCCCCTTCCCAGAGAGAACATGCAGCTTGCTGTAATTTTCTCTTATCTTCTCAGAAAACGAGGTGAATTCTCTGAAATAACTTGCCGTTCCTTCCAACCCTCCTTGGAATGTTTTCAAATGTGCTTTGCTCTGTTTCCTTACTTAGTTCTGTAGTTGTGGTGAAATGCTCCCTAGGCCATATGGGGCTGCTTGGAGGCTTCATCCTAAAGTTGAGTTCTGAGTGTTGGTTTTGTCCTTGACCCAATACTTTAACAAATTTGGTTTTATTTTTTGAGTTTTCCCCAGTTGCTTTCTTTCCTATCTCTTTTTCTTGGGAAAACAAACCAACAAAAAAGAAAAAACCCTCCTAAATATTTCAAAGCTGAGTATTGCAAAAGAGGCCTCTCATCCATACCCTGTTTTCTCCCCCACAGTCTGCGGTAGCTGCTAATTCACATTTGGTTAAGCAATTAATCAGGATATAAATAATACATACCATGTTTTCAGAAAACTGCATGCCAGTGCTATGGAGGCAGGCACTTTTGGCCCTGGTGGGGAGGGCTTGCCTTCTGTGCTCTGCAGCCCCCTAAGGCCAATTAAGGTGCATCCTTGATGAGATTCCAGCCGTTCCTTGGCTGGATAAATAGTTGCTCTGATGCAGGGAGGGGGGCCAAAGCACGTGAAGATAAAGGGGGGTTTAGTGTTCAAACAGCTGCAGTGAGCACTGGCGCCCAAACATTCCCCTCCTCCCCTTGTGTGTGGGCTGGAGCTGGACCAGCAGGACCAAAGGGCCAGTGCAGGCACCAGTGGCAGCTTGTGGGAGACCTGTGAGTCTGCTGCATCCAGGGCAAAGACTCCACAGCGTGTCCTTTGCCTTCTGCCTTAGTCCTGTAAAGGTCTTTTCTCCTGAAGGCATGTCAACTGCTGATAAACGAAGCCTTGAAGAGTGTCAAAAGTGTAGAAACCTGCCTTATCTTCCCGTTCCCCTTCACTACAACTCTCCCAGCCTCTTGTGTGAGCCCAGGGAATGGTGTCTTTGGTATTTCTTGTTTCAAGGATGGTGTTTATTTAAATGCAGTAAGGAGCACTAAAGTGGCTGGCGGGAGGAATAAATGTTTCTGTGACAGTTTGGGTGGAGATTTGGAAAAGGCACTTCAAGTTACAAAACAAGTATAAAAGCCATTAAGAAAAAAGTGAGCAAAAAACCCAAATCCAGAGTCAGCAGGCTCTGGAGGCCACCAGATTTCAGCTCTGTCTTTCACATTCACAGCCGTGTATTTGCTCCATAGCAGGGCAGTAAGAACAGGAATAATTGAGTTTGGGATAAACTGGGCTTTGCAGTGGGATTTCAAAAGCTCCCTGCGGCATGCTTGAATATCCAAGGCTGCTGAATGGTCCTTAAGCTCTGCCCCCGGTGTTCCTATAGGGTAATTTGGTGCTTGTAACAGTGACATTCTTTTCCAGATGTAAACTCTGGGAGTTTACCTTACTATGGTCTCTCCTGCTGTAAGCTCTGGTGCAACAGAACCTCAGCTGAAGCGGCGCAATAACCTGTGGAATGTTGTTTCTCAGGTGCTGGAGCAAGATGTGGTTCTCCAGTCTATTGACCGTGCCATTGAGGCTGTGCACAATGCCGCCATGAAAAATGGGGGAAAATACAACCTGGAGCAGAGGGATGTCCTCCAGTAAGTACGACGGGCACCTGGGAGAGCTGGTGGATGGAGGGTGGTCAGTGTGTGATGCTTATGTGATTCTATCCTTGGGGGTCAAGCTGGACATCATTGATTTGAGCCCCTGTGCTGCAAAGTGACTGCTCCACTCTGAGCTTCCCAGCTGGCAACTGCTGCTGCTCCTCTTGACAACCGTGTCCAGCAAAGCAGAACTTTAGCCTTGCCCCTCTCTCCCTGTGAATGCCAAGAAGAGGAAACTCTCAGCTGCATTGTAGGCTTGGAGGAGAAATCCAAAACCTTTCTGGCTGCATTTTCTCTGCTCTACCAACCAGAAATTGTAGGGGTTGCTGGCATGTGGCAGAAGGTCCTTAATATGTTCTCAAATAATTGCTTGTGGGAGGATTTTTGTTTTTCTATGACACCTCACACTCTGTGCTGAGGCACGCTGGTTTAATCTCAGTTGAACAGTGTTTCTAAAGTGCATGCAATTTCTGAAGCTTGCAATGCAATATGTGACTCTCCCCCGAGGAAGAGGCATTTTTTCTCCAGCGAACTGATGAATAAATTATGGGCTCTTGCAAAGCCTCTTCCTTCCTCCCCCAGAAGTGCTTCCTTAGTTGTTAATGAAACTGGAGTTGGTGTTCAGAGTAATGTAGCCCATTCTGGAATATATAACCCAAATGCAATAAATCAGTTAAAAATACAATTTAAGTGTTGCAGCACGGTCGCTCCCTTGAGCTTTGCTCTTCCTGATGTCATCGTTCTGTTTCAGAAAACTGATCCATCACCGGAAGGAGACTGTGTCCCGCAAAAGCCACTCTCCCACCCCGCAGGGGACGGTTATGACACAGTCCTCCAGCGACCACCATCTGGATGTGGCACGGCAGCCCAACGGGGTGTGCCGGACAGGGTACGAGCGACACCACAGTCTTCCAAACACCGAGTTCGAGGAGGAGGATGAAGGTCTCTACCAGGTAACAGCGGCTGGACACTTTCTGGGCTCCTCCTTTGGTGGTGTGACATCGCTTGTCCTGTTAATAAAATGCCTTTGCAGCTTCAGTCACAAGTCAAGCGTTTGTGCTGCTTGCCTGCGAGTACAGCAGTGTAAAGTGGTGGTGTCTCTATGTAAGAAATCTGGAATGGTCCCTGTGCCATTTACATTTGTGATGCTTTTTTTGAATCCTTGAGGGTCCGTGGTTTTATAGTAACATGTAAGATCCACTCTATATTGGGTGGCTGTCTCTTGGCAACTTTTAAAAAGGATTGCAGGCTCCCTGGAGAATACTTTGAAAAGCAGTTTTGACGTGAGCAGCAGAACTCCCTCCAAGTACTGAGCTCTGCTTCGTTTTCCCCTTATGTCTGCACAACAAGATCATTGGTCCTTAAGCATTTTATCTGCTGTGGCTGCCTATTTATACTGCTCAAAAAAAAAACAAACCCTAAAGATCCCGCTTTGTCTGAACGTTGCTTGTCATGATGAATTAAAGGTAAATTGCAGGAAATACGATTTAGAGCAGATTTTTTTTATCTTGGTGACACAGAGTTCCAAGGTTACTGTGAGGCGCCAGCGAGGCTTCAAAGTAGCAGCCCAGGACGGATGTAGCAGTTGTTGGGGATGAAGGATGTGGCCAGTTTCACTGTGTAGGTGTAGCTGGATGTTAGGGCTAAAGGTGCCAAGCAAGGATGAGCACGGAGGTATTTTTTTTCTCCTAGAGATGAACATGTGCATTGTAGTTTTTCTTCCTGTCTCTGGGCTGAGTGTTTGGAGGCAGTGTGTTTATAAGGTACTGATATGCTGTCACTCCAAGCAGATGAGGCTTGTTTTACACTTGAACTGTGAGTCTGTGGAGATGAGAGGTAGCTCTGGCTCACGCAGAACATATCAATCCCTACAAACCCCATTTTGCTCCTTGGTATCTTTTTTGTTCCTGGGCAGGCAAACCAGCTCTATTCCCAAGCCTGTACATTATGGGCTGAGTGAATGGAGCACCTTACATCCCATTCTCCATGCTGATTCCCTGTCTTTATTTGTCTGTGGTTTGGTTGCTTGTCAGAAAAGGAGGAAGACAAATTCCTTGGCTGACAAAGAACTGTTTCTGCCTGGGTGGCACTGAGGATGCAGTCAAAGGGTTTCCAGCTTAGCCCTCTGCTGAAAGGGCTCCTTGAGATTTTAACAGTTCAGCTAACGGATTTCCTGTGTGCTTTGAATATACAAAGTGGAGGAAGCAGCATTACTTTCTTCCACTGGTTATGCAGCAGCCTAAGAGGAGACCTACTGCAATCCAAACTTTGTAACTAACTCTGCAGAAGCAGAGGTCTGGCATGTGCTTTTCACTGCTTGGGATTTTCAGGTGTGTTCAATGTTTGCATCTGAAAACTTAAGCAAAATTTGAGGTGCAAACTTCCTCTCAGTGGCTTTGCTCTCAGGGCTGAACTGGCTGAAGTACTTGGTGATGGCAGTGGTGCTGAGTTTCTCTTCAGCTCCTCCACAGTTAGCATAAGGTGGGAGGCTGGGGCAGTTTCATACCAGCTGTCAAGGGAGGAGGTTGGGCTCTCAGAGTATTTTAGTCAGTCTGCTGTGTTTGTGCATGCTCAGTGGGTTTGTGATGCTCATCTCAGAAACCTTTGCTGCAGACCAGTGTGTCTGGCTTGGCAGAGTTTGCCTGGAGGAGGTGGTGGGTGGGAGATTGTTCATTTGGTTTATTGTTTTGTTATTTTGTTTAAAGGTTCCTACTGTAATAGCATTGTTCCCAGGAGTTGAAGGAGTGAGTGGTGGTGTTCTCTGCCTGCCTGGCTGGGAAGGGAATGGGAGTGTTATGGTTGAGTCAGCTCTTGTCTTGAGCAGTGCAGGGAACAGAACCTCTGCTATCAGTCTCTGCAAAACGGAAAGGGGGAGGAAGCAGATGTGTAAAATGTGCAGATTTGGGGAAGTTCACGGCCCCCTTGTAGAGGCCTAGGGAAAGGGAGTATACAACACAAGTATAGTTGCTTTCCTCTGGACATTTGGTAAGGTCCCTCATCTTCTCCCCTCTGAACAGGTGGGATCTGAACTGCAGGGACTCCTGCATGGTCACCTTCCACACAGCAGCTGCACAAATGTTTTCTCCCCTTACCTTGGGAGGGTTAGTGTTGTACATCCTCCTCTTGGCCCCAGGCAGTGGCTGGGATGTGGGGTGAAGGCTGGGGATGGCCATCAGTTATACCTCATGATTCCTGACCCTGTGGCACCTCCCAGCCTGGGCAGGCATTGGGGAAATTCATGTGATGCTTCACGTTCCCATCGCAGCCGCTTGGACTGTGGTGCGTGGCCATCTAAATGAGGCTGGCAGGGCTGAGCTAGTGTTAGCTGTACATCTATTAATTTAAGCATTAGTCTGTAATAACTGTGTTAAACTTGTGTGGTAAATTTGGAAGAGCCAGTGAGGCCATGGAAGTACTCCAGAATGACCCAACCCTAGCTATCTCCAAATAATGTTATGCGTCTGCTCTAAGCTCCGAGCCTGCCTGTCTGTTAAATCCCATGCCATGTCAAGCAGCTCTGACTCGTGCTGTCAGCTCCATCCCTCTGCAGGGAGGGCTCTGCTTTTAGCACAGCTGAGCCTTCTGGATTTGGGACCAGCCTGCCAACCATGCGATGCAGAGACCCCTCCTGATCTGCTTGGCCTCTCTCAGCTGTGCAGTCTCTTTTTGGACTGACACGGATCATTTTTGAAGCTGTATGCAAGTATCATGTAGCATTGCACCCAGAGAACAATGTGGGGTGGATTGACAAGAGCAGAGAGCTCAGGCTGGGAGTCTGCAGCAGTGTCTCGTGCTAATCCACCAGCTGAAGGGGCTCATAAAGAAGCGACTTCAGTGACATAGTAAAAGATTGGATGTATTTGGTGTTGGGTGGGAGAAAGGGACCGAGAGATGCTTTTTAAGAAGTCTTTGTGCAAACTGCTGCATCTTCACTTGTCTGATAGGGTTCAGTCATGGGCTGTGAGCACCTCACCTGTATTGTCAGATTTTGGCATCGAGTCTTGAACATTTGAGGTGGCTCCTGGAGTGTCTTATTTTCACTCCCATTTCAGAGGAGGTTTCTGCTCTTCCTGAATCTAGGGGGAAAAAGCACATTTTTCATTCTCCTTGTACTGAGCTATGTAAGATAGAGACACTTCAGGACCCTGTCTCAGATTTTCACTGTGGGGTGGCAGAGCTTTGTGCCCTGTGTGGAGTTACAGGCCTGTTCAGTAATGACAAGGCACAGAAAAACTTCACATCCAGAGCTAAACAAACCTTGAAAATTCACCCTGTAATGGACTAAATTTTGCTACAGATTCCAATGGGCTTCAGCCTGGGTTACCTGAGACATTGAGGCCATCACCTCCTTTCTCTTCCTGTGCTGCCCTGGGTGGTTTTGCTGCAGGCAGTGATTGCAATATCCCATAAAAACAGAGACATGTTTCAGGCAGCAGGCTCTGAATCACACAAGTCCTAAGAGGTCCCAAACTGAGTCTCCTGGCCCTGAGCTGTTGGGCTGTGAGGACTGGAGTATTGATGCAGTGTGTTCCCACCTGTCTTGGCTGCTGTGTTCAGTGACATCCTACTGATCACAGTTTAACCCTGAGGCTGCATCTCAGCAGAGTAATTCTGGGTGAAAGTGATATCGCTGGTCGTGGTGTTTAGATCTGACAGGAAAAGATGAGCGTAGGAATCTGGATCTGGGGCTTGTGCACTGCTGGCTTGGCGTTCCTAGAAGAAGAGACTTACAGGAGAAATCCCAGATGGAGAGAATTAATGCAACTCCCTGGCAAAAGCTTTCCCCAGCAGGTCTTGCTATAGGTAGTGTAGTATTGCACAGAGGGTCTAGCCCTGTTTTCTCCCTGCATGAACAGAAGTAGCTCTGAAAGCATGGAAAAGGCATTTACATGTCTCCAGTCCTTGGCTTTGTCTTTCTGCAGGGGTATTTGTAGCTGATGTAATGGAGCTCTCCAGAAGAGTGTGTAAATATGCACTCTGTTTGCAGCCTCTGTGGAGCTATTGAGAGTAATGTGGAGACACAGCGAGTGTGTGGGATTGCATTTGGAATAAAGGAGGAGTAAATGCTTGACAGGTCTACACGATGTATGTGCCGTGTGTCGCTGAACACAGCAATTAAACAAGGGCTGCTTTGCCTGTCACGGGGAGGGGATGAAGCCAGCTTGAGTCCTGCTTTGTTCTTCTAGGAAGCTGCCTATTAATATTTGTCCTCCTGAGAAAACTTCCCTGAATGATGAGAGAGATGTAAGGACAAATGTACACACGCACACGTGAAGGAAGGTTTCATAACAGAGAATGTCTTTATCATCAACCTCCTTTGATTGCTCTGAAATGTTTCCTTATAGATCCCACCACAGGCCCGGCGTGCTGCTCCTGTCACCCCCCCACCTCCGGAGAAGCGCAAGAACGCACAGATTGCTGCTCCCATTAAAAGTAAGGACAAACAGCTTTCCAGATCTCAGGCACAAAACAAACACTGGGCGACGTAACAGCCAGGATGCCTGGATGCTTTTGCTTTGTGCTTAGAAGAGCATCCTAATCTATGTTGTAAATTCCTATAGGATTTATATCCTTATAAATATATCTCTGTCTGTAGCATATGTATAGCCTAGATTCCTGTAGGTTTTAATGTAATGGTCCTGAGCTGGTGGTCTATGGTTCTTCAAGCCTTCTTTGATCTGGGATAGTCTGGGCAGCCTGATGCTTGTGGATAGGTGCCAGGTACAGTATTCTCCTGCTCCTCTGGTGTCTGTGGCCCTGGGAATTGTGGTGCTCTCCAAGGAGCAAACTTTCTGCCTGCTCATGTGGCTGGTCTGGCCAGTGCACAACCTCAGTGGTTCAAGATCCTTTTTCTCCCACAGACTCCATGGTCATCTTGCAGCAAGGCAGAAGGAGTGTTCCCTTGCAGTGCAGAGATGCTCACCAGGAGTGCTCACTGGGTTTTAATGCAGTCTCAAGTTTTGCTTTTAACTCCCAATCTGTCTGACACTTTCTCTGTACAGTGGTGGGATTTCCATAAAATTGGTGGCTGGTGCCTGTAGGGAGCAGTAATAATACCAGGGGCACAGCTGCCTATGTGCTGCCAACAGGCAGAGGAGGAGCACTTCATATCAGGACCATGTGGCAGGAATTTCTCTATCTTCAGTGTGGTTGGGCTTGCAGAGGCAGTGGTCATCCTGCAGAGTTGCTGCCAGCTTACCCAAGTGCTCTCCTGTGCTGTGATGGTGATGCCATTAGTGACACACAGCCCATCTGAAGCCCACTCATGTCCCCTTGCGTGGAGCAGGGCAGAACTATTGACTTGTAGGTAGTTAATTGAGACCTGGGACTGGCACCAGCTTCCTTAATGGTACTTAATGGTATTGAGCCATTTTTCACTGTGGTAGTGGGAGTTTGCAAAGGTCAGTTTCCTTCAACTCATTGTCTTGATTTAATGAAGCATGGTGGGAGCTGTGATTCATGAATGGTCCTCGAGGAGGAGGAGGAGGATCAAGAGGGATGCTGAACCCCTGAGGGAGTGAAGGGCACAGTTTTCCTGCCTAGGCAGTGCTTGCCTTAGGGTGGAGCAGTGGATGGAGTGTGGAGGGCTCCCCGAACTGATGGAGCAGGAAGGGTTGGAGTTGCCTGCAGAGGTGCAGCAAAGGCTTTTAATGTCTGTCCCATTGCTCCTTCCTTTGGTGTGGTGGGGAGTAATTGCCTTCCCTGGGAGCTGGGCTCCCCATGGGGTGCAGCTCCTTCTCTTCCAGCACTAACACCAGCTGCTCTTGTGAAGTTCTAGATAGCCCACTGTTTGCCCAAGTAACTGTTTTCATAGTCAGTGAAGGACCCAGATATGTTTCTGCCCACTAGAAACTAACAGATAAGACTTACCAAAACTGTATATTAGACCAGGTTAAAAGAAAGAAAAATCTTGCTTGTAGTGGATTTTTTCCCTTGGAAGGTGGGACTCCCACTGCTAGAGCTAGTCAAAACTGGAGGTGGGGGGACAAATACAGTAGAGCAAATAATGTGAAGGCTTGTGAAAGCAGTGGGTGCTAGCAGGGCTGCAGGGCTCGTGATCAAATGTTAGAGAGTACTGAAAGGGAGAGACTAGAAGTGTTGTCAGTCAAGTGTTTCCTTCACCACCAGTGCTAACCATGAGGTGTGTACAAGAGGGAGGTGCAGGCTGGTGTGTGAAGCCTTTGGTGTCTTGCAATTCTGAGGCACCATCATTCAGAAGTGAGGGTTTAGTTCCTGAATGCAGAAAAAGGCCCTTGCTAAGCCAGGGGGGAAAAGGCTTTTCTGTCCCTTAGTCCTGTCCCTCCCTCCCTCCCTTCCCCTTCCTAAAACACTAAGCCCTTTGAAGGGTATTCATCTCAATAGAGTTGCTTTCCCCTTTCTAAAGAGGTGATTGTATGGGAATGCTCCAGAGAGAACTGGTACAATTTTGCTTTGAGATAAGTGAGGCAGGAAGAGGAGTTAAACTGCTCTGGTCGCATGCACAATGAGCCTTTTAATGGACTGTGCTGTAGCAATTTGTTTTTTTCTCTCTTCCTTTGATGCTGTTGCTAAGGCATGTTTAATTGTTCCCTTTCAGATGCTGTTGAAATTATTCCTGGGTCAGCTTCTAGTGCCTCCTCTATAAGCACGACATCCCTGGATACCTTGTACACTGCTTCTTCTGTGTCAGAGACCATTCTCCCAACGGCCACCTCCAGTCCTGCCAACACTCCACCCCCTGTCCCGAGCCGGAGCGTCCACACCACGATCACGCGCAACTTGGACACCGGCCCCGTGTCCCATTCCCGTTACGGGACTTCCCCAAAGGATGGGGCCAGCAAATCTCCCCAGTCCAAGCGCACTGCCCCGGCCCCGCCGGCTGATGGGGGGACCCAGAGGTCCCACGCTGTGGATGGGGAGAAGACTTCTCAGGGGAAGAAAGCTGCTCCGGCCCCGCCGGCGAGCCTGGACGCCTTCAGCAACCTCTGCCTGGAGGACAAGAAGGTGGGTGCAGTGGAGCCGATGCCACCAGAGCCCAGTGGCCTGGTGGCCTCCGTGCCCAAGACGATAGGTGCCGAACTGATCGAGCTGGTGCGCAGGAACACCCACCTCAGCTACGAGCTGTCCCGCGTCGCCATCGGCATCATCATCGGCCACATCCAGACCTCCATCCCCGCCACCAGCAGCATCATGGAGCAGATTCTCATCTCCGTGGTGGAGAGTAAGGTAATGCCTCTGGGAATGCTGGGCCGGGGACTGCTGCAAACCACCTCCTGGCATCGAGGGTGAGGTGTTGTGAGCTCAGTGAGCTCCTGATGTTCGGGATGAGAAATGCAGTGAGATCCTAAAGGAAAGGTGCTAGAGGGAGATAATTGTCTAGCCAAAGGAACCAGGGTCCAAGTACTGGTAGAAGTGGAAAACAAGTGAGTTTATTCCCCAGATGAGCTGCAAGTGTATGACGTAACCTTGAGTTTGGAGCTGAGGGTTAGAGGTGGAACCAGCTGAGAGAGCCCCTGGTGCTGGGAAGCACTGGTAGGCTGTGGTGGAAGGATGGGTGTCCTCTGAAATTGCAGTTTGTGGAGAGGGTGATGAGATAGACAGCAGTGAATTGAACCACATGAGCACACCAGTGGGAGATGACAACCTTTCAGGTCCCACGGATGGCAAAGGTGGCAAAGCAGCAGTGGGAATGGATGCAGCAGGACTTGTGGCACACTGAAAAGCTCTGACAGGAGTTGTTGACCTCTCATTCTGAAAGATCACAGATCTTTATGTGGCAGCATAAAATCAGAGAAAGAAATAAATAGTGACTTTTAAAAGAGGTATGTTCCGTTATAACCATGACAAATAGAAGCTGAGGAAGATGGAGCCTGCAACATAAGAGCTTCTGTATAGAAACCTTTTATAAAATAATGAATTGTAGAAACTTCTCCTGTGGTGCTGCACGTCCTCTGTGTAGATTCAGCATGCCTATGCATACTATAAATCTGCACAGATTCTTGTCCCTTTGGATGATGGAGCACCCAAAATTTCCATATGTCTGGCCTGGTCTTTCATCACAGCAATGAAAACTGGTTTCCACAGAATGTGAACCTCTCTATTCTGTAACACATGCCTCAGCCCTGCGTTTTTTAAAGACTGCAGAAGAGTAGTTTTTCAGCCACTGAAGAGCACTGTCCTGAGCTTGTTCTAAATAAACCTTATGCCAAAATAATCCTGTATTCCTCCCTCTTCTGCAGCAGTCATTGAAATGGTGAAGTGCACCTGGGCAGCCGCCTGCTTTAGTTGGAGGGATAATAAATTTCAGCTCCCACTTGCTGAATGCAACCCTGAGGAGTAAGCGTCATATAAACATCTAAGATTGGAATTCCATTGCTAATGGCAAGATTATAATGAACAGTTCAGAGGTATTTGAATATGGAAAACTAATGACATTCAAATTTTAGATCAAATCATATTCTGGTTGACTGTCTGCACTGAATAGAGGGTCCTGTAAGCAATCATCAAGTCTCTGTTTGTGGCCATAACCCAACAGTTAATTACTTCCTACTCCAGTTACAATGCCCTGTCAATGTGTGATCTAGACTCAGCAAAAAAATTTAGCTGTTTCAAGCAAATGTTCCGGCTCTGACTTGAGTGCTGAGAAGTTCAGTTTTCTGTTACTTGGACCTTGTCCAAGATTTGAATACTATTTTTATTGTTAATACCTGTACTCGGGATACAATAAGCTTAATTCCACAGAAGTCATTTAGTGCCAGGTTTCTGCAGAGGGGATTTGAAAACCTCAATTTCATGGCCATTGCTGCAGACCAACCTGAAAAAGATGGTAAGAAATTCTGATGCTGGTGCAGGGACAAATATGGATCTACTCATATCTGGTACAATATCTGTAACCTAGGACATCTGTGGGACCTTAAAATGACCAGTAGTGTATAGAGACACAGCAGAAGGTCCTGTCCCATCTCATAATACCTTGTCACACCTATCTTGAGCAGTATAGCTTTTAGGAGAGCCCAGATGAACTTGCAGAGTGCTCAAGTGTAAATGTTGTGGTTGTGCATTTTTCCTCAGTGTCCCATAGAGAGGATGTAGCTCTGCTGATATGTGGGGGCCTGGTCCCAGGTGAGGTTGTTCACCTGGTGTAGAAGACCAGCTCTAGCAGTTGGAAGGGCAGTCATGTGTACTTGTAGGGTGGTTGTACTGCCATAGCTTCACCAGTGTAGTTTAAAGATACAAATTATTATCGTTGACTTTGTGTTGTTCATTAAACCAAATCATTCCACATTCTCAAGGGTTTCTGCATAGAATTGTTGCTGAGTCGTCAGTTCTAGGTCAAGGACTTTTTTTCTTTAATTTGTAACTTCTGAAATCCCTCTACTCCCCAGTCCATGCAAATATGTGGGCAATTCTCCTCTTGCATATTTTTCAAGGTTTTTTTTCTTCCACTCCCTAAAACAGAGCAAGATATCAGCTTTGATTTAAAGCTTTGGTCTGCTCATACCACACCTGCTTCAACCTTTTGTATCGTGTTCTTTAATTAGTTATATCCTTTCTATTCCTATTCCAGTCTTAATTTAAAGTCAGCTCAGTGGTTTACTAAATCAATTCCAGAATCCATTACCTCACTTGTATCCCCAGTGCCTTCTGAAGGTTGACTGGCAGTGGCACTTCCTTCTTATTTACCTTGCTGATCCTCTAGTGTGGAGTCTACCCAGGCATGTGTGTTTTAAAGAATAAAAGACTTTTCTGCTGGGACAGCATCCTGCTCCTGCTTTTGGAGAGGTGACTTAAGGCTAAGATGGGGGAACAGCAGAGACAAGGAGCATGCTGAGGAGCTCACACCTTAGGAAAGATGCTTTAGAGGTGCCATACTATTTGGGGAAGCCTGATCTGCAGGAGCAAAATTGCTTACTTGGCTTCCCTGTGTCAGCATTTACCCTGGCCTTGGAAATGGCCCCTCTTCTTGTCCCTGAGTGACACAGTGACTGGGCAAGATGTGCAAAGGGAAACGAAACCTCTTTTCAAAGGCATTGCTGCAGTGACTGTCTAAACTGGAGCTGTCTTTCAAGGCAACTTGTTGAAAATTTGGACAGAACTAAAGATGCTGCCTGGTTTTTGAGCTTCTAGAGAATCACTTGGATTAGTATGTATTGGTGATATGTGATTACCTTTAGCTCTGCTGGATTATCTCCCATCTCAGAGGAGGGAGTAGCACTGTAGATGTCTTGTCTAGGGAGGTTAATTTTTGAGGATTTATTAAACTCAGTGTGTGGCAGCAAAAATTGCCCAATGCACAAGCTGGCTGCACCTTGAGAGAGAGCACTTAGAAATCACTTATCTGCTTCTTATTACATTAGCATTGCTGTGTTGTAGTTGTGACTCAGACCTATCTCTGGTTGCCTTAAATTTAAGCTTGAAAACTGCTGAAAAAGGTGTGTAGTGCAGCTGGATCTTATAGATCAGCCCAGGCTGCTGAGCAGGGTCAAACCATTCTTGGATGTGTTGGAGATGGAGGAACAAGTCAGGAAGTTGGTGTGGGAGGTGACATGTTTCTGGAGGGGGTTTCCCTTGTAGTGCTGGGCTGTGACCTGCTCCGAGCTGCCCGTCACCAGCCCCTGTTGTCCCCAACAAGCTCTGACACAGCTCATGGCTGATGTGGCTGAGCCCCTCTCCTTCCCCTGATGCCATGGGGCTGCCTTCCCATTCATTCATTGATTCAGCTTTGCTGAAAGGAGACTTGCTTTTGACAAGACACAAAAGCTTCTCTAGGGCTCAGTGTCTCCCCATGGGAGCTTTGTCCCCTTGCTCGCCCGAGAGAAGGGGAAGGTCAGCAGGGTGAGTGCTTTCAAGGCTGAGTCCTTTGGCTGGGCTGTTCCAAGGGCTCCTCCTCAGTGAAATACTGTAACAAAAGGGAATCTGGAGGGTGGGAGGAATACATTAGTGCTTAGGCAAGTCTTTTCTTTGCTGATTTCTGGAGGAGACTTTATGAAGGTCCTTGGCAGGGTCTTCATGTGCAGCCATCTCAGTTGAGCTGTAGCTGGGTCCCAGTCCTCCAGAACTGCTGGGAATGTCTGTGGAGCAAATGTGCATTGGGCTGCAGGTGCCTGGAACCTGCTATATGGTTTTGGGACTCATATGGAGAGAAAATGGTGGTAGATGTGTGTATCCATGGCAGTGGTGATCCATCACACTTGTTGGTGGGGTGGTGGAGAGGGAAGAATGGGAGGGGGTGAAGAAGAAATGGGCAGGACGGCAGCTGGGTTTGTATGGCAGGTGTGGTCACCTCTGAGCAGTGTGGGTATGATAAAGTTCCTAAAATGTTTTTGGGCTGCTCAGGAGGAACAAAATCCCTGCACCAGCTTGTTCTGCTGGGCTGGGGGGGAAGGAACCATTCGAAGCAGCAAGATAATGCAAAATGGCATTGTTAGAAATACCAAAACCTCCTTCTGCTTATGGGCTCTCCAGCAGATTCCTGGAAACCACCATATGATGATGCTGCAGGTTGTAGTAGCTGCCAAGACGTTTAATGAGCAGAGACCTGACCCTGGTGGTGAGAGGGCAGAGGATGGTGCTGAGACTGCATTGAGACAGTGTGAATGTAGTTACACTGGTTGGGTGGAAGAGCTTGTTAGTAGATTGATCTCATCCAAGTCCATTAGGAGCTTGATGCTGGGGAGAGTTGTCAAGGGCTGCAGATGAAGGATTGGAGAAAGCAGATTAGTGATAAGAGGCTGAACAGAGTGATCATTAAAATAAGTACTCATTAAAATGATCATCCAAAAAGATGTCCCAGCAGTGTCCCAGAGGTAGGACTGGCCCTGCACTGCTCTGGTGAGGAGGATGCAAGTAAGGTACATAAATGGAGAACCCTCCCAAGCAGCTGGGACACGTGAGGACAGGCAGGTGACACTGCAGTGCTGTAGGTCTTCCTAAGGAGAAGGGGGAGATGGCAAGATAAAGTGATTCTCTTAATGTATTTGCTCTTGTGATAAATCACCATTCAGTGGGAGATTCTCTTGTGTTTGTACTCGGCTCCTGAAAGCTGTCATGCTCTCTCACAGCTGGTTACCTGCTTTTCTGCTAGACCACCCACGGCTGCCCAAAAACTTAAGACTGTACAGAGGCTTGTGTTAAACAAGCACAGTCTTTCCTTCATTACCTGACTCACAAAAATTATGTAACAAGCAGCAACAACAAGAAAACTTTTTCATTGTATAACTGAAGCATAGACTGCAAGTCCTAAATAATTCATACCCCAAATACCCCAAAGCAAGTGTCTAACAATTCTGTCTCTAAAAAAGCAGGTGAGACACTACTGTTAAACCTGGAGTGGTTTTCCCAGAGAGGGCTGGAGGGTGGGAGGTGATCAGGAAGGGTGCAGCTCCGGCACTTGGCCGTCCACATGTGGGTGTGTGACTGTGCAAGTGTCACCACTGCCCCTGCCTGCACAGCCAGCCTGTTGGAAGGAGCTGCACCACGACAGGACTAAATCTTCTCTGGGTTTCCAGGGCAAGACACTGTAAAGGCCCTTTCCCACTGCGTGATCATGACTCGTTGCTGCACGTGGTAAGACAGCTTCATCCAAAAATTGTTAAGAATTTGGTCTCAGTGAGTTTGTTTTCTCTATCGTTTGAATTTCTCAGCTTGGTTCTCTTCCACCTTGCTGATCTCCTGCTGCTTGTTGTCACTGCTGCTAGACCCTTGTGTGTATCATTTAAGTTCTTCTATAAATTAATCTTTGCCTCTCTTAATGGTGCCTGGGCTCATCACCTGTGACCAGCTCAGTTCCATGTACCGAGCCCCCTTCTTGCCCTGATTTCAGAAAACCGTGTATTTCATATGATATACTTGGGTCCTGGAGGCTGATCCTAAATCACAGAGCACAGCAGCTCTTGGGGAAGATTAAACACTGCCCAACTACTCCCCTCTCTTTCTTGAAGGAGAGGAAAAGTGAAGGAAAGGCAACCAAAGTGTGAGGCCTTCATAGTAAGGTTGTGTATGAGGTAGAAGTGGTGGGGATGCAGTTGTCAGCAACTTTAGAAAGGAGTATGTGCAGTGAGATTTGCTGAGTAGCTTCACACTTCAGAGCTGTGGTGAATGGTGGCCCAGCTCTGCTGTTTGGAAGAAAGCAGAACCAAACCAGCCAACGGTGAATTGGTTCCTGTCCTTGCTGCAGAGGATCCAGACCTAGTATTGAGCAGTTGGCATGTGAAGCACCATACAAGTGCTTGCTCTTGAGCCAAGGATTAAAGGCTGGAGGGAGTGGGCAGCAAAGGGAACTTCTCCTTCCTAGAGGCAGTTGTGCAGTGTGGTGGTTTGGTGTCCAGAACATGTCTGTTTTACTGGGGGTGCTCAGCTGCTGTGCAGCAGTGGTCCTAACTCATGCCAGATGGGTTTGACTTTTCCCATTCTCAGGATGATTTTCAGAATCTACAGAGAGTAGAGTCTCCAAAAGTATGAGACCCGAAATAACATGTGTCTTAAACTTGCTGGTTTTGTACTGCCAGCTCCTGACTGAATGAGGTCAACTGCCAGTCCTGAGACAAGATTGGAGGAAACAGGCACCCAAACAACACTGAGCTGTCAGGGCCCCACTAACCAGTGGCTTTGCTGTCTCTGCAGAACCTGAGTGCGGGGCTGCCCTCGGGCCAGATCTGCCACGATGAGCAGCGGCTGGAGGTGATCTTTGCAGATCTGGCCAGGCACAAGGATGATGCTCAGCAGCGCAGCTGGGCACTCTATGAGGATGAGAATGTCATCTGCTGCTACCTGGAGGAGCTACTTCGCATCCTGGTGAGTAAATTTTTCTCTTTACTGCCAGAGCAGAGTAGGCAGCCCTGGTGAAGTTCCTTTTTCTGACCTCCTTCACCCCTATTTTGCCATCAGATCTGCTGTTTCAGGGGGCATAGGTTTCTTGTGCATCCTTTACTGTCAGAGTGAAACCCTGCTCTCCTATATGGGGTCTGCAGCGCTCTTGAGCTGCCTTCTACTCTCTACTCCACCTTACAGAGCTGTTCTGAAAAGTGTTACTGAGATATTCGTCATGGTAGCTGTGGTATTTACCTATCACAGGAGAGTATAAACCCTCACCTCCAAAAAACCCACCTTCTCACAGAAAGCCTGGAAGTCTCCTATGAGAGTTATTGCACTGCTGGGCCCATTTAAAACATCTTCCATTTAATACATCCTCTGTTACTGGGAAGTATCTGTGGGGTGGGGCTCATTACATGTGAAGAAAATTCTTTGGCTGCCTTGAAAGTGAGCTTTAAAGCTGTTTCTGTGAGAAAGTACAAAGCATCTCACCATATCTGTGCATACA
This sequence comes from Manacus vitellinus, assembly GCF_001715985.3. Classification (NCBI taxonomy): domain Eukaryota; kingdom Metazoa; phylum Chordata; class Aves; order Passeriformes; family Pipridae; genus Manacus; species Manacus vitellinus. The sequence continues at coordinate 12,308,016 of NW_021939063.1, read as the reverse complement.
GGAGAGGCACATCCCCACAGTGAGCAGCAGTGGGAATACACGTGCAAGCCCATCTGTGTCCAGGGAGTGTAATGATATGGGAGCTGCCCTCAGTGCAATGACATGATCTGTGTTAGGGGTTTGCTCTGGCACTGTTTTGTATTCCTCTCCTGTTCTGACATAAGCAGAACAGGTAAATCTTCTGTAATAAGCGCTGGGGTCTTTGTCACTCAACATACGGCCTGTGCCGTGGGCCTGCAGGGCAAGGCAGAGTGGGGGTTTGTGAAACCATTCCTCATAGCTTAGGAGTGGGAGGAGATGTACTTCTCAGGATGGGAACAGTGCTGGAGCTGCCCTGTGTAACTGTACGATGCACTCAATAAGGTGCTGCTCAGGTCATGTTTTAGATGTTTCCAGCCCAAGATGTGCTGTATGACAGAGGCGTGTCTCAAGAATTCACTTTGATGCAGAATCTGAAGGGTGGTGGTTCCTGAGCTCTGCCTTCAGTTTCTTTGTGAGGTGGTTGGGCTGGGGCTGCTAAGATCTGAAAGGAACTGGAATCCCTCAAGGTGCCTGCAGCAGGCACCTTGTGTCTTGATGTGCCACTGGGCTGACCTGTCTATTCCTCCTTCCAGACAGATGCAGACCCAGAAGTTTGCAAGAAAATGTGCAAGAAGAATGAATTTGAATCTGTCCTATCCCTTGTGGCATATTATCAGATGGTAAGGTGGCAGAATGCACCAGTTCTCTCTTTCTTGAGATTTCCCTGAAGATGCAAAAGAGCAGGGTTGGTATGATGAATGTATATAAGATGTTTCCCTTGGGTAGGACAGTTCTGTGGTCTAGCTGGAGTTGCAGCATATCCCTTTCGAGTGTTGGCTAATGTCACTGCTATGCATGAAAACTGTGTGAAAGAGCAGACTTTGAAGCAGTAGCTAGCACTGCCAAGGGTGAAGCTTGCTGCTTTTACCATGCCATTGAGGGACAGCATTGGCATCACTGATATCTAGAGGAAATATTTCTGAGGATGCCTTGGGAAAGCTGACAGGCTGTGACTGCTCCTCTTTTAATTGATGCACTCCTGTGCATTAGTAAATAACTTTGCTTAGGAAAGTAGGTAGTGAGTAGAAGCCTTGGGAATGAGAAATGAAATCAGTATTCAGAGGAAGAAATGAAAGTTTTGCTTTCAACGCCTATGCAGCATTGCTTTGCCCCTCTCCTTCCTGGAATGTGCTCTTGTAGGATTCCGTGGGGGTTGGAAACTTGTTCCCATCTTCTCCCTAAGTCCTCAGCTACAGCACATCAAGTCTTGTGGCATTTCACTTTCATCTGGCACTTCTGTGTCAGAGCTCAGCATCAGGGGACTGTAACACATCTGAGAGCAGAGGGAAGGCAGGCGGGGCACAACAGAGCCTGTTGACTTTCACAGCCTGCTCTTCTCTGACCAAGACTTCAAGGAAGCCTGACCAGGTGGGGACAGTTGGGTCTCCTGTCCTGGCTGCTGTCATGCCCAGTCCCAGGGCTTGGCTCACTTCTGTTCTCTGAACCCCTGGAGCTGTTGGCTGAGTTTGGAGTACGAACATTACCCCAGCATCAGAGTTCCTCCATGGGAGCTGCAGGTTGAGCATTGTCTTTGCTGAAATTCCTCGTGTGTCCCAGAACTTTCTGGTTATACCCTCTGCTCCCAGCACAAACCCAGCAGCATCACAGTGGAGGAGCTGGTCCTGTCCTGTTCATTGACCATCATGTGCTGATGAGGGTTTACAAATGTTGTGTTGTCAGGAAACCTCAATCAGAGCAGCATTTGCAAAACCCTAGTGTGCTCAGGGAATCCTGGCTCCAGCATATCCAACCTGTTTGCTGGGGATGGGTGTAGGTTTTTGGTGTGTTATCACATTTAGTGGATGAATTGGGGCATCTGAGATCTGAGCTTTGGCTGCCACATGCCCTCTGACCACATGTGCCAAACACCCATAGCCAGCCTAGTTCTGAACAGTATCGTGTGAACTCCTGTGCTGTTGTTAACAGCTTGTAGAGCTTCTGGGTTCTCTGTCACCCTGGAAGGGTCTGAGGCTTCCCAACAGCGGGAACTTCTAGGAGTTATGTCTCTGCCTCAGAGTCAGCCCTCACCTGTGACATGGTTTGAACTAATGCCTTGTTTTTGCAGGAGCACAGGGTGCCATTGCGGCTGCTGCTGTTGAAGTGCTTCGGGGCCATGTGCAACTTGGATGCTGCCGTCATCTCAACGCTTGTGAACTCTGTGCTGCCCATGGAGCTGGCCCGGGACATGCAGACCCACACACAGGGTGAGCCAGAGCTGCTTGTACCCAGGTCCCTGGAACGTGTCTTTCCATTAAATGATTTGCAGCAGCACTGATGGCCCCCCATTGCCTGGCTGCTCTGCATGCCCAGTGCTCTGGGCAGAATGGTGTCTGATTTTAAAGTTGTTCAGGTTATTACAGCTGTAAATTGAGGATGCACAGGAGGGGATGTTTCAGTCCAATAGTGCGAGGCCCTCCAGCTCTTGAACATCCCATTAATGATCTGTGTCACTTCTTGTAGGTGTCTTAAAACACATTTTGAGCTGTTCCAGTTTTGTTTCATGATGCTGACAAGAGACACCTGCAGATCTCAAGAAAGGTCTCTGCAGTTTCTTAAAGAGTTTTTCTCAGCACTCTACACTCAATCTTTGTGGTGTTTCTCCCTGGTGAATGAGATATGTGCTAGTTAAAGGAGAGGGCCTTCTCTCCACCACTGGGCCAAGGGAGATGGTGGTGTGGTCCTTGTCCTCTGCAGGATAGTGCCACAGCCCTGCTTTTCCCAGCTCTTTGCTTTCCATACCTAGGCTTCGCCTTCAGGTTCCTTCTACTTTGTTCTCCTGCTCCCTTTGTTAGGATGACCTGTCACTGCCATGAAAAATAATGTTCTTCCTTCCCTTTGAGATCCATTTGCTCTAAAACTTGGTGGTGGTAGAGTGGTCAGATTTTGCTGGCGTCCCTCAGAGCTACTGTCTAGCCCAGCAGCCAGGAGCACAGGAAGAACCTGAGAACAAGTTGAACGTGTAATAATACTCCCCAGCTCCCCAGACATGCCCAATCCTGATCAGTCACAGCTTTGATCCCCATTTTGAAGTCAGCCTGTAGGCCACCAGTGCTGTCAGTGTCATATATTACTTTTTCCTTTAAAGGAATATAAAAAATCCATTGTTTTGTGCTAATTGTGACTGTTCAGTGACCATGTGGATCAAATCAGAAGAGCCTGGTGTTTGCAGCCTTGCTGCCCTGGTTGCAGTCTGTAGCCTGTTGGTTTGCTGCAGGTGTCATGGAGCTGTGGAGAGGTATAATTTGGTGATAAGACTGTAGGAATTGACTGGTCTGCACAGGCCAGGGACCATCACATCCCTTTCATGTGAACCAAGTAAATGTCCAAGATGACCGCTGGAATTGTTCCTGTCCCCAGCTTCCCACCACAGACTGTGCCAACCTGACTGTGGTGGACAGGACTAATGGGGCTGTGTCTTTGTGTCTGGAAAGGACTATGTGAGGTGGAAGTCACGCCTGTTGCATGGCTTTGCACTCATCTTTGCTCGGATGCTTTGAAATGCAGGCATTTCAGAGGTGAGGAGGGCCTGAAAAATAGTGTTTTGGGGCAGGGCAAAGGGCTGGTGGGATGAATGACTGTGATCATTACTCCAGTGTTGTCTGTGCTCTCTTTTTGTGCTACTGCTGTATCAATTCGTCTGTTACCAATTCTGTGTCATGAACTCATCACGCTGTTGTTGTTTGATCTGGTTACGCATGAGAAGCATCTTCTCCAGGCTGAGGTTTTCCTGCCAAGAAGCAAATAATACTTGGTTATGGGGCTATGACTGTGCTTCTGTGGCAACATTTCTCCTGATTTTCGTGCTACCAAAAATAAACTTAATTGTGCCTCCATCACTAATTCACAAAGATAGTCTGCAGCTGAGCATCCTGTGCACCATGACCAAACAGGGTTTTGTCTCCTGCCCTGTCCCTGAGCTGCCTTTGTGCAGGCAGGGCAGGCTGGTCACCCTTGTTAACCCTTGGCTGGTCACTGTGATGCTGTGTTTTGCCTGGGCCTGTCTCATCCCAGACAGCACAAAGTGACTCAGCCTCTTGGTGTGATGGAGCACTGAGGTCTGACCTAGGGGAATTCTGCACACCTCTGCTGATCTCCAAGTAGCACTTATGGCTGGAGCAGGCCTGTCTCCCAGCAAGAGTTAGCTCTGTTTTGGGGACCCAAAAAGCATTGCAGTGGAAGTGGGTGAGAAGTGGCTCTGCTGTGTCCTCCAAACTACCAACCTGCAACTCTGCAGCATCTCCTCTTTCCCTAACTTCATCTCAAGGTGAGGGTTTTTTCCAGTACAGTTGAAGGGTGAAAAGCTGCTCTTCCTTTGCTGACAGACTGCTGTGTGGATACAGGAGCCTCACAAATGGGTGTCCTGATCCTGTGCTGCCTTCCCTGTGCTGAGCTTATGGCAGGTGCTTGTGCAGTGTTATCTGTGCAGCATCCAGTCCTCTTGGTCTTCACAGCAGGGCTGCAGAGAAGTAACCACCCTTGACCAAAACAGGTCTGTCCTTCAGAGGTGTTCTAAGGCTTTAGTAGTTCCCTCCTACCATTTGATGCTTATGGCTCCATGTTCTGCCAGCAAATGGCAAGCAGTACCTTCAGTGAAAACATGACCTTGAATCCTTGAGCTTATTTTGGTGCTAAAAACTGGGGAATAGCAGCTGATCCGTGACATGCTGCAGAACAGCTAAGCCTTTCTGTGGTGCCTGGAGCCAGAGCAATCAGTGCCAGCACTATGCAACTGGGGAGTGTGGAACTGACTGCAGCAGCTCTGTGGGATCCCTCCTGCCTTATTACTGAAGAGCAGGCGAGGCAGAAGCTCTGTGCATGGATGCTGGGTGCCTTTGATGAGAAGGACTTTTCCCTGGGACTAATGCAGGCGGTGTGTTGGCTGCTGGCCAATTCTTCTGCCAGATGCTTGGGTCTTATTGCTTCTGGACAGCCCCTTCCCTCTGCTGCAGCTGGCCTGCCCATCTATCAGTGTAAGAAGACCTTATAATAAGCCACAGTGAGTCAGAATTAGCCAGAACAATTCCGAAGAAAACAGACAGGGATAATCCAGTCTGTAATCGTGACTTTCTCCCTTGTTGCAGCTCAGTGTACTCGCCAGTCAGCTCTCAGGCTCCTCTCCCTTCAGTTGCAGACATTTGTGTCTGCTCCTAGGGCCTGAATTTTACACTGCTGTATTTAGAGGGTGGAAGCAAGGTCTTTGAAGGCCTCTGAGAAATACCTTTCAGACATAATAGTTTCCTACCAGTATCTCAGCAGGCTTCAGAAATGAAAACAGCTGCATCTCTCCTGCCCTTCATGGCTACTTCAGTGATGCTTATGAGTCTGTCATGAGCAGTCTCTCTGCTTCAAGAGAACTGCTTTAATGCTATTTACTTTCTTGCAGCCACTGGTGTTGCTCTGGAAGGAAAAAAAAAAAAGCTGTGTTTTGACTGACAATTACTGTGTTCTTTGGCACTGTGAGTGTTGGATGAGTCCTGCTGCAGCTGGGACACCCCAAAAACTTGTAGAGTCTGTGCAGGGTGAGTGTCCGTGGTTAATCTGGATTTGCCCCAGGTTCAGCCTTCTGAGTGGTTTCAGTATCCTTTGATTTTTTATTTTTTTTTTTTGTCCTTAGGGAAATAGACCAAGATTTGCCTCCTAGTCATGGAGTCTGCTGTCAGCCAAGATGAATGGACATCAGTTAATGGCAGATGGGCCAAGGACATGTAAAACTGCCCTCCTCCCTTCCATCTCTAATTAGTCTCTTCCTCCATATTTGCTACAACCATGTTTATCACTGGCTTCTGGTTCTCAGTTCATTATTTCATTGCTCCTGACGTGATGAGAGAAAATGTTTTGTTGATGAAAGCCTTTCTAGGAATGTGGGAACAGCAGGTTCCTGTGTATCTGCAGTATCCTGCCTCCAATACCCAACTTGTGAAGCCATGGAGGAAAGAATGAAGAAATTGTGAACAGTTTGTCAGATCCCTTTTTTGCTACAGAGAGCTTTGGCATCACTGTCACCTTATAGCTGAGAGCTTCTTATATAAGTGTGAATTATAATTAAGTCATTAAATATCCTCCCTCTCTGTTTACCAAGAGTAAACAACCATTTCCAGCTTTCCTTTGCTGCCACATGGTCTGGAGTGCTCTCCTACAAAGTCTTAATCTTGTTAATGCTGTAGTATCTCTGGTTAAGCCCCCAGTGATCTATTTTTACTCAAAGTGTTTGCTATTTGAAAACTCAGGCATCTGGTGGAGCTCTGATAAAGTCTGTGTGTGCTTTGTTTATAGGGGCTTTGCTCACAGAGTTGACTTTCCAGGGGCACAGGGCTGGAATGACTCAGTAGCATTTTGTCCCCCATGCTAACAATGAATCTGAGAGCTGCCAAGTGTTGCAAGTCTTTTGGCCAAGTCCAGGAGTATGTGGTGACAGTGAAGGCATGTGGCTATGCAGTCAAAGCCAAACTGCAGGGTGCAGGTGCTTAGAGGTGGGTTGATTTGTGCATGAAGAAGTGAAATACCTTAAAGCCTTTGGAGAGGGTACTGGAACCAGCATGTGTCATGCAGGGCAGCAGTACAGCTGAGAGAAGCATCATACATTGAGGGAACTTTTTGTCCTCTAATGAAAAGTAGTTTTGGTCAGTTTTTTATAAATAGACCCTCAGCTTCCTTGTAACAAATGCCCCTGGGCTCTTTCTGGCAGATGCAGCTGGAACTGTATTTAACCAGTATGTGTAGTGGCCTATACATAGTAATATTCACTTTCCTATTGTCTTCAGACTTGCTGAACTGGTTGGAGGCTACATTAGATGGTGACACAGATCCTATTCCATGCCTTTTTTTTTTCCTTCTGCAAATATCTGTTGAGACGTATCCATTAATTAAAATTCAGGAAAGGCACTGGCAGGGGTTCTGGGGAACATTCACCAATAGCTGCTGCCAATGAAAATTGTGTTGGACCAGCAGGCTGTGGGATGTATCACTGCTGGAGGAACGTGTGGCCTGGGAGGTGGGCAGATGCACAGCCCGAGTCCTGAGCAGTGATCTGGTCTCCCCAGGGACCTTTTATACCTCCAGGCAGAGCTGAGGTAGCGAAAATAGAGCAGTGCAGAGATGGTAACAAGCAGCCTGGCTGTCTGGGGGTGGTGTTGGTTGGAACAGGCAGTATTTTGAGGTGGCCAGATGGATGCTTTTTCTGGGTTCAGCAATTACATAACTATGGGATGTGTCCTGGGACTGTGCAGGGGAGGTTTTTAATTATTCAGATTAAGTTTGCCTAGATCCTCTGAAGTGGAGAGGAAAAAAAATCAAGGATTCTTGTTGTGATTATTTTTAAATTGCTTTGGAAACACATGGCACAGAAGGCGTGTGGTGTGCTAAAACGGGGGAAAAACACCCTTACAGCTCAGTCAACACAGGACTGAGGAACAGGCTAACCAGTGTTAAATGCCTGTACTAAATGTGTGGCTTCCCAGCTGCAGCTGTGGAGCAGTTTCACTCCCTCAGAAGAACTAATGGCAGGACCTTTGTCTTGCAGATCATCAGAAGATGTGCTACTCTGCCCTGGTGCTGGCCATGATGTTCTCCATGGGGGAGCCCCTGCCATATCACCACTATGGTAAGAGTGGGTTGTGCTCACAGCTTGGCAGGACAGCAGAGCTGATGGGGGGACATCTGGGGCGTGCTGGCAGACACAGGGAAGGGACCTTTGGCCAAGGTGGGGACAGCTCAGTGGAAGGCTCAGCAAGGGTAGGGTCTGTCCTTTATCAGTAGAGCCTGGCAGCTGAAGCACTGGGCTGAGATGCCAGATTTGCAGCAGCACACTGCTCTAACTCTGGGTTAGAGCAGTGGAGGACTGAATGCCACACTGTAGAAGACGTGGATTTGCCCATCACTGTAACTAGGTGGCATTTTGGTTTACCTCTGGCCTCTGTGAAAGCACACACCTCTTACTTGCTTTAGAGACTGTCTGCTGATGAGGCTGAGATCCCAGATCCCTCCATGAACGCCCACTAAGGCTGTCAGCTGCATAATGTGGCCTCTTTCTGGTCTCTTTTCTAACAGGATAGTGCAGCCCTGTGTAGTTTAAGCTCTTAGGGGAAGTGGAGATGATTAAGGGTTTTGCAGTCAATAATGAAGTGTAAATGTTCTGCCTGTTTTCTCCTCTGTCTTTTCAGCCTTCAGCCAGAAAGCCCTTGACTGCTTCTAGCCAAGGCTATGTTTTGTTCCCTGTACTTGGGAAACTCTGGGCTTAGTTTTCCTAGAAATGCAGTAGATATAAGTATCTCCTCAGCACCTTTACTTAACACCCAGTAAACACATAAAAGATTTAAACTGATGCGATAGAGACCAGAGTGAGCTTCCACACCTCCTGCTTTTCTCTCCTCATGTAACCCTGGCAATTATTTCCTGCAGGTGGACTTATTTGCATGAGCTCCTGAGCTTTCCTAATAGCTAAATTGAAAAAAGGGTTATTACTAATGATCTAGATTATTAGGTTTTTTTTTTTTAAATAGATTAATTAAACCAGTGGTCAAGAATACAAATCTTTTCCTACCTTGAAGCCTTCACTGACAGCAGTGGTGCTGAAACAGTTAGAGCAGGATTTGGTGTTTTATTTACTCAAAAAAAATTGCCAATGGGGGAACAAATTTCACTGTTCCCTTGCACCATGGACAGTTCTCTGAGCCACTTGTCTCTTACACAAAGACACTTCAGTGGTCTGTCTAGTCCACTTGTAGGGCTGTTCATTCCCTGGAGGCTGACATTAGCACTCCACTAATGGTTTTCAAGCATAAAAGCACAGAGAAGGGGTCTGTGTATGGTCCCTTGTTGCTTGGTTTATTTTCACTGTGCTGTAAATGCCCCTTTCTCTTTGTGCAGAACATCTCAACTCTCAGTTTGTGCAATTCCTGCTGGATGTGATTGAGGATGGGCTGCCCTCGGACACCACTGACCAGCTGCCTGACTTATTTGTCAACGTCCTTCTGGCCTTCAATCTCCACATTCCAGGTTGAATTGGTGCTGCTCTGCCTTGGCAGGATTTCAGTGGTCTGGAGTGATGGTGTGAAGAATGGGGAGGGAGAATCTCACTGGGTCTTGATGGTGCTATAACCACCCCTCCAGCTCCCCTAGTCTTGGGCACTACACTGTGTTTAAATATGGTGCAGAATCCTAGAGGAAAATATGGTCATGAGGACAGGCAGTGCATCAAGTCCCCAGAGAAGGGCACTTGCCCTCAACCTGCCTGTGTGTTTTGAATCCTGTTGGAAGATTGGAGCGTAGTTCCAGGTCCTGCTAAAAAAGGCCACTCCTTAACCCAGAGTCTCCTGTTGCTCCCAGTTGTTCTGTTTCTCTTGTTCTGCTTCATGGCTTTATCCTTGACTTTGTGAAGACAGGGGAGGATAAAGCAGTGATGACGTGTCCAGTAATTTACCTGTTATTTTGAATTGCGCATCATTAAAATTTATGTGAAAGTTTCTAATTTCATGTGAAAGTTGATTGCACGGAGACTGATTAAGTATATCTCTGCTGCTTTCATTCATTACCCCTTCCCACACTTACCCATATCCTCGCTGGCTGCAGTAATTAGGCAGTAATGCATGACAGGCAGTGTGTTTCTGGGGATTATTGCCCACCTGGGGCGTAGCCGAGAGCAGTGACTTGTTCTCTGTTGCTAAGAACGTGTTAAATGATGTTCTGGTTGCTTATTAGTGGATTGAATTTTTTATTCCTCTGTCTGTAAGATTCATCTATTGTGCAGTTCAGTGGTGCAGCATTAGTTCAAAAACTCTTCTAAAACCATATTATATCGATGCCCTTCAATATAAAGGATCCTGAGGCACTTTGCAGCCTGTGAAATATTACAGATCACAGAAATAGTCAATGCTGTGCTGTTTGTGTGATTCTGAGTGCACACACACACACATGTTAAGGTCTGTTAGGGTAAATGTATTTTAGTTATAGCAAATCACCCCCAAAGCAGGCTAGGGGACAGTTCCTAGAAGAAGTCTTGAGCCCATACCCTTGCACAGTTGAGTGCTGGGAAGGACTTTTCCCTTCTGGGATGCTCTTGGGACCCTTCTTAAGAGAAATTTCAAGACTAAGTTCCAGCAGGGTTAGGTTTAGGGAGCCCACGTGGGAATCGTGTACAGAGAAAGCACCAAGGCCCAAGTGTTTCATGTGCTGTTTCCAGATTTACTTCACCTTCCCTCTCCCTGTCCATCCACTCTGTGGGGCTGAAACTTTTCATACCCCTGATAGACTATGGTTCCCCAAAGCTCCCCAGAGCACTGATGTGAAATAGTATCCCCCCATTATGTGTTTTTATTACCATGGTCTTCAGGAAACAAAGGGATGTGCTAAACAGGTTTCTTGCTCAGTTCCAGAACACAGTGTGATCATGACTACAATAAGCAAGCACTCGAATGTCAAGACTTTCACAGAGAAGCTGCTGCTGCTGCTGAACAGAGGAGGTGAGTGTTTGTGGCACTCTTGTGTGTGCCTGGCAGGGGGTGCAGCTCATGTTGGCTCAGGGAGACAAGCCTGGTGCTCATTATGGGGTGGGATGTCAGGGATGCAGGTAGCTGAGGACCTGTCAGCTCAGGCAGGATGTGCTGCTTCCTGGTGAGTTTGTGAGGGTGACAGTCTGCACTGTTGAGGATGGAGCTGCACAAGGAATAAGGTGATGCTGATGGCATGTAGGAAGAGGGGAGTGGCCTCTGGGCTGCGGTTTCCATGTACTCCTGGGTCAGATCAGCCCCACCTCACAACATGGCCAGCTGCCACCTGGGCAAGCTCTTGTCTGGGAGGAAGACTGGTCCTGGGCCACTTCTGTCCTTGGACAGGCAGGACTCAGTGAGTGCTGGCACACAAACCTCAGCCAGTGCTGGCAATCATTTGCCTTGAGGGAGAGATCCAGAGGGAGCTGTTGCCTTCCGAAATGCTGCCTAGAGTGCAACTTTGCATTTCGGAATCACCAGCAGAGGGTTAGCATTGTGTGGGATCCAGGCATGGAATGAAATCCACTGCACCTCAGAGCTGTTGCAGAGCAGATTGCTGGAAAGCTGGAGATCTCCATGGGAAGAGCAGTGCCAGGTCTTTCAGCCTGCGCTGCACGACACTGTTGTGCTTTTTAATACCTTCTGGAGCACAGGGGCTTTGCTGCCTGAGATTCATTTTGTTGATTTGCTGGAAATAACTCATCCTGGGACGCTTGCAGCTCATCTTACGCTGGCTTTAGTTCTCTTTGGGGTAACAAATCACTGTCTCCACACTATATCAGCTTGAGGGCAGCCGGCACCTCAGTGCTCTTCTGTCTGGCCTCATCCCAAAGCCTTTGTTTAGCCCTTTCCCTGCCAGAATCCCTGCAGGGATCACCTTACAGTGAGGAACTGGGTGAAGAAAGAGGGGGGGACCACAACCTAATGAAGATGCTTCTCTTTTTGCCTGCCTTCCTGACAACTGCTGGCAGGGCTGCAGTGGCCCAGAGCCCTCATGAGGTGTGCAGGGATGTGTTTTGGAAGAGAACAGGATGTGGTGACTCATTTAAACTTGGAAGTGTTTCTTTTCTTGCTTCTGGGACAGTACTAGCCTGGTCTCTGGTGAAAGCTTAATTTTGGTACAGGCTCTGATGTGCTTTTCAGAGGGGTCATTGGACCAGACTTAATAAACCAGGGAGAAAAAGAGTGGTGGCTGTTGAGCAAAGAGGGGAGGCACTGAGAGGCATGTGCTAATGAGCTCTCACCTGGGATGGTAGGTGAGACATAAACAGTCATTAATGCTAATCATAATGAGTTTGGTCTCATCTTGGTACCCTGCAGAGCTTCCATCCTGATTACACACCTTCGTGCAAGGCACTGAGGTCTGTGGGCATGAATCTCTTCATGGGCAGGGAGGGCCAGGATGAGGGCAGGGCAACCTCTTCTCCAGAGCCAAAGGGTCTAATGAAGGGATGTGCTCTGAAGATGGAGGAGGGGGGCAATGGGGAGCATGTGGCTTAGCACAGTCTCTCTGCCTCCCCCAGATGATCCAGTTTGCATCTTCAAGCATCAACCTCAGCCACCACACTCCGTGCTGAAGTTTCTGCAGGACATCTTTGCCAGCAAGGACACAGCCAGCATCTTCTATCACACAGACATGATGGTCCTGATAGACATCCTGGTGCGGCAGATTGCTGATCTCTCCCCAGGAGACAAGGTGCTCACACCAGCCCATGGGCATTGGGGAAGGGAGCACAGTCCCAAAGCAGGTGTTTCTCCCGGCCCCCTGTAGGGCTTCCTGCTGCAGGCAAGAATGGAGTCTTGGGCACAACATTTCTGGGTGCTCAAATCAACCTTGAGAGCTGAGGAAAAAGGGGGGATTTATCCTGCCCAGCCATAGGCATATTAGAAGAAAGATCTGCCAGGCTTCTGGTGGTCTGCAGCCCAGAGATCTTTGGGAATAGGGACCCTCTGTGAGTAGTAGAAGTAGGAGGAACCTCTCTGGTTTGGTATCGCAAGAGGCAGGGGATGTGCACGTGTTTGAGGGTGGGTGAGGAGCAGCACTGGGTTGCTGTGGGAAAAGCAGAGTTTTCCATAGTTACTAATAAGCCTTAAGGAAAAGCAGGTGCCTCTGGAGTCGTGCTCTGGTTGGTGGAGCAGCAGCAGCTCTTCCTGTGCTCGTGCTGCACTGGAGGCTGGCATGCTTGTTTATCTCACTTTAAATCTTTCACTGTGCTCTGTGGTTTCTCTCCCCTCCCACTTGGCAGCTGAGGATGGAGTATCTGTCTCTGATGCACGCCATCATCCGCTCCACGCCCTATCTGCAGCACCAGCACCGCCTCGCTGACCTGCAGGGCATCCTGCAGCGCATCCTGGGCGAGGAGGAGGAGGACCAGCAGTGCCAGATGGACAAACTGATCATCCTGGAGATTTACAAGGAGTTCCCAGAAATCTCTCCCGGTACCAGCTAATGCTCCTCAGCTTGGACTGGAGTTTGAACCACTTGGATCGATGACGTCTCTTGTTGACACTTTCTCCCCGTTCCCTCCCAGTACAGCTCATACCTTATATCCCTCTGTGCGAGGCCTAAGGTTGGGACAGCGTTCACCGGCCCTTTAGAAACGCCAGTGGCAGAAAGGGCATGTGGTGCCCCCAGGGCCTGGTGCCCGGGGCAGTTGGAGTGGGAAGGGCGCTGGCGCGTGGTTTTCCTGCAAGGCTCGGGCAGGAGCTATTTGGGCAGCTGGTGTTAGTGGGAAGGGCAGAGAGCTTGCGGGGGGCTTAGCAGCCAGTGGGGGGGTGTGTTTAGCTGCACTGGTGTCCCAAGGTCCTGAAGAGAAAGGCCTTTGCCTTAGAGTATTACTTCTTTTCCATGTGCATCTCTCTCCCTGCAGTGACCAAGTGGAGTCTGCTGGTGCTTGGAAGAAGCTTTTGTAACATCTGTTTTGTTTTCTGCTGCTAGTGCCAATGTGCTGCAGCCCTGCCAAGGGAAGGTAGCTGCTCGCTGTCTAACGCCTCGTCTAGTGAGCCTTTCACTTCCTCCTGGCCCTCAGCTTTGCCTCTAGGCAGCAGCCCACCTTGGGTCACGGAGGTCTTACCCCAGCAGCTGCTTTTTTCAATCTGCTTTCTATAGTGATGTTTAAATTTGAATTTCTTGCACACTGTGGCAGCCTAGAAGTAACAGCCGTGTGGATGATGCTGCCTTTAGGAAGCCCTTGGCCCAGACACAGCACAAAGACGTGTCCTGCCAAGTGAAAGCTGCCGCTTGCCAGCCCTCTCGCAGCGTTGCCCGCGAGCAGAGGGGCTGCCTGCGGGCAGGTGTGCTCTGTTCATGAAGCGTGTGGATTTCTTGCCTTGAGCTTCATAGTAGCTCTGCCTCGCTGCCCTCCCTCTCCCCATGGCAGCACTTGGAGGCAGTGTGAGCCTGGTGTCCAGTAGCTGTTTGTGACTACGCTAAGTGTGGGGAACCCTTATTTATATTTCCTTTAGGTTTCTAGTAAATGGGATTAACCTATTTGCCTGTTAGAGATAGTCACACACACTAATGTGGGTCTCTTAGATATTTGTGTGCGCAGTCTAGTCACTCTCTGTCCCTAGGTCTTCCTTTGCAGTACCCAATGTAGGAGCAGTTGGAAAGTGGAACTGGAAATACTGGGGACTTTTTTTTTTTATTTACTTTTTTTTTTTTTTTTTTTTTTGTTAACTTGAGGTGATGACATGAGCTCTGCTCTGCAGGCCTGGACTGGCCACTGGGGCAGTGATGCTTGGGAACAGAGGGGATTGGCTTGGCAGCCAAGGGAGGCAAGGACCTCCTGAAGTCAGCCTGGGAATGCCCAAGCTTAATAACCACCCTAGTAGAGAAACCTATTTTTTCCCCTGTAAAAATGTATGAATGTCAAAAGGGATCCTGTATTTTCTTAAACACTAAGTGTAACCTGCAGAGGAATAAAAATGTCTTAAACTGGATTTCTGTGAGCGTAGCCCTGCCTGCCCTGCCCTGTCATGGGGAAACCAAAGTGGTGGGGGGACTTGGGTGCCTGCTGCCCACTGAGGCAAAGCAGTGGATGCTGACATTCAAATGGGGGTAACCCAGTAGTTCTCCCACACTCACCTTCTTGCCTTGTGTTTTTCTGCCATGTTGCTGGCCAACAAGGAGTGGTGCAGGGCAGCAGCCCTTGCTGTAGGGGCACAGCCATCATTCCTGGGGGCCTGCCCAGTGTGGCTGCTCCAGATTAAGGGTTTGGCAGAGCTGGACTCAGCAGTTCGCTCCCTGCAAGGCATGCACAGCCTCAGCCGGCTCCCAGCGGAGCTGCCGAGGCAGCAAGCCCGGGCAGGAAGGGTTTAATGGTCTGTATCAAGTGCTAATGAATCGCTTTGGCTGCGGATGTCTGCTCCCAAACCTCAGCCCTGCGTGTGCAGCTTTGGGGGTGCCTGGGATGGCCGGGGGTGCGTGTGGTGGGAGGGCAGTGGGAGCTGGGTAAAGCACTGCCTTGGCAGCAGGGAAGCTGGTCTGTGTGCTGAGGGAGCCAGCCAGGCAGTGGGCTCAGCCCTGGCCAGGGGTAGGGGTGTAAATGCCAGGTGCAAGCTGTGCCACTCCAGACATGAGGACAGCATCAAGCACAGCTGCCTGCAGAAATGGGGCCAGGGCTGCGTCCCAGCTCCTGACTCTTTGACTCATGTTTCCTAAGTGTCCAGGCGTGTGGCCTCGAAGTGTGTCAAGCTGCACACCTGGGGAGAATCACAACACAAGGGCTGCCAGCACTCTGTGGTGTCTCCCCTACAGTGGCTCCTCTCTGCCCCATTGCTCTGTGCAGCGCATGGTTGCATGTCCCCCTCAGCCAACCTTGGCTTGTTTCTGAGTGCTGCTGGGGCTTGTTGGCCCGTGCCCTGCTGCCGTGCTGGGATGTTCCTCTGGCACTTGCCCTCGGTGACGCAGCCCAGGCTTTGCTGTGCCAGGCAAACCCAGCAGCAGCAGAACCCAAGGCTGTGCTTGCCAGGAGCCTGGACTGGCAGAGCCGGTGCCTCCTGTCGGTATCCCTGAGCCATTGCCGTCCCTGGGGTCACTCACCCTGTGTCCCAGCTGCACAGCTGCATGACATTTGCACCACCACCCTGCTGCCACTGCAGCAAGGTCTGGAAGAGCTGGGGGGGAGCTCGCTGTGGGGATCCCAGGGGAAAGCTGTACCCACTGCCCAGGAAAGGCCTTTGCACATTGCAGGAAATTGAACTGCAGTGTGTAAACTCAGCCTGCTCAGCGGTTCCTGCTCTCCATGTAAGTGACACACTTGAGATTGTTAGCTGTAATAGGGTGCTATTAGAGCACTGTCTCCGTGTATTGGTGTGTTTTTATTGTGGTGCAACAGTGAAGGGAGTTGGGGGGCTCGCGTGGGGGGAGAGATGCGTTGCCTGTGACTTGCGCTTCTGCTTTATTGTCTGGAATGATTCAATTACAACTATTTTGTGGCAGTAATACCCTGATAATTTTCTCTTCCTCCCCTCAGCTGTCAGCTGGGCAATTAGAACAAATAAACTTGAAAGCCTTCATTACTTTTAAAAAGTATTGCCTCTCTCCTGATTCAGTTTCTTGATGGTACATCTCCAGTTTGAGGGGGTGTGATGGATGATCCAGCCAGCATGTTCCTGTTGCACACGGGTGATGTGCTGCCCTCTGTTAGATGAGGTTTCTCAGGTGAGCTGTGTGTGGGGCCGGGGCTGCTCTGGCATCAGCCTAATGGCACCAGGAGGGCTCAGGTGGGTGCTTGGGGGTCTGGAGCAGAGAATGTAAATCTGGTGCACCGCACCTGCACAGCTGGCATGGCTTCAGCCCCATCAGTGCTGGTGCTGGACCAGTCAAGCCAGAGATGTTTTGTGGTGGCTGAGGAGTTAATCACAGCAGATGCCAGTCCCAGGAGTTTATAAATTAACATGCCAATGTCTCTGGAGGCTTAGAAATCCACTCCCAGGGACTATCAGCCCTGAGCATTGTGTAAGCACCAGGGGAACTTCTTTTCAGCACATGCTGAGCTGGGTTGGCCACCACTTTAGGGCTTGCTTGTTTCCCATAGTGGTCCTAAAACCCATACTCACTACAAGCTCTAGGGTAAGGAAGAGCCCTGCCTGCCCTGCCCACCCATGGCTGCCCAGGTGATGGCCAGGCCTTGGCTTCTTCATGGGTGATGGTGTTGGAAGACACCAGCCCCAGGTGGAAAGCAACCAGCCATGAGGATGATGCAGGGTGATTTGGGGACATGTTGGGTGTGCTGCAGACCCCACGTTGTGTTCGCTCAGTTTCCACCCTGGGAGTGGAAGCCTGCTTGCTGTCAAACCCCCGATCAGTGGGCAGCATGTGCTCATCCCACCCCCTCATCTACATTAACAATAATTTCTAGGGGACCATCTGTCACTGTCAGTGGAACCAAAGCTGGGTAAGAGCTGGTGGTGTTCGTGGTTGGGGGGGGAGCACAGGAACATGGGGCATCAGCAGAGGCAAGGCACTGGTGACATCAGGATTCAGCGCTGCAGCTACAGCAGCTGGAGCAGAGGGCACCAGCATGGCAGTGGCAGCTGGACGCCCTCGAGGTGCCCAGACCTGCTGTGTCCTGGGGCCAGCACATCCCTCTGACCCCCTCCTCACTGTGCAGATGGCCTGTGCTGTCCAAAGCAGTGTGTGGCTCTCAAGCCACCACTTGGATTTCTGCCAAGGGACTGGGGGACCTTGCACAGCCTTGTGTGGTTTCCTGCGGGATGGGAGAGTTGTTGGAGAGTGGGCGTGGCTCCTGCTGTGCTGGGAGTGATGGCTGAGCAGCGAAGCCCCATCTCCCCAGTCTGAATCCATCTCGCTGTTAGTTTGTGAGGTTTTTGGGGAGCTATGCAGGGGCTGCACAAGGGCTGCTCCCCAGCCTACCTACCTCAAACCAGAGCCCATCCAGCACAGTGGCACAGGGGGCTCTTGCAGCCCCCTTGGAGCTGGGATGTGCACAGAGGCACTGTGTGTCCCATGTACTCCCTGCCTTTCCCTACCCCATCCTAAATTCCCCCCCATCTCCCAGATTTGCCCTATTTTCCTCCCTGACACAGTTCTTTTCTTCCCTAGCGTTCACCCCAGTGTGCTCTCTCCTTCAACAGGACATGTACAAGGGTGTCCCCCCACTGTGGCATGGAACGCTAATGAGGACTTAAACCCCTGCTATTCCTAAACCTATTACAAGCTCCAGTGGATTAGGCTGCGATATTAGTTGATTGAGATCAAACCAACAGCTAAGTTATGAGGCTGATGAGCTAATGACCCACCCTGGTGCAAGGGCTCCAAACTGAACTCTCCTTGGAAAAATGTTGGTTACATTTGGCTTTTTTTTTTTTTTTTTTTTTTTAATCACGGATGCAGGAAGAAAAACGTGCGACTTTCTCGCTGGTGCTGATGCTTCACCTGGTGGCGGTTGAGGTCCGCGTTGGGAAAAGGAGTGGAACAGCTAAACCCGCGCCACCCTGGGGGAGCAGCCTGGCCCTGGGGGCGCTGGTGGCGGCACAAGGACCGTGCTGGTGCAGGGGCAGCGCCGCAGCAGCGGGTCGGCGGGGTCAGCAGGTGTGTGCTGTGTCATGTCACGGTGTCGGTGTTCACGGGCCCTGCGCTTTTGGTAGGGAAGCTCCGGGAGCCCATCGCCCGGGGCTGGCCGGTGTCAGCCCCCCGCCACAGGCCGTGCCCGGCACCGCGGGCTCACACCTCGCTGCAGGGCGGGCAGGGGCAGGCTGGCACCGGCAGGCACGAGTCCCCGCCCGGTGCCCGGTGTCCCCGCCCGGTGCCCGGGTGTCCCCGCACGGTGCCCGTGTCCCCGCCCGTGCCCGGTGTCCCGCCCGGTGCCCGGTGTCCCCGCAAGGTGCCCGGTGTCCCCGCACGGTGCCCGGGTGTCCCCCGGGTGTCCCGGGCGCGAGCGCAGCCCCAGGCCGCGGAGCCGCCGCCGCCCGCTGTCCCTCGCCAAGATGGCGGCGCGGGCGGGCAGGGGCGGGCGGGGCGCGGCGGGGCGGGGCGGCGGGAGCCATGTTGGGCTGCGGGAGGAGCCACCGCCTCCCCCGGCAGCGGCGGCGGCGGCGGGCGGGGGGCGGCGTCGGCGCTGAGCGGGGGCGGCGCCGAGCCCACCGCCGTGCGCCCGGGCCGGGCGGCGGCCGCCGCGAGGCACCATGGCGGCGGCGGAGGAGCGGGTGGCTGCCCCGAGCCGCCGCCGCTGCTGCTGCTGCCGCCGCCGCCACCACCGGGCTGCTGCTGGTGGCTACTGCCGCTGCTGCTGCTCCCTTTGTTCCCCCGGGCTGGGGGCCGCCGCACCGCCGCTGGGGCCGCCGGCCCCCGGGGGCAGCCCCTCCGCCGTGCCGTGCCGGGCGGCGGCCGCGCCCCGGGGCTGCCCCGCGCCGGTCCCGCCGCGCTGGCCCGCCCCGCGGCCGTCCGCGGCGCCCGCTGCCCTTGTCCCCGGCCCGGGCTCGGGGCGGCGGAGCCGGCGCGCAGCCCCGAACCGCCACCCGCTGTTCCCCAGTACAACTACCAGGTGAGGTGGCGGAGAACCAGCCGGCGGGGACGGCGGTAGTGCAGTGGCGGCCCAGGACCCCGACGGGGGCGAGGCGGGGCGGCTGGTGTACTCCATGGACGCGCTGATGAACAGCCGCTCGCGGGAGCTCTTCAGCATCGACCCGCGGGACGGGCTCATCTCCACCACCCAGGCCCTGGACCGCGAGAGCATGGACCTGCACTACTTCCGAGTGACGGCCACCGACCACGGGGTGCCCCGGCTCTCCGCCACCACCATGGTGGCCATCGCCGTGGCCGACCGCAACGACCACGACCCCGTCTTCGAGCAGGGCGAGTATCGGGAGACCATCCGGGAGAACGTGGAGGAGGGATACCCCATCCTGCAGCTGCGGGCCACGGACGTCGATTCCCCGCCCAACGCCAACATCCGCTACCGCTTTGTCAATGAACGGGCTGCCCATGATGTCTTTGAGATTGACCCCCGCTCCGGCCTCATCACCACCAGCGGGCCTGTGGACAGGGAGAAGATGGAGAGGTACTCACTTGTGGTGGAAGCCAACGACCAGGGAAGGGAACCGGGGCCCCGCTCTGCCACAGTCAAGGTCTACATCACAGTCCTTGATGAGAACGACAACATCCCTCAGTTCAGTGAGAAGCGCTACATTGTCCAAGTGAGAGAGGATATACGGCCCCACACTGAGATCCTGCGCGTCACCGCCACGGACCTGGACAAGGACAACAACGCACTGGTACACTACAACATTATCAGTGGGAACAGCCGGGGCCAGTTCTCCATCGACAGTGTCACTGGGGAGATACAGGTGGTGGCCCCGCTGGATTTTGAGGTGGAGCGGGAGTATGCCCTGAGGATCCGGGCACAGGACGCGGGGCGTCCTCCCCTTTCTAACAACACTGGCATGGCCAGTATCCAGGTGGTGGACATCAATGACCATGCTCCCATTTTTGTCAGCACCCCTTTTCAAATCTCTGTCCTGGAGAATGCTCCCCTCGGCCACTCTGTCATCCACATCCAGGCCGTGGATGCTGACTACGGGGAGAACTCACGCCTGGAGTACAAACTGACGGGGGTCTCTGCTGACACACCCTTTGTGGTGAACAGTGCCACAGGGTGGATCACGGTCAGTGGGCCCTTGGACCGGGAGTCAGTCGAGCACTATTTTTTTGGAGTAGAGGCTCGTGACCATGGCTCTCCGTCTTTATCCGCCTCGGCCAGCGTCACCATCACTGTCATGGATGTCAATGACAACCGCCCCGAGTTTACCCAGAAGGAGTACTTCATCCGCCTGAACGAGGATGCAGCTGTGGGAACCAGCGTCCTCAGCGTCACAGCAATCGACCGGGATGTGAACAGTGCCATCACCTACCAGATCACGGGAGGCAACACGAGGAACCGCTTCTCCATCAGCACCCAAGGTGGGATAGGGCTCATCACTCTGTCTCTACCGCTGGACTACAAGCAGGAGAGGCGCTACGTGCTCACCGTGACAGCCTCTGATCGCACCCTGCGTGACAACTGCCACGTTCACATCAATATCACCGATGCCAACACCCACCGGCCTGTGTTCCAGAGTGCCCACTACTCTGTGAGCATCAACGAGGACCGGCCTGTGGGCAGCACCGTGGTGGTGATCAGCGCCACAGATGATGACGTGGGGGAAAACGCCCGCATCACGTACTACCTGGAAGACAACGTCCCTCAGTTTCGCATTGATCCAGACTCTGGGGCCATCACTCTCCAGGCAGAACTGGACTATGAGGACCAGGTCACGTACACATTGGCTATCACTGCCAAGGACAATGGGATCCCCCAGAAAGCGGACACCACGTATGTTGAAATCATGGTGAATGACGTTAATGACAATGCCCCCCAGTTCGTCAACCCTCATTACCAGGGCGTGATCTCTGAGGATGCTCCTCCCTTCACCAGCGTGCTCCAGATCTCTGCCACTGACCGGGATGCTCACACCAACGGGCGAGTGCAGTACACCTTCCAGAATGGGGAGGATGGAGATGGAGACTTCACGATAGAGCCCACCTCGGGGATCATTCGCACCGTCCGCAGGCTGGACCGAGAGAACGTTCCCGTCTACGAACTGACTGCGTATGCTGTGGACAGGGGCATCCCTCCTCAGCGAACTCCTGTCCACATCCAGGTCACCATTCAGGATGTGAATGACAATGCCCCCGTCTTTCCTGCTGAAGAGTTTGAGGTCTTGGTAAAGGAGAACAGCATCGTAGGCTCTGTGGTGGCCCAAATCACAGCTGTTGACCCAGATGAGGGACCCAACGCCCAGATCATGTACCAAATTGTAGAGGGCAACATCCCCGAGATATTCCAGATGGACATCTTTTCTGGGGAGCTCACAGCCTTGATAGACTTGGATTATGAGACAAAACCTGAGTACGTGATTGTAGTGCAGGCCACCTCTGCCCCTCTGGTCAGCAGAGCCACAGTCCACATCAAACTCATTGACCAGAACGACAACAGCCCTGTTCTCAAGAACTTCCAAATCCTGTTCAATAACTACGTGTCCAATAAGTCCAACACCTTCCCCTCAGGGATCATAGGGAAGGTCCCAGCGTATGACCCAGATGCATCTGACCGCCTCTTCTACACCTTTGAGCGGGGAAATGAACTGCACTTGTTGATTGTAAATCAATCGAGCGGGGAGCTGAGGCTGAGCCGTAAGCTGGATAACAACCGTCCACTTGTGGCCTCCATGCTGGTGACTGTCACAGGTAGGGAGTGAAAAATCATTAAACCTTCAATGCAGTACCTAGGGGGAGCTCCACGCAGTCCCCCTTGGGGACCCCATTCTGTGTCAGGGACGGGTTGGGGACTAGCAACAAGATTTGGATTGGGAGTCCCTTCTAGTCAGGGAATACTACTGGAGTGGTGGGAAGGGTGGGAGTTGGAGGCAAGGTGCTGGGGAGTGCTCTGTAAAGGGGCTGAGGCTGGAGATGGTCTGCAAGAACAAAGCATCATTACTCAGGTGCGGGGATTGCTTGTAGCTGTGAGTGAGGCACTTTTGGAGGTGCTGTGGCCAGCCAGGCTGTGTTGTGTGCCATAGGTTGCTGGCCAGGCAGGCAGATAGTTCCCAGGAAGGCCAAGCTGCTGGCCCAGGGACTGGTGCACTGCTTTGCTCCCAAGCCTGGGTGGTTCTTCTCCCTGCTGGGACTGAGTGCTCCTCCGACTTTGTGTGGGAGAGAGGGATTGAACTCAGTGTGAAGGGAACCCTCTTAAAAATACCCATCTGCTGGTAGCAAATGGTTCAGTCTCGATTCTGGCTGTGGCACCTGCCAACACCTGCACTTCTAAAGCCTGGTACTACCTTTCTGTGGCCAACTTATTGTTGCCAGGGACAGCTGTGACAAACCTGAGCACAGTGCTCGGAACTCTTGCCTAGTGTGTGTTGTCAGAGTATCCAAATGCAAATGCTAGTGGTAGCTGCCGGGATGGCTTTGCGGAGTGTTGGGGTCCCCTCTAGCCCGGCTGAGGACAGGGCAAAGATGGACCTAGGGCCTTGCCCGTCAGCAAGTGGGGTTTGGACCTGGAGCTCCCAGAGTCTGACGTTTGCCTTCACCATCAGCCTTTCTTTGCTGGCGGATGTGTGATTGGAAATGGAGGCGTCTGTCCATCGCTGAACCGTGGAGTGGCTCTGGGGGAGGGAGGGCAACAGCCCTCTCCTGAGGGGCCAAGCACCGAGTTGCCAAGAGTGCCTGGGGAGCCGTACGCTAAATCATGATGCTCCCCCGACCATCGGCTACCAGGTGCCCTCCCCTTTACCTCTCTCTATCCGGCTTATTCAGTGAGAGGAGGATCTTTTTCAAAAGATGGAGCGAGGGCTTTAAGAGGAGACCTGTTCAAGGCAATCCTGTATGGGCAGCACCAGCCGAGCGGTGGGCTGGGGCTCTGTGGGGGCTAATTGTAGCCGCAGGGCTGGCCGAGAGCGGGTGCAGGCGCACACACGCCCGTCACTGGAGATGGGGGGTGGTTTTGACCTTTCCAGCTTCTGCCCCAGTGTGTTTATGCAAGCCCTGCCTCCTCACACACTTAACCCTGCACAAAGGCAGGAGACAATCACATCCCCAAGTCCTGTATCGAGCCGCCTCGCGGCAAGGGGGCCCTTGCAATTAGAATGTCGTCATCTTCCAGTGGGAAGGGAGAATGGGAGAGGTGTGCTCATGAAGGAAGGGGGAAGATGGAAGGGGAAGAGCCGTTTCGGGGAGGGAAGAGAGACACTGGAAAATGGGCCTTTTGTTGGCTTTGGTGTTGGCTGTGGAGGTGGAAGTCTGGTTTGGTTTTTCTGTCTTTGTTGTTGGAAGCCCCCCGCCCAGCTGGCAGCTCTGTCAGCCCCACGCTGTCGCTGCGTGCAGAGAGGGTGGGTTTACAGAGCTGGCAACCAGGACATTCAGACCCGGCTGCATTGTTTGCCCCGGGCACAGCACCATGTCGGAGCACCTTCCTGCTGCTGGAAGGCAGCAGTAGCACCTAGGTGGGTACCCCAAGGTCAGCATCCAAGGAGGGAGTGGCTTCTTTGCCTGCCTGTGAGCTTTATCACCCCTTTGGGGGAGGCTGGATCCCCCTAAAACACAGGGCAAGGGGCCCTTCTGCCTGCCTGCCTACAAACTGTGTGTATCCTTAGCTCAGTCCCTTGTAGGAGACAGAGAAGACTTGGGCCATCACAAACCAGTGCCTTTTCAGTGGGACTGACAGCCCCAAAACTGACCCCAGCTTCTCACAGGTGTGTGGACACCTATGGCTGCTAAAATCTGCTCTTGACCGCTGAGGATGCAGGACAGCAGGGTGGAGGGGCCAGCACTACTGTGTGAAATCAGGACAGTGTAGGAGACTGACATCATGTTGACTTTGAACCATTTCAGACTAGTTTCTCTGGGCCTGGTGGCAAGGGTGGAGGCTCAGCTGTGGGACAGTGACGTCCTTCCTCTGTGCTGGGTGACGGGAGCCTGATTTATTTCCAAGATCTCTTAACTGGTAAAGTATCATCAAAATGTTGAAAGGTCTGCCAAAGCCCTTCAGCAGTGGTGAGGAATGTTCACCATACCCATACTCATCTCCTTCTTTCCTGACTTCTCCCTTTGGACATGTTTTACTGCTCCTCAGCTGCAAACGTGAAAGCCACCCTGTCTGTCCCCAGAACACCCTCACTGTCCCTAGGGTGGCCACTGCAGGCAGAGTGGTGGCTTTCGCTCTCTTGGACACTGTCTCTGCCACTCAGAACAGGACAGGCAGTGATACACTGGAGCCTATTTGTGAGCTTCTGGTCCCCATAAGTGAGGGACAGGATCAGGGAGGTTGTTTGAGCTGAGCTGCCTTCTTCCCAATCCCTAGAGCTTCCTGAGAGGTTGAAGGCCCAACCATTTGCTGTAGGGGAAGAGGAACCTCTGCTAGTGACTCGGTGGCTCTTGGAGTGGGAGTGTTGGCTGGAGTCCATGCCTCATGCCACACAGCAGGCTGAGATGTTGCCCAGGGATCCAGGGAGCCACTGGCAGCACAAAGGAACAGGAGAGATGGGCTCTCACTCTGGCAGACCCAGGAGGGCAGTGGTTGGCAGCGGTTGGCAGACCTGCTCCCTGCAAAAGGTTTCTAGTACAAGCCTAGATGTCCATTCCCAGACTGACAGTGCAGCTTCCCAGGAGGAGTCTGCTGTCCATCCTGCTCTCCAGACAGAGCTCTTCTTTCTTTAGCTTTGGTGCTTTTGAAGCTGCTAATTGTCAGTCTTGGAAGTGCAAACACCATGCTGCCCAGCACGGGGGGTTAGAGCCCCTTGTCCCTTTTCCCTGCTCCATTCCCTGTAGCCATGTTTCTGGGACTCCTCACTCTGCTGCATGAATATTCACCAGGCACCAGCTCTCCAGCCATAGGATTTAATCAGAAAGGCTGAGCATTTGTGATTAAAATGCCTCCCATGGGGGGTCAGCGCCTCCAGCCAGCTTTGGGCTTTCTTCTGGTTGCCTTTTTTTTTGCTTTCCCCATTTGCAGCGGGTCATTCTCTTAACCATCTGCTTCTCCTTGCACGGAGCTGAGGTTGGAGGCAGCCCTGGGTGTGATGCTGAGGTGGGACAGTGTGTTATGGGGAGCTTACTGAGGAGGGCTGTGGGGCTGGAGCTGGCTCCAGCTCCACATTGCTGTGGGGAAATGGGAAGGGGGTGCTTGGCTTTCCTACCATGGGCTGGGCAATGCCAAAGGCATCAGGCACCCTGCAGGCCACCTTCTTCTCCAGGCACAGCCTCCTTGCTCCTGGGAGGCATTGCTAGCCCCTGGCCTGCCCCAGGACTCGGCATCGTGTCAGCCAAGGCCTAATAACAGCCATAAATCAGGCAGATGTCTGGGCACTGAGCAGCCCTTGGGGAGAGAGAGAGCTGTCCCCAGGGCCTCATGGCTGCTTCCGGGTGAACTATGAGCCAAAGAGAGGAGGGGGAAGGGAGCTGGGCTTGGGCTGAGCTCACCCTTGCCTTGGCCAGAGAAGCAAACTGTGAGGAGGGGACAAAGGGAGAGGAGGGGGAGCTGGGACATGACCCAGCTGTGTGCTGAGAAGGAAGCTGGTGAAAAAGTGGTGGCATCCTGGGGTGCTCCAACATCAAGTGGCCCCTCAGGGAGGGACACCAGGCTGATGGTGGGTTGGGGAGCATCTTATGCCAAAAGCCACTGAGTCGGGCTTGTGGCTTTCCTCTCACTTCTGCCCCTCAAGGTCTGGGTGATCTTGGCACCCCATGAGCCTCTTGCAAAGAGAAGGTGCCTTGGGGATGCAGGTGATGATGCCAGCTCCTTGCCCTGAGCCCAGGCAGGTCTAAATCTGCTGGCATGTCCAGCCAGGTGCCAGACAGAGCCATTTAGTAACTGCTGCTTGTGCTGCCCTCCATGTCAGAGCTGGCAGGGTGTCACACGAAGGGGTGGTTTCTCACCTTGCTTCTATGTGGGGTGGGAGCAGTTTGATTTCAGAGAGAAGCAACCCCCCCTTTCCTGCAGGAGATTAGCTCCTGGGTGACTGCACTGGCACGCTGCTCCCCCAGCCTGGAGCGAGCCTTATCTCCAGAGCAGCAGTCCCGGTGTGCAGGCTGGTGCTTGCGTGGGAATTTGCAGGGTCGCCAGAAAGCTTTCACCTTCTGAAGAGCAGAAGAGAGAGGCGGGAAGAAAAGGAGACGTTACAATCTTTAAATCCTCCTGCGCTGCAAACTTCAAACAGGGCTGAGGGAAATCAAAAGGCTTTGCAGCACAGCAGCCGTTGGAAGAGGGGAACAGTAAAGGCACCTTTGCTCATGAGGCTTGGAGCTGGGGCATGGATGGGGGAACGGGTGGCTGGCATTTGCACTCCTGGTCCTTGTTGGGACTGGGGCTGACCAGGGTGCCAGGAAACCTGCTGCCTTTTGTGCCTCCATGTGCTGGGTTGGAGGAGGTGAAGCACATAGGGGATGTTGCAGCAAGGCTTGGGATCCAGGATTAGTCCTGGTAGTCACTATTGAGATGTGAGTGTGAGTGTTGTCTTGGTATGATGATGGAGAGCCAGGTTTCCAAGGAAATGTGGGGGTTTAGGGCTCTCAGGTGGATGTGGGGGGGGAGATGGGAACAACAGGTGACAGCTATGTGCTGCTGATGCCCATGGGGCACCAGCTTTGGGCTGCTGTCAATGGGCTGGAAGATGGATTGCCTCATTTCAGGAGCAGAGAGGTTCCTGATGAGCCTCATTGAACATTTCTGGGGCCACAGATGTTGGTGTGGTCCTTGCTTTGCTATGCTGAAGGCTGGCTCTGCCTGCCAGAGCCTGTGCTGGGGCTAGAGGGCCCAGAAGAAGCAGAACAGGAGAAAGGAGGCATCCTGGGGGCAGCAGACAGGCTTCTCCCTGCTGTGTGTCTGGCAAAAGCTTCTAGCAGAGGTGTCCAGGGTGGCCTGGTGGGGGGGACATATGACCCTCCAAGGTAGCAGGATCTGTTGGGTTACTGGGAGCTGGGTAGGTGGGGTGAGACAGGTGCCCCTGATCGCAGAACTGCTGGGGTGGGAGCTTTGAGCTGTGCTGTGTTGCCTGTGCCCCTGCAGCCTGAGCTGCTGCCTGTGAGTGCACCTGATGTGGGGCGGGTGAGCTGCTGCTGCTGGCCAAGGTCCTGGGAGAGAGCAGGCGGGCACGCCCCAGTGTCTGTATGCTCCTGTGCTCCTGCCTGGGAGATCGCGGGGTCCCAAAGGGAGGGAGTTTGTTTCCAAGGAAAATAGAGATTAAAGGGAATTAAACAAACCGGAGATGGACCGAGGGAGGAAGAGATGCGGAGCAGATGGTGGGAAGGGGGGAAGCAGGGAGACCAGCACAAAAGCCTGGGAGAGCCTGGAGGAGAGAAGAAGGAAACGGAAGGAGGAGAGCAGAGCAGAGCGCAGGGAAAGGCAGTGTGGGGGAGGCAGACAGGGCACAGCAGGGAAGCAAAACACCCCGGGCCCTGGCATCGGCTTCTGTGTTTGCCAAACCTCCTGCTGGGACTTCCTTCTGTTCCTGAGCACCTTTGTTCCTCAGAGCTCAGTTTGCTGCCGAGATTCAGGACAGGGAGAAAACCTGAGAGTTCTCTCAGTGGAGAGGCTGATGGGAGGGAGAAGGTGCAGCCACACCAGCCACTCCCCCTCCAGCCCAGGTGGCACCCTGCTGGCCTCTGGGGCTGTGGCTCCAGGCTTCCTTAACCGAGGACTCAGACCTGTCGAGGGCCACACTGGGGTGCAGGTCTCTGCTCTGGGGAGGGAGGGAGGAAACCCTCCAAGCGGCAGAAACCTGCAGTGTGTCCCTGTTCCCTCCAACAGATGGGATCCACAGTGTGACGGCCCAGTGCGTCCTGCGGGTGATCATCATCACGGAGGACATGTTGGCCAACAGCATTACAGTGCGGCTGGAGAACATGTGGCAGGAGCGGTTCCTCTCCCCGCTGCTGTCCACCTTCCTGGAAGGGGTGGCCACCGTGCTTGCGACGCCCAAGGAGGACATCTTCATCTTCAACATACAGAACGACACGGACGTGGGCGGCACGGTGCTCAACGTCAGCTTCTCGGCCCTGGCGCCGCGGGGCGGGCGCTACTTCAGCTCGGAGGAGCTGCAGGAGCAGCTGTACATGAAGCGCATGGTGCTGACGGGCGCCTCCATGCTGGAGGTGCTGCCCTTCGACGACAACGTCTGCCTGCGGGAGCCCTGCCAGAACTACATGAAGTGCATCTCCGTCCTCAAGTTTGACAGCTCGGCCCCCTTCATCGCCTCCCCCTCCACCCTCTTCAGGCCCATCCACCCCATCACTGGCCTGCGGTGCCGCTGCCCGCAGGGCTTCACTGGGGACTACTGTGAGACGGAGATCAACCTCTGCTACTCCAACCCCTGCCTGAATGGCGGGATCTGCACCCACAAGGAGGGGGGATACACCTGCGTTTGCCGCCAGCACTTCAGCGGTGAGTGCTGAGCTGGGGGACTGTGGGGGGACAGGTGGGCAGGTCCCTTGGCATTGCTGTCACCGTGGCAGGGTGCTCTTCGCAGGAGGGCAGCGAGTGTCGGAGCCCAGCTCTCCGTGTTTCCATGGTGCTGGATGTGCAGGGCTGAGGTTGCCATAGAAATCTGTCTTGTTGGGAGGTGGCATGAAAGGCTCTTGGGGAGCCTTTTTCACAGAGCAGGAGGACTAAGCTGGACTGTGTTAGGCTGGGGCACAGGAGGCTTCTTGGCCATCCTCCATGCTAGCAGGCTCTGGGGCTATCTGAGCTGCTGGTGTCTGCCTGTGCTTCAGCTGGTCTGGCAGAGGTGTGGAGCCCACACTGGCCCCATGTGCAATGGGTAAGCTGCTGCCCACCCAGAACAGAAGGGGAGGCTGGACCTTGCTGCCCAACCAGGTAGGATCCGATCCAGGCAGATCTGGTGCTAGCTGTGGGGGACAAATTTCCAGTCCAGCCAGTGTCTTGTTGCCACAAGTCACCAGCAGGCTGTGGAGACCCATGTCTGGCAACTGTGGGAAAGGGGAGGTGGTCTGTGGCTACTGAGGAGGGATCCCCTGCCTTGCCCTTGCTGCTGGGAGGGAGCGGAGCAGCAGATGGCTGCCTCAGAGCTGCTCTCCTGTTGGTGGCTCCTGGTGAGATAAGCAGAGTCAGTGGTAATTAACCCCTAGCATTTGAAGCGTGAACAGCCATTAGCAGAAGGGTTAATGAGCTCATTTCCCTGTCACTTCATGCTTTCTCCTCATCCTCCTTGCGTGCCACAGAGCAAGTAGTGGGAGCAGTGCTGGGGTTGTAGGACTGCAGCTGAGTGTGCTATGGGGATAGCATGGGAAAAGGGGCTGGCTGGACCCCCTGCACTTGCACTGCTGAGCTGGCATGAGGCATCCCTGTTACCCATGGCAGCAAGGTGCAAGGATATTTGCTGTCCCTCATTTGACTGGTTTCCACTTGGCTTTTGCTCCTTATGTCAGAGCCTGCACACAGGGTTCGGAGGCACCTGGCAAGGGAGCTCAGTGGCACTGGGCTGTCCCCATACCCCAGAGACAGAACTATGATGCCTTCCCAGGCCTGTGTGGTGGCAGGGACCAAGGAAGTACTTTCTCCATTACCATGACTTCCTTGGCTTGTCCTTGCCTCTTCATCCTTAGGACTGTGCAACCCAGCGCCTGCTGTCCCATTCCCATGCCATACTGGATCCAACTTGCCCCTAAAGTCAGAGCTGGCATCACATCCAGCCCAGTGGCTTGTGCTGCAGGGCTGGCAGTGGTAGCTCACTCACTGGCTACCTGTGGGGAACTGCTACTGTGGGGAACACCTGGGTGACACTTGGGTTGTCGTATCCTTTGTTGGCCCCCAGCTGCTCCACAGAGTCCTGTCCCTTGGCTGCCCTGCCCCAAACCTGACTGAGGTCTGCACTCCCGGGACAAGGATGAGTGGCCACTGCGCCCGTGTCCCAAGGCTCTTTCCTTGCTCCCCCAGGTGAGAACTGTGAAGTGGACAGCCGCTCGGGGCGGTGTGTGCCCGGCGTGTGCCGCAATGGTGGCACCTGCACCAACGCTGCCGACGGGGGCTTCCGCTGCCAGTGCCCGGCGGGCGGCTTCGAGATGCCCTTCTGCGAGGTGTCCACGCGCTCCTTCCCACCGCGATCCTTCGTCATGTTCCGGGGCCTGCGCCAGCGCTTCCACTTCACCCTGGCCCTCTCGTGAGTGCTCTCCTTCCTCTGCTGGACACCAGTGTCCCCGGTTCACCTGGCCCTGCTCTGGTGGCTCTTGTGCACACTGGGCCAATATAGGGGCTGGCTGATGGTCTCCAGACTTGTGTGTTACTGGCTTTGCTTCCCCGTGGGGCTGCCGTGGCACCTTTGACCAAAGGGCTCTGAATCTGCCCTGGCATCAACTCATCCCTCCCTTCAGTGCCTCAGACTTTCCATGTTGCCAGCTCACTGCCTCCCTGCTCAGGTCTCAGTGTCCCTGTGCTGGGATGCTGGTGCATACCACAGGAGAGCGGGGATCTCCACGTGCTCCTTGCACACACTCTGCCTTCCTGCTTCCTCCCTTGCCCCAGGTTCAGCACTGTGGAGCCCAGTGGCCTCCTGCTCTACAATGGGCGCCTGAACGAGAGGCATGACTTCCTGGCAGTGGAGATCATCCAGGGGCAGGTCCAGCTGAAATACTCCACAGGTATGCTCAGCCCTGCCTCTTGTGGGATTGGTGTCACGGGAGCTGTGAGAAGGCCTGTGCTGAGTGGGGAGAGCAGAGTGCTACCCTGGATGGAGCTCATGCTCAGGGAGGCAGGGGTGAGAGGTGTTGGTGAGCATCACTGGATAACACAGGGGATGGGTGTGTATCTCAGGACCCTCCCTGGGCTCAGGAGTGCAAGTGCAGCAGTGCTTTGTGAGCACAAACCAGGACAAACCCTTTTGGGGTCTCTGCTGCTGTTCTGGCCCGTTATGTTACCACAAACTTCACAAGGCCATGGGCAGCACGGTGGGCTTGGTGCCTCAGGAAGGGCAGGCACATCTGAGGGCTGTCCAGCTTCCCTCAGCCTGCCATCATCCCTGTCTCCTCAGGAGAGTCCAGCACAGTGGTGAGCCCCTACCTGCCAGGGGGTGTGAGTGATGGGCAGTGGCACACGCTGCAGCTCCGCTACTACAACAAGGTACGTTTGGTTCTCTCTTACCACCAGTGAGTGGCTCTGGCTCTCCTGTTCTCTGAGGGAGGCTGTGGAGAGAAGGTAGAGGTGGTTTTCAGCCCTTTAGGGATGGATTCAGTGGAACAGGCAGCCAGGTGCAGGGGGACATTGACACTCAGGACAGCACTTGGAGGCTGCAGGAATGCTCTCCATGCAGTGTCCTTGCCCATGCCCCTCTCTGGTGCTGCTTGCTGGGCTCAGCCAGAGGTGTCCCCCCTGCATTGCTCAAACCTCCAGCAGTGCAGCGGTGCCTGAGTCATGCTCAGGCCTTTCCTCGCTGTTGTGTGAACCCTTGAGTGCTTGGGTCTGGGGCACACGTGCTGCTGACGCCCTGCATTTACTTTCAGCCCAAGGTCAGCACCCTGGGGGTAGTGCAGGGCCCCTCCAAGGACAAGGTGGCCATCCTGACAATAGATGAATGCGATGCCTCGGTGGCCCTGCAGTTCGGCAGCGAGATTGGGAACTACTCCTGTGCTGCAGAAGGTGTGCAGACCAGCTCGAAGAAGTGAGTTCCTTGGAGACTGATGGGCACTGCTGTGGTGGGGAGAGGTCCCCTAAGGAGCCAACTCTTCACATCTGGGACCTTGGCTGTGTGTGCCTGTTCCCGAGGATGTCTGCTTCCCCGCCCCGTACACTGGGGAGCTGGCTGGGCCAGCCTGAGGTGCTGTAGCTCCTAACGCCCTGGGCTTCTGTTCCTGTAGGTCCCTGGATCTCACAGGTCCCTTACTCCTTGGAGGGGTCCCCAACCTTCCGGAAAACTTCCCCATCACTCACCGTGACTTTGTGGGATGCATGAGAGACCTGTATATTGACAGCAAACGCATCGACCTGGCCTCCTACATCGCCAACAACGGAACCACTGCAGGTGCCAGTGCCTCTGTCTGCTCCTGCCAGCCCCTGCCCTGGGAATTGCTCAGGCAGCAGCACTGCTGGGCTGTAGCAGCATCGTGGCAGCACAGCTGGAGCTGAGCAGCTTCCCACTGGGGAATGGGCCTTCCAGATCCTCCTAAATGAGCCAATGCCCACCTCAACTAATATTCTGGGAATGTCCCCTGATCCCAAGTGCAGAGCCTGCAGAGCTGGCCTGTCTGGGAGATGCTAGATAGTCAGCTCAACTCTACACTGTCTTGATTCTGGCGTAAGGAGTAGTGACAGCCTTGACCCTCATCACTGAGCACACAGGGCCTGTGTGGAGAGACTAAGAGTCTGGGTTTACCCCTTTGGCAACCAGGGAAAAGGCTGGCAGGCTCTCCCCCTTTCCATGTGGGCTAGGGGGAGGTGGTGAGCGGGTTAATGCTGATACAGGTGACTTTGCTATCTCTAGGCTGTCACGCCAAGCACACGTTCTGCGACTCCAACCCCTGCAAGAACGGTGGCACTTGCTCTGTCAGCTGGGGAACCTACTCCTGCCTCTGTCCTGTTGGCTTCGGGGGCAAAGATTGCCACCACCGTGAGTGAGCGGGCACTGCTGGGCACAGGCAGGGTGGGTATGTGCAAGGTTGTGCTGGGGTTGCTGTGGAAGCAGAGTAAGGGATCTGTGTGAGCTGAACTAACTCTGTTGTCCCTGCACCTAGTGCTCCCTGTGAAGTGCCTGTCCCTTCTCCTCACCTCCACTTTCCTTTCCAGCCATGCACCATGCCCACTATTTCCAGGGCAATAGTGTCCTGACCTGGGACTTCAAGACAGATGTGAAGATCTCAGTGCCGTGGTACCTGGGGCTGGCGTTTCGGACACGCCAGATGGATGGGGTGCTTCTGCAGGCCCATGCAGGCCAGTACACCACCCTGCTCTGCCAGGTAGGGACACAGCCTCAGCCTCTGTTGCTGTCTGCCCCAGGAGAGCAGGGGGACACTGCTCTCCCTGCTGGCTCCATCCCAAGCAGAGTGTGATTGTGGGGAGAGACATTTAGAGGGCTGGGTTTTCTTGGATAGGGGATAGGCAGGAAGCAGACAGAGTTGGCACCGTCTTTGCTTACTGCTGGCGTTGCTGGTTGCCTCTCTGCAGCTGGCTGGGGGTCTGCTCTCCTTCATGGTGAGCAGGGGGTCCGGGCGCAGCACCAGCCTCCTCCTGGACCAGCTGCAGCTCAGTGATGGGAAATGGCACGACCTCCAGCTGGAGCTGCGGGACGTCCGCAGTGGGCGAGACTCGCGCTACGTCATCACCCTCACCCTGGACTTTGGACTCTACCAGGTAGGTGCTGCTTGAGACCCCGGCACCAGGACAGGAACTGTAGGGGGTGCTTGGCAAACACAGGCCAGGCTGTGCCTCTGCACCCTCAGAGAGGGCTGGGGCAGGGCTGGTGCCAGTTGCCTCATGTTACTCCCTTTCCTTCTGCAGGATACAGTGGTCGTAGGAAATGAACTACATGGCCTGAAGGTGAAACACCTGCATGTGGGGGGAGTCCTGGGCTCTGGCGAGGTGCAGAACGGGCTGAGGGGCTGCATACAGGTGAGTCCATTGCTCTGATCCTTCCTCAGTGGGTATGTTACTTGAAGGGGTCTGGCAGCTGCTGTCAGCATCCATACTGCTGGTGTCACTCTCCCTCTGAGCATTCAAGGCTCTGAGGTGCTGTGGGGCAACCATAAATAGGGGTGATGGGGAGTGGCTGCTGCTGGGGGTTTGTGGAGAGTAGGGAGCTGGAGCCTTGTGTATCTGTCAAAGCTTCACTGTGAATTTGTCATCTGCACTGCAGGGTGTGCGACTGGGTGACAGCATCACTGGGACTGTGCTGCCCAAACCCAGCCATGCCCTGAGAGTGGAGGCTGGCTGCAGTGTGCCAAGCCCCTGCAACTCCAACCCCTGCCCAGCCAACAGCATCTGCAAGGATGAGTGGCAGAGCTACTCCTGTGTTTGCCAGCCAGGTAGGACCTGCAACACACTGCCACTCCTCTCTCTACCCGTGACTGTCTCCTGGCCCGTGACTGCTCTCCTGTCCACCCCTTGAGCAAGTCACATCCCTGTCAGACAGTCATCAATTTTCCTGGAGGGCAGAATCCCTCCTGAGCCCTCTGAGTCCACTCCCTGGTGCTCTGGCCCCTCTCAGGGGGAAGATACTTGCTTTACATGGTGGTGTCTGTCCACACCTCAGGGTACTACGGAGGGGACTGTGTGGATGTGTGTCACCTCAACCCCTGCAAGAACAAGTCTGTGTGTCGCCGCAAGCCAGGCTCCTCCCTGGGCTACGTGTGCGAGTGCAGCGGGAACTTCTTTGGGCAGTACTGTGAGCACAGGTGAGATACAGGGCACAGCCGTATCCTCTGTGCCCGGCTCTGTGCTGACCTCTCATCCTGGCACCTCTCAGTGCCACCTGGCTCCTTGGAGCTGCTGAGAGCTGGGCTGGTGGGAGGAGAAGGTCTGGGGGATTTGGCTGTAACAGTGAAGGTGTCTCTCTCCTTAGGATGGACCAGCAGTGTCCGAAGGGCTGGTGGGGGAACCCCAGCTGCGGGCCCTGTAACTGTGATGTGAACAAGGGCTTTGACCCCGACTGCAATAAAACCAACGGGCAGTGCCACTGCAAGGTGAGGGGCAGCTGTGCCAATGGGAATGTGGCCCGTGGCTTGCCTGAAGCTCTGCTCATTCTTGATGCTGCTCCTTGTCCCCTCCAAAGGCTTGGCAGCTGCCCAGGCCCTGCTTTGTGTGCCAGTTCTGGGCTGGATCCCTGCTCAACTCCTCTGTGTGGCCCTCCTGCCCCAACATGGTGATGGTGGGGGCACTGTGGGTGCTTGCAAATCAGGAGAGCCTGGCTCTTCTCTGCTCTGGCTCCAGAGGTTCCCCAGGCACCGGCCTCAGCTGCTGTTCCAAGGGGCTCTTGGATGACTGTCCCTGTCTCCCCCCAGGACTTCCACTACCGCCCCAGAGGCAGTGACACCTGCCTGCCATGCGACTGCTACCCCGTGGGCTCCACCTCCCGCTCCTGTGACAGGGAGACAGGCCGGTGCCACTGCCGTCCTGGGGTCATCGGCCGCCAGTGCAACAGCTGTGACAGCCCTTTTGCTGAGGTGACACCCAGCGGCTGTGAGGGTGAGTGTGGGCACAGTGGGGAGCTGGTGCTGTGGGGCTCAGTGTCAGTGGCTTCCCCGTGTGACCAGCCCCTCGGGCTGCCTGTCTCCACAGTGCTCTATGACGGCTGCCCCAAAAGCCTGAAGGCAGGTGTGTGGTGGCCTCAGACCAAGTTTGGCTTCTCAGCTGCAGTGCTGTGTCCCAAAGGCTCCTTGGGTGAGTGATGGACACAATGGGGAGGGGAGGGGGCAGCCTGGCTGTCCTGCCAGGGGCTGTGGCAGCCCCAGTGATATCACTCTGTTCTTGTGATATTATTTAGCTCATTTAGCTGGACTTGAGGTCTGGGAGAAGGAAGTTGGTGGAGAAAATGCCACAGCCTGGGGGAGAGCAGAGGGGGCTGGACATGAGGCTGAGGCTGGGTAAAAGCTATGAGGTCTAGGCACATCACCCAGCCCTGAGGCTGTGCTGTTCCCTCAGCCTCGATTCCCACCTTGTTCCTGCTGCTTTCTGGGTTCAATGGGCTTGAGGCTGAGGTCAGGCTTGGCACAGCAGCTCAGCAGCACAGTGCCTTTCTGTGGCTCCACCGGCCCCATCCCCATGTGCCCTGCAAGGGAAGCAGGTGAATGTGGGGTAGGAGGCAGCATCTGGAGCTGGAGGAGGTGAAGCTGTCCTCAGTGATGGGGTGTCTGGGATGTAGGGCAGTGGGAGCCCCAGGGGACAATACAAACCCTGTCCTTCTCCAGCCGTTCGCCCCAGGAGGAGGCAGGTTCGGCTCCTAACTGTTGTCGCTTCTCTCCCCGGTTCTCTCGCCCTCCGTGCTCAGGCTTGAGGGGTGCAGGTAAGGTTGTTCCCATCTCCTTCCTCCTGTGCTGTAAGGGCTGCACCACACGGCTTTCCCTTCCTGCTCCCTGCCTGACACCCTGCGCACCCCTGCACTTTCCCTTCTGCTTCTGGAGCTGCCAAGAGTCTTCCCAATGCTTTGCCTGGCCTTACTGCTCCTACACGCTCTTCCCTGCTCCCAGCACACTAACCAGCACAAAGCCAGCTGCAGCCGCATGCAGCCCCTGCCACCCACTGTCCTGAGCCTGCAGTGCTGGCTCTGGGTGGGCCCTGCTCCCTGGCTGGGATGGATGCTGGCTCTCCTGGGTGGTACCTGCTTGCTTAGGCTGGGAGGGGAAGGAGCTGGTGATGAGCAATGGTTGAATGGCCATGGGGTGGAGGAAGGGGGAAGTTTTTAGAGTGGGGGGCAGTAGGACAGGGTCAGGAACTGATGGGCAGGCACAGCACAAGGTCCTGGTCCCTCTGCCCAGCTGGTGGGGGGAGGCACAGGGACCTGGGGGTCAGATCCTGAGCCAATCTCTGTTCTGTCCAAGAGGAAGGCCAGCAGTGTGAAGATTTTCTTGTCCTCCCCGCTCTCAGCTGCAGTGCCACTGGTCCCTGTGCTTCTGCAGCTGGGAGAAAGGTGGCTGGGAGGACAGCTAGGAGGTGGAGGTGGTGAGAGGGACACATTTATTACTGGGGCTTTTCTGAGCAGCAACTGGAGTCTCCTTCAGGCTCCCTCTCCCTGCCCTGGCCATGCTGTTGCCCTCTCCCAGCCATGGGCACTCAGGTGGGCTCCTGTGCCCTGGTGCTCTCCCCAAGAGGACCTCCTCCACAGTCCTACTGGGTACACTGGGGTTGCCTGTTTCCTCTTGTGTAAAGTGTTTGTAGCAGCCCAGAACACTTTTCTGTGTCAGCTTTAGCAGGGTTTTTGGTGATGTTGAACAGCTGATCCCACTCAGTGCTGGTGACTCCACTGCTGTGCAGTAGTGCTTGGGCCCCAGCCAGGGGTTGGGGTCTGTCACTGGATATTGAACCCACAGTGCTGGATCCTCCACACTGGGGTCCTCCATCCCACTGCTCCATCCCCATCAACTGCAGGGGCTCATCTCTGGGACGGGTTTGCCAGCCCATAGCAGGGCTGTTGTGCTCCTGGAGTGACTTTGCCCTGTAGAGAGAGCAGGACCTCAGCAAGCATTGAGGCTGTCAGCCAGGGGATGCCTATAGCTGCATGGGCTTCTGTAGCTTGGGGTGAGATGTGCCCTGAGGACACAGTCACATGCCGTGGAGCTTCTCCAGCCTGAGTCCTGCCAAGTTACTTAGTCTTTTTTGCAATTCTGTGTGATGGCACCTGGTGTGATGCAACCCCACAGCACACAGAGGAATCCAGCTCCTGGAGGGAGGGGACAGCAGCAGCTGCAGATTTTACAGACCAAGGGTAGAATGAATTGCACACTTGCAGGACAATGGCTCTGGGGTGTTATAGGCCCTCCCCATCACTTGCCAGTGCTGTTCTTTGGAATTAGTTGCTGCAGAGGGTCCCTGCTGGGGATGTGTATCCTGTGCTGAATTTCCAACATGCCCTTCCTTCTTGCTTCAGGTGCAGCTGTCAGACACTGTGATGAGGAAAAGGGCTGGCTGGAGCCAGATCTCTTCAACTGCACTTCACCTGCCTTCAAGGAACTGTCTGTGCTGGTAATCCTCTTGGCTCTGCAGCCCTGACAGAGCATGGGCCCTCTGACACTGGCTCACAGCCAGATTTCAAAGCACTCAGCTCTCCAGGAGTGCCTGGAGTATGAGAGGGACTTGCCACAGTGCTCAGCACCTTTTTTTTTTCATCTCCTGCCCCCAAACCCATCCTGTGGGAGCACTGGTCTGAGCTTAAGTTCACTTGGCTTTGTCTAATCTGAGTGTCCCCTTCAGAAATTACCTGTGTCCTGCCACAGCATTTGGGAGGAAAATAAATAACCCTGAGCTGGGCTGAGTGGTTTGAAGCTGATGGGATGTCTGCTCCATGGAAGCTCTGTAGCCCCCAGATTCTGTCAGTGACAAATCCCTTTAAAATTTCCAGGCAAGTGTCTTCAATACTTGCAGCTCACCTGGGCTGAATTGAAACTGAAGCCAGGAGAGTTTCCAGGGAAGTATCGCCAGGCCCTTGCCCTGTCCTTTCATCTTGGCCTCTGTTGTGTGTGGCACTGGGTTAGCTGGGCCAGTGCAGCTCCTGGCGTGTTGCTGGAGACTGCCAGAAGTGCTCCCTGTTCTAGTGACCACGACTGTGACTGTCAGTGGCTTGTGCCATGGCTTCAAAAGTAATCTCTGTGTCCAGTGGGGCCCGCAGCATCCCAGTTTCCCAATAAGGAACCTGCTTAATTATTTAATCCCCTCTTTTCTCACCACTGGCAGCTGGAGGGCTTGGAGAGGAACAAGACTGAGCTCAACACAATTGAAGCCAAGAAGCTGGCCCACCGGCTCCGGGCTGTGACAGACCACATGGACCACTACTTTGGCAATGACGTGCACATCGCCTTCCGCCTGCTGTCCCGCCTCATGGCCTTCGAGAGCCAGCAGCGTGGCTTCGGCCTGACAGCCACACAGGACGCCCACTTCAATGAGGTGAGTCCTTCCCCCAGATCAGTGACTTCTGATGCTGCTTCTCCTGTCAGCCACCGTGAGCCTGTGTTTCTGAGGGCATTGAAGATGTGGTGAGACCCCATCAGGAGCACGGGGCTCCCCGGTGCCACACAGGCAGTGGCTCACAAAAGCGAGGTCACAGACATGGTCAG
The DNA here is from genome assembly GCF_001715985.3 of Manacus vitellinus. Classification (NCBI taxonomy): domain Eukaryota; kingdom Metazoa; phylum Chordata; class Aves; order Passeriformes; family Pipridae; genus Manacus; species Manacus vitellinus. Next base: position 12,269,184 of record NW_021939063.1, on the reverse strand, counting down.
GACTAGAGCACCAGCTGGTTGAGGAGAGGCAGAGACCTGGGTCCGTTCAGCCTGGGAAGGCAAAGGGAGGTCTTATTGCTGCCTGCAAGTCCCTCATGGCAGGAGTGCCTGGAAGATGTCTCTGTAGGGCACTGGTTGATGAGCGATGAGGGTGGAGGCCCACTGTAGCAGAAAGTACCTCTCTACCCCAAGCCCTTGTGCAGCAAGTTGGGCAGAGAGTACAGTGCTGCAGTCTAGGGGTGGCCAGAAAGGTCCCAAAGGCAGTGCTTCCTCACCCCCTACCCCCGTGTCTCTCCTGTGCAGAACCTGCTGCACGCAGGCAGCTCCGTGCTGGCGCCTGAGAACCGGGAGCACTGGGCCATGCTGCCACACGGAGAGCACGGCAGTGCCAGCCTCATGGAGCAGCTGCGGGACTACTCTGGCACCTTGGCCAGCAACATGAAACTCACCTACCTCAATCCCGTTGGTGTCGTCACCCCCAACATCAGTGAGTGGGAGCTGGCTGGGGCTGGGGCTGGTTGGGATGGTGCAGAGACACTCCTCCTTTACACCTGCTTCCCTTTTTATCTCACTGCATCTCAGGGAGGGTGCTGATAATGTACTTGGTGGCTCTCTTAAATGTGGGGAGGTGTTCATGAGAGATTTCCAGGGCCCATCCCTGCCTGGACTAGCTGACATGCCACCAAAAGCAGCAGAACCAGGAGTGTGCTGCCCACTCCCACTTACTTCCCAGTCTAGAGTGAAACAGCAGCTGATCTTGGTGGCTGAAGTAGTCTGCCCTATAGCAGAGCATGGATCTGGGCTGGGAAGGAGCACTGTGGGTCCTGAGATTTTTGTCATGTGTCATGCCCAAACACAGGACATAGCCACAACCCAGCCTGTGGCTCGTGTGGTCCTTTCGCCAGCGACTTGAAACCTGAGGTGCACTGAGCGTGACCCAGTGGCCAATTTACTAGGCCTTCCACTCTACATATGCTCCTCTGCATGTGCCTGAGCATGCCGTATCGCTAGTGGAGGAACCAACTCCATGATCCCGCCGGGACGTCTAGCCCTCAAGCTACCAACAGCAGCCTCTTCCGGGCCAAGCCACGCCATGGGACCTACCCACACCCACGTTGTGCTGCCGCTGTCTGTGCTGAGCCCGCCGAAAGCTGAAGGTGAGCATGTGAGCATCACTCAAGGAACAGCTTGGGTGGGTATGGCTGGCAGGAAGGATGTACAATCACGGAATGGTTCTGGTTGGAAGGGACCTTTAAAGGCCATCTAGTTTGCAGGTATACCCTGCCGAGACCTGGCTCTTGTCAGGGGTCCACAAGTCACCCCTGATAGCCTGAGCTTCTGGCTTCACCACATCCCAAAGGCTCCTGATGGCCTTGCAAGTTGTCTTCGGAGCAGCACATGTGTATATGTGTTCTCACCACCCCCTTGTGTGCCTCAGCTGCCCCTACAGCAATGCCCACACTGGCTGGGGGCGAAGGGAACTACACTGTGGAGAGCTCCTCCCCAAGGCAGGCGCTGCCAGAGCCTGAGCCCACTCTCACTGTGGTCATTCTCATCATGTACCGCACCCTCGGGGGGCTGCTGCCTGCACGCTACCAGGTGGATCGTCGCAGTGTCAGGTACGTCCCCTCCCTGTTGCTCCCACAAGCACTCGTGGAGAGGGGCTGGCTGGACTCTCTTCTGTTCCCTCCAGCAATTGCCAAGAGTGTCTGCAATGGTGTGGGTTTGGTTCTCAGCCAGGCAGTCCCACAGTGCTCTGCCTGTTCCCCACTGTGGTGTTGCTCTGTCCCATGTTTCCCAACCCCTTGGTGTGGACCTGTGCACAGCCTGTGCAGACCTGTTCCTTGTGAGATGTCAGGACAGAATGTCTGGGAAGTCCCCAAGGGTCTGTGGATGCCATGCACAGTGATGGTAGAGCTCTGTTCCTCCTTGCAGGCTCCCCAAGAATCCTGTGATGAACTCCCCCATCGTGAGTGTGTCTGTATTCAGCAATCACACCTTCCTGCAAGGGCCCCTGGACACCCCTCTTGTACTGGAATTTTACCTGCTGGAGACAGCCAACAGGAGTAAACCTCTCTGTGTCCAGTGGAACCACTCCAACCCGTGAGTCGAGCATGGCCGGGCTGCTCTCTTTGAGCTGCTTTCCCCAGACACCTCCTCATTCCCCAGGTTTCCTTGGTTGTAACAGTCCGTGTACCTGGGCAGCACTGGGATGTGGGGGATTTCCACTCTCTCCTGGTGGGGTTCCCTGCTGGGAGGGCACAGCAGAGTCATAGAATTATTTAGGTTGGAAAAGCCCTCTAAGACCATTGAGTCCAACTGTTAGCCCTGCACTCTTCAGCCCACCACTAACCCATGTCCCTGAGTGCCACATCCACACTCTGGCTCCAGTAGTTAAGCTGTAGGAGTGCAGTTGTATCTGCTGGCAGAAGAGCCGTGCCAGTCACCCATCTTCTCTGCAGTTCCTCCCCCACACACCACACTCATCTGTCTTCTCTCCTAAGTGCACTCTGCTTTTTGGTGGCTGCAGGACCAACCCCTCTGGCTTCTGGACAGCCAGGGACTGCGAGCTTGTGTACCGAAACACCACACACGTCCACTGCCAGTGCTCCCAGTTTGGCACCTTTGGGGTTTTGATGGACAGCTCGCACCGAGAGGTAAACTCTGCCCGTGGGGCTGTGGGCAGTGGTGGAGACTGTTAAATAATAATAAACAGGCACAGGCAGAAAATTTCTTGTGGGCACAACTAGAATTTGAGAACTCTGCAAGCATCCTGTGTCTTCCCCTAACACCACTGTTTGCTTTTGGTTCTCTGCTGCTTCAGCAACTGGAAGGTGACCTGGAGACTTTGGCAATTGTCACCTATTCCTTGGTGTCTCTCTCCTTGGTGTCTCTGCTGTTGACCTTCTCCTTCCTGACCTGCCTCAAAGGCCTCAAGTCCAACACCCGTGGCATCCACTCCAACATATCAGTCACCCTCTTCTTCTCTGAGCTGCTCTTTCTCCTGGGGATCAACCGCACTGAGAACCAGGTCTGTGGCTGAACCAGCATGCCCATGGGGTGAGGGTGAGGTGTGGATGATGCCATTAGCATTGGCACAGTGGCACCATCTCTGAGTGGCTTCTGTCTCCCCAGTTTCTTTGCACTGTGATTGCCATCCTCCTCCACTGCTTCTTCCTCTCCACCTTTGCCTGGCTCTTCGTCCAGGGCCTCCACATCTACCGCATGCAGACCGAAGCCCGCAACGTCAACTTCGGGGCCATGCGTTTCTACTATGCCATTGGCTGGGGAGTGCCTGCCATCATCACTGGTAAGAGCTGCTTGTCCTGCAACCGTGCCAAAACCATTTGTGCTGGTTCTCAGCAGCCTCCTGACCACCTGGTATTGCCCAGCTCACCCAGTGTGGAGAGCTGAAGGTGGGTTTGCCATGGACAGCAGCACTGGCAGCAAGCAGTGCTGGGGTGGTCAGCTGGGGACCATGTATCAAGGGCTGTTTTCTTGCCTCCTGGGGAGAAGTAATTTCTCAGCAGACCTCCCCATGGCTTATCCCAGGACTTGTAGCTGAGGTCTCCTGCTTTCCTAAGCCTGCATGCTTGGGTGACCTGTTGCTGGCAGTGAGTGCCTGCTGGGCTGGGCTGTATCAGGGATGCCTGAGGAAAAGGAAATAAAGGCCCTTGGTGCTGGGGTTCGCAGTCCTGGCTCTTTCCCTGTGGTGGGGAAGCCTGTGCACAGGGCAAGGAGCAGGGAGAGAGCCTCTTCACTGCCTTCAGTGCTGCAATGGGATTGATATGGCTCGGACAAGTCCAAGGCTACTGGGTCTGGACCTGACCTCTCCCTTCTTCTTGCAGGGCTGGCTGTTGGCCTGGATCCTGAGGGCTATGGGAACCCTGATTTCTGCTGGATTTCCATTCATGATAAGCTGGTCTGGAGCTTTGCAGGCCCCATTACTGTCGTCATTGTGGTAAAACCCTGTCCTGTTTCACCCACAACCCTCTCCTGCCTCCTTTCTCCGCACCATGGGCACTTGCTCCTCCTTGGCTGCCCACTGCCTGCCCCATTCTATGTACCCACCCCTCCCTCAGTTAGAGGCCTTCTTTTTGTCCCTCCTCACTCCAGTCAAATCTGGGGGAGGCCATGGCTCGGGCATGAAGGGGAAAGGAGGGGATGTTTGCATGGGCCTGGTGGACCTGGAGTCTGCCCATGTTCTGCACTGGGGAAGTTAGGTCAGAGCCAGCCCTTGGCACAGCTTCTAATCGGTGCCAACGCTTTCAGATGAATGGGGTCATGTTCCTGCTTGTGGCCAAGATGTCCTGTTCCCCAGGCCAAAAGGAGACCAAGAAGAAATCGGTTCTGTGAGTATTAGTGGCCAAACTCCCAGCAGAGCTCCGACAGCTCATGGTTTTTAGCATTTTCAGTGACCATCCTCCTTCTTCCACCATCACAGAGGGCCCCTCTGTGCATCAGTGTCAGCCTCGCAGCCACTCTCCTCTCCCACACCTGCCAGCCACATTAACCCTTCCTAAATTTTGTCCTTTCCTCTTGTTCCTACGTCCTCATCTCCACACTGACCCACCAACTGGTCCTCCTTCACCACCTGCCCTCACAGCCACCCCATGTGTCTGCTTGGATTCAACACTTCACCCTTGTCAGCTACCAGCACCTGCTTCTTCCTCTCCTACATGCTCCTGAGGACCTTTTCCCACTCCCTTCTGAGCCAGCCCTGGAACATGGTTCAGCTTTCTGTGGCTCCAAATGACCTGTGTTTGCCATGTGTGATCCAGAAGGGAAGGCCTGGGAGTTGGCAGGAGCTGGTCCGCTTTGCAGGGATGTGCCCACAGTGCTGGGAATGACAGGGAGGGCTGGAGAGGATCGCTTTCCCCTCTGGATCTCTGTCTGTGAGCACTAGACTGTAGATTAACAGTACGCACTAACCTCTTGGTGTGTGTCTGTGTGCCTGTCTGTCTGTCTGTCTCTCTCTCCAGCATGACGTTACGGAGCTCCTTTGTTCTGCTTCTAGTTATTAGCACTACCTGGCTCTTTGGCCTCTTGGCTGTCAACAACAGTGTCCTGGCTTTCCACTACCTCTACACTGTCCTCTGCAGCCTCCAGGTAACTGCCCAGCCTCTGCTGGGGAGGGCATGGGTCAGCCCAGGAGAGCGTCCCTGTGGTCCCCACAGCCATCTGTGGAGAGTGGGTGGCCTGCACTGAGCTCCCAGCATCTTGCTGTGCTCCTTGTCCCTTCTGCTGTCACCACTGTGACGCTGTGACTGGCAGTGAGTGACTCCTGCCCGTCCTTGCTGCTGTGCCTCTGGTGAGTAGGAGGTGGCTGCAAGGTGTTTGGTTCAGAGGTGACATCCAAGGGATAGCAAGGCCCATCTTTGGAGGGAAGGTACCTCCATGCTCTCAGAGGGCAGAGCAAGAGGACAGCATGCAGCAGAAGTGTTGGACACCCAAAATCAGACCTGTGGCAACACCTTGCCAACCTCCTGCTACCACTGTGGCTGGTGTTGCTGCAGGGGACCCTGCCATCTGCTCCTTGGCTACTGCCAGCCAGGAGGACACCCCACCCTTTCCTCTCTCACCCATGGCCACCATGGGTGGTACCTCCGATCAGCTTTGGGGCGTCTTTGGTGCATCCCAGTCCTGGTGGCCACCAGAGCCAATGTGCTGGGCTCCTGAGGAGCCAGGGATTGTCCCTCCACTGGTGCTGTGGGCAAGCGGGTCAGCTGGCAATGAGGGGCTGTCTCTCAGGGCATCTCTCCCCACAGGGCCTGGCTGTGCTGGTTCTGTTCTGTGTGCTAAATGAGGAGGTGTGGGAGGCCTGGAAGCTGGCCTGCCTCGGCAAGAAAGGGCAGAGCGAGGAGGCCGTGAGGAGCACACAGGTGGGCGAGAGCAGAGCAGCCCAGGGCTCTGGGGTCAGGCTGCATGTCTGGGACTGGAGCTGACAGGCATGTCCCCACTTCCCCATGGCAGCTGCCATAGCAACTCCTTAACATACCCTCTCCCTGCCCTTCCCAGGGCCCCAGTGCCTACAACAACACAGCGCTGTTTGAGGAGAGTGGGCTCATCCGCATCACCCTGGGGGCCTCCACAGTCTCCTCAGTGAGCAGCGTGCGCTCTGCCCGCACTCACTCCAGCCAGCGGGCGTACCTCAGGTAGGGAGCGGGGCTCTGGGGGGCCACAGTGCCCGGGCAGACAGAGGCTCCTGACCATTTGGGCCTTCTGTGTTTCAGAGACAATGTGACGGCACGTCAGGGCTCGGTCCTGGATCACAGCCTGTTGGCTCATGCTGGACCCACGGACATTGACGTGGCCATGTTCCACCGTGATGCTGGGGGAGGTAAGACTCAGCCCTGTGCCTGGATTTGGGGCCAACTCTGTGCATCCTAAATTAACTCCTGGCTTAAGGAAATTCTTCCCAGTGCAGGCTCTGGCTATATGGTTACACCCTCCACCCCATGCTCAGCTGTGACTTCCAAACACTGTGGATAGGAGGGAAAGGCAGCTACTGTGTCATTTAGCACAGCCTCCTCCTGGACAGATGGCAAAGGGCATAGCCAAGCCCCAAGGGGCTAGAGATGGAGAAAGCAAGAGAGGGAACATTGGCTGTTGTGGGATCTGTGGGAATACTGGGCTGTCCAGGACAGTACAGACATTTGACTCACTGGAGTGAGACCAGCAGGAGCCACCCTCACAGCTGGGGCATGGAGCAAACAAGCAGAGGCTGAGGGAGGTAGGTTTGCTCAGCCTGGAGGAGGAGGCAGAGGGGATCTTATGGCTGTTTGCAGCTGCCTTACAGGAAGGTGCAGTGAGAGGGAGCCAGACTCCTCGTGGGTACCTGGTGATAGGGCCAGGGCAGCTGGCACAGGCTGCTGCTGAGGGAAAGGCAGTGAGGGGTAAGTCACTCTCGTAAGTGTGGTCAGCTCTAGGGTATTGCCGCCTTCCTGGCACTGCCACGAGAAGCCTCTCTCACCTTCATTCCAAACATCTCCCTGACACACACTGTGCTCCTGCAGACCAGGACTCGGACTCTGACAGTGACCTGTCTCTGGATGAAGAGCGCAGCCTCTCCATCCCATCCTCGGAGAGCGAGGAGAATGTGCGCCTGCGGGGCCGCTTCCAGCGCCAGTTCAAGCGGGCGGCACACAGCGAACGCCTCCTCACTAACCCTGCCAACACCACTCCCAAAGGCAAGTCCCAGGGCTTTGGCAGGGAAAGGGATGAGCTCAGGTCCCTGGGGGACAGGCCATGTCTTGTGATGGCTCAATTGCTGCTCACGGAAATATTCTCTCCCTCTTCCCTGGGCCCTGCATCCTTCAGATGTGGACGGCAATGACCTCATGTCATATTGGCCGGCTCTGGGCGAGTGTGAGGTTCACCCCTGCTCCCTGCAGAAGTGGGGCTCCGAGCGGAAGCTGGGATTTGACATCAACAAGGATGCAGCCAACAATAATCAGCCAGACCTGGCTTTGACCAGTGGGGATGAGAATTCCCTCACCCAGACCCAACGGCAGAGAAAAGGTAACAGCCTGGAGCAAGCGGGCAAGGGTGGCCTTGCCTGTGTCAGGATGACTTGGCCTGACAGCATCAGATCCATCTGACTGTGTCCTTGGGGAGGTATGGCTTATCTCCCTGGTTTTCCTGCTCTTTTTGCTTTTGTGCGAAGATTTGACTTCTCTTTCTGTCTGGTGCAGGGATTTTGAAGAACCGTCTTCAGTACCCACCGACTCTCCAGGGCCTGCCATCCGTTGGCAGGATGACCAACGAGCTGACGTGGTACAAGACCTCCACGCTGGGTCACAGGGCTGTCCCTGCTGCCTCCTATGGCAGGATTTACTCTGGAGCTGGCAGCCTGTCGCAGCCAGCCAGCCGGTACTCGTCACGGGAGCAGCTTGACATGCTGATGAGGAGACAGATGTCCCGGGAGCAGCTGAGCAGACACAACTCAGGAGAGTGCTTGGAAGCTGTGCCCAGTCGGCATGGGTCCAGGGAGGAGCTGGACACTATCCCCAGCAGGCATGGGTCTACTGAACACCTGGAAAGTATCCCAAGCAGACATGCATCTAGGGAAAACTTGGATCTACTCACTGCTAGGCCCAGTCAGAGAGATCATGGGAACACGTTGCCTCGGAGACAGGGCTCCAGAGACTGCCTTGACACTTTACCCTGCAGATTTGGGTCAAGAGAGCAGCTAGACTGTGGGCCAGTGAGAGAAGTCTCTAGAGAGTGGCTAAACACATTGCCAAGTAGGCAAGTGTCCAGAGACCGAATAGACATGTTACCAAGTCGAGATACTTCTCGAGAGCAATTGGATTTACTTTCTAGAAAACAGCCTTCAAGGGACCTGCTAGCATCAGCTAGACAAGCTTCAAGGGAACAGCTGGACTTTCTATCCAGAAGATCTAATTCCAGAGAGCCTCTGGACACAGTGCCTAGCAGGCAGCCCTCACAGGACAACCTGGGGAGTCTCTCTCGGAGGCAGCTGTCTAGGGAAAGCCTAGAGCCGCTGTCGAGGAGACACCCTTCTAGGGAGAACCTGGAGGCCATTCCCAGCCGACATCCTTCCACTGAACAGTTAGATATCCTTTCTTCTATCCTTGCTTCTTTTAACTCCTCCGTCCTGTCCTCAGTGCAATCTTCCAGCACGCCTTCAGGCCCCCAGACCACCGCCACCCCCTCTGCCTTGCAGACCTCAACACCCTCCGCAATGTGTCCCTCGACGCCTCGCTCTGCCACCTCCCACAGCATTTCGGAGCTGTCACCAGACTCAGAGTAAGTGTGTTCCTTCCTTCCTCAGCCAGCTCTTGTGCATTCCTCAGCTGATCTTGTGCATTGTCCACCTGCTTGGCTTCTTCCCGAAAGGGGTTTGGTTTGGAGGGAGAGGGCTGTATAAGGGTGAGTCCCCAGGGTGAACGGCATTTATCTCCTGGTCCTGAACAGTGACTGGGCAGGGAGAAGCTTCAGGTGTGACAGCTCTGGGTGTTTGCAGTGCAGCACGGGCAGGAACATCTGTGTATGTGAGTCTACCCACTCTGCCAGAGACAATGGCCCTTGCTTGTGGCCTGTGGGGATTCGGGGACGATGCTCTGTGCAGCCAGGCTGGCCTCATGGCTGGTCCCCTTGGTCAATGCTGGCTCTAAGTCCCAGTGAGTGGAGGTATGCAAGGGCCAGGCTGGCTGGAGAGGAGGGAGCCCAAATCCTAGGGGAGCTCTGCCTACCCCAGCCATGTTTCTCCCCAGGGACCCTGTCCCATTCTGTCATTTCTTCCCCTCCAGCTCTGGTCCCTGCTGGTACTGCTGCTACCACACCCCACCGCACCTCATCCCTCCTTTCCTCTTCCCTGAACTCAGGGACTTGGATACAGTTGTTCCTGCCCTGACATGGGAGTGAGTCTCTGCCCTGTCCCCATCTGGCCTAGCAGGGGAAGGATGCTGGAGCCCAGGGGAGATGCCATGTCTTAATGCTGTTTTTCTTTCCTCTGAGAAGAATAATGAGAAGCGAGGGCCATTCCTGAGGGGCCGAAGTTGTCCAGAAGAGAGATGGAAGAAGCAGAGCCCTTCGCCAGGCACTGCCAGCTGAGGTTTGGTGTCCCCAGGGGGCAGGGGCCAGAACCGATGGTGGTCAGAGGCCCAAAACCAACCCTGCCTTCCCCTGCCCTGTGGGCCGAGGGGCCGGCAGTGCACACCACCCACTGCCAGGAGCCTCCAGGCTCTCAACTGCTGCTGTGCTCCCCATCACCTGCCCGGTGTGACAGGTAGTACTGGGCAAATCCAACCCGCCAGGGCTGAGCTCTTTCTCTGCGAGCTGTTTGTACATGGGGTGTGCCTGTGTGTGTGTGGAGGGTGGGCGGTGGCAGAGGGACAGAGATGGAGCCCAGGACGTGGGAGCAGGGGAGGGTTTTCTACCTTTTTGTATCTTTGTAATCAGAGAGAAAAGAAATTTCTATGGTTATTTTTACGGATGGTCTGTTCCCGGGACCTGGAGCATTTGTTTCACCAACAGCCCTTTACCACCTTCCCTGGGGTTATGAGGACCACAATCCCAGTGGACTGGAGAGACAGTGCCAGGCAGTCCTTAAGTCTTTGTTGGCACTGCTTTGCCCAAGCCGCATTGCAGGACAGCTGGCCCTGCTGCCCCCCACCCTCCCACTGTGCAGCTCCACATGTGTCTTGCCACCCTCCTCCTGCCTGGTGTCCCTCAGCCCCATGCAGCCAGGCCTCCCTCTGCCCTCCCATGGAACCCTCCCACTTGGGGCTGCCCCACCTCGGTGAGGGGCTGTGTGCCAGTGAGAGCACAAACGAATGGGGCAGCAAATTCAGGAGTAGGGACCTGCTGGGGAGGAGACAAGCTTTGCTGTGCAGCCCTGTCCTGTACCAGGATGGTCCCAATCTCATCAGTGCTGGTTACCTCTGTTCAGCAAGGGAGCACTGTGTTTTTACCCACTGGGTGTTGTGCTCTTTAACCTGGATGTTACAAAGCAAATCTCTGTTGGTTTGTAGGTCCAGGCAAGGAGCTGGATGACCCTTGTCCTGCTCAGCAGCAGGCTAGGCTATTCCCAGAGCCAGTGCTCCCTCTGCAGAGGATTAGCATCTGCAGGAGCATGATGTGGCTTCAGTCTCAGGGTCCAGCATTGCCCACAACAGTTGTATCTAGCTGTATCCCTGGGAGCTCTGCATATATCTGCTATCCTCTGACTAACAGAGGACCCCAGATCAGAGTGGCCTGGATTTTGGGAGATGGAGATAAACAACACTTTGCCCTCTCTGGAAATTCAGGTTGCCCTGATGGTGTCTCTGCTCAGCCTGGGGCCTGGCCTGGGGCTCCTACTAGCCCTGCCATGAAGTAACACTCCTTTGTGCCTACTCCAGCCTCGGGCCAGGGCATTTGGCTCAGGGGGCTGGCATGCTCCCTCTCACCGGCTGAGCGTGGTGCCTCTGCTCAGCCGCCCCGTGGTGCTCTTGGGGCTGTGTGACCGTGTGCCCCTTACTGCCTTACTGCCACACTGCCGTAGCATCTTACTGTAGCCCAGCCTGACATGTTTACAGAAGAGGACTTGTGCTGCTGTCCTCCAGGCCCCTGGGGAAGCCAAGGCCTCTTGGCTACATCCCAGAGTCAGTGGGAAGAGCGCAGAGGGAACAGAAGGGCTGGTGACTGGGGAGGTGCCTTGGCCCCCCGGCACAGCCCTGATGAGGCAGGCTCACTGTTTTCCCAGGGATGAGGACAGCAGGGCCTGCTGACATGTTTACATGCCATTCGGAACCAGTGTGCAGAGGGAAAGCCTGCTGGCCCCACATGCTGGGAACAGCCAGGCCCCTCCATGCTGCCCATCTTTGCCTTTGGGAACAAGCTCGTTTACATGTTTCTCTCCGGCTGTGCAGTGCCGGCACCAGAGTCTTGGGATTCCCTGCCTATGGTGCTGTAGGGCCCATGTTTCTGCCAAGTTGGGTATGGGGCTCTTAATGCTGGTGCCAAATGGAGAGCAAGTGACAAGTGCCAAAAAGAAGAGAGCAGTGGAGCTGATGGCCGTCCCCACAGACCTGGACTGGTCAAGAAGCAGGAGTCTACTTCTTGCAGACCAGTCTTTGGCTTGGTCCCTGATTGTAATGCTGTGACCTGGGCTCTGGGGAGCATCCTCCTTGGGTTTGGGTTTTTTCCTTTGCGGGGTTTGGTTGGGTTTTTTCCTCTCTTTGTCTCCCGATTCTGTTGGCAGGGAGTGGGGAGATGCCCGTGCCCCCTCTCTGGCTGTGTAAAAGTGTATCATGGAAGCGCCAGATTTGGAAATAAAAGTCTATAAAATGGTGCTGGCCTCTCTGCCATCTCTCCCTGTGCAGTGGATCCATGGATGGGGCAACGAGTGCAGCGCCTGGGCTTGAGCTGATGGTGGGAGGAGGCTTGGGTGGGAGCTCCCAGCCAGCTTGTAGGCTGAAGGGGAGTTGCCCGGAACAGGGTGAGGTGACCAGAGGACAGGGACTTAAGGTGCTGTCAGTTGCCTGAACTGGGCTGTGTCCAGGCCGGTTCACCCAGAGCTGGGATGGGGTGCAGTGGTGGCCAGTGGCCCCAGCACTGCCAGCAGGGCTGTGGTGCCACAGTGGCTGTGGTTAGCCGTGGGACCTGTGCCTGGCAGCAGCTGGCACCCCCAATCAGACCTAGACCAAGGGAAGAAGATCCATTGTCCAAAGGCTGCCTGACCTCAGCGGTGTCAAGCTGGGTGCCAGCAAGGAGAAGAAAGTGTGTGGAGGAGAGGCCAAGCGTAATCCTGATGCCCTCTGTCCCTCCCTTCCTGTTGAAGAGGAAAGAGCAGGAGATCGAAGGGCAGCATCGATCCACAGCACCCTGAGCAAGGGTCACCATCAATTGCCATCCCTCTGTCCCTCACAGGCTCCATCCTCTAAGCAGTTGGGGGCCAGCTCAGGGTGGCCCTTGGGAGTTGCAGCAGCAGTGCCAGGAGCTGTGGTCCTGTCCTGCAGGTCTTGAGGCTGGGGGGAGGGAGGATAAGGGCCGGGGAGAGCTGGCTGGGGTGGCAAGGGGGGGTCACAGATAGAGTGGCCAGCCCAGGGTGCAGGTCAGGGGCTGGACGCTGGGATGTGGGAAGGAATGGCACGGGTGGGGACAAGGAGCAGCGATAAGGAGGCACTAAATGACACTGGTGCTGTTTGCTTCCGAGCAGGAGCCCTAGGATGGCCTCTGATTCACTCTGCTGGGTGAGTGAATAAACAATGAGGAGGCAATAGTCACACAGTGCCTGTGTCAGCATCAGTGTGCCTTTACCTGGCCACGGTGGGACTGATGGGCATGTGGGTGGACGGCAGGGGCCAGGGATGTGGGAGAGGCTGAGGGAGCAGGCTCAGTCCTGCTACCTGAAAGGTGCATGGCTGCTGTGGGACCTGGGTCATGCTCACCACAGGGAGAGCCAGAGTGGCCATGGGTTACCCTACACCAGGGAGGGGGACGAGTTGCTCTGACTCTGGAAATTGTGGCCCTGGATGTCACTGCTTACTCTGCTCTCCAGCCCTATCCCACCACTCGGGGACCCAGGACTCTTTGATGCCTGGCCCTGCCCACTGCCTTCACCCCACACCCTGGTACCAGTCAGTTACCGGTGCCTGGATTTCCTCGGTCATGTCCCTATGGGACCGGGCCAAGCATGACTCAGAAGTTCTCTGAAACCAATTCTAGGTCATGATGGAGCCCAGGAAGGAATGAGGGGTTCAGTGGGACTCTGGTGCCCGCTGGGGACCTTTGGAACAAGATAACGGCTGGGTCTGTGCAAATTGTGGGAGAGCGGGGCAGTCCACAGGGCACAGCACACCTCTTCCAAGCAAGGTAAGCAAGGGGCTGTGGAAAATACTCTGGATGCTATGACCTGAGGCTGTGGGTAGCCCTTCTTGTCCTGGACAGAGCTCCTGCTCCAGGACATGGGGTGGGGAAGGGACACCCATGGGAGCTGTGGGAGCACAGGAGGAGGATGTCAGGACCTTGAGCAGTGCCCTGAGGTGATGAGTGCCCAGCAGCTCTTGGCAGGAGGTTGGCACTAGGATGTGCCCAATGGCAAGAAGACCACTGCTCTGCACCTGGCATGGGTGGTTGGGCATGGCAGCACCCTGGGTATGGCTGCAGACCAGGAGCTGAGACTGGAATGGACAGTCCCCAATATGGGATGGTTTTGGGGACAGTGGTGACAGTTCTGGGCCTGCCACAGCTGAGGAACTCAGCGCACCAGGGTATGGAGGGGAGCATGGTGGGTGCCATGGGTGCAGCAGTGGGGCTGGGAAGCAGGCAGCTTCTCGGCAGGGCAGGAGGAAGGGCAGGAGGAAGGACAGGAGTCAGGGAGCGGTGTCTCAAAGATCATGGGCTGGCTTTAATAAATAGGAGGAAGCAGAGCGTGCACCTGCCTGCCAGCTCCTGACCAGCTTGGGCACAGCAGGTAGGAGTGATAACGGGGCAACACAGGGACTCGGGCTGGCACAACTCCAGGCACCCTGTGAGGGGATTTTGGGTCCAGTTGTATCTCAGGACCAGGCAGGCCACCAGCTGGGTGAGCCCAGCAGGATGGTGCAGGTCTCAGCCTAAGCCCTGAGCAAGATCAGACTGTGGATCTATACAGAGATGCCTCAGTCCCACCATCCCAGCCCTGAGAAGGGTGAGACCTCAGCCCAGCCTCCCTCCTCTGACCACAGGCTCACCTCGACTCTCCAGTGCAGTGGTCAGGGGAGGACACTCCCAGAGACATGGAAAGCCGTGACTTTTGCCGGGGGTTCACATTCCTGCTCCCCTCATGCGCAAAGGGACAAAGTCTGCAGACGGGGCTGTGGGATGGCCAGGGCTCTGCTCGGCAGCTGTGCCCTGCCCTGCTGTGGTACACGGAGGGGAAGGGTGGTGGGCACCGAGGTGGGTCCTGCACGGGCAGGCAGAGGAGGAGCTCCCCTGGGGCAGCTCTGCTGGCAGACCCCGCCTGTGCATTCCATTGCGCAGAGGGGTCTGGTGCGGGGCAGGAGCAGGCAGCACTGATTGCCGAAGCCTCAGCTCCCTCCCTGCCCACCTGCCGTTGTGAGCCACTGCCGCTGCTTCAGGACTCCCAAAGCTCGGCTCATGCTTATCCTCAGGGCCAATCCTGCCTGCCTGGCCGAGATGGGATGGCTCTGTGTGGCGAATGGAGTTGGAGGAGGGGCTGGGGCGCGGGTGGGGTGCTGGGTGTCCCCAGCTATGGGGGTGTAGCTGAGCTGTCCCTGATGTCCCTGCAGTAGACTGGCATGCGGGAAGGTCAGGTGGGCATGGCAGCAGAGATGGCACTGAGCCACCGAGCACCCCGTGAGGTGCTGAGTGAGGCTGAACTGGAGGAGGTGGCACAGCGGAAGCCTCCCACCAAGCCCTCGGTGCGTCTCCGCAAGATCAGGTAGGACCATATGGCCAGGGGGATGTGCCTGGACCTCACCAGGCACTGTACAGCCCAGCCCCACCACCACGGGGAGCTGCAGACCTGGGGATCCTTTCCCCTAAGTTGAAGTACCCGTGTCCCTACTTTGTTCTCCTGACTGGAGGGACACCCGGCTCCAATGGATGGAGCTGGGTGTCCCATGGGACTCATTGCATCTCATGGGGCCCTGTCTACCCCTACTGATGTCCCCAAACCCCTGCACTTGTGCTCAGCCTCAGCTCCTACTCCTTTCCCTCCAGATGCACGGGCTCCGCTGCCAAGTCCCTGCTGTTCCGTTTCCTGCCCTTCCTGTACTGGCTGCCCCGCTACCCAGTCAAGGACTGGCTCCTGGGGGACATTACTTCAGGCTTCAGTGTGGGCATCATGCACCTGCCCCAGGGTGAGTGATGCCCAGGCTTCCAGAGGCTCCCTGCGGGTTGGGGAGGGCCAGGAGTTGGCCCTTCATGACATTTCTCCCTGCTCCACCATCCAGGTCTTGCCTATGCACTGCTGGCTGGGTTGCCACCCGTCACCGGTCTCTACTCTTCCTTTTACCCTGTCTTCCTCTACTTCTTCTTCGGGACATCAAGGCACAACTCTGTAGGTGAGCTGAGGGACCATGTGCTTGGACAGCAACGGTGGGGAGGGAGCGAGGATGAGAGGGACAAGTCTTCATCCGTGGCTCAGCATTGCCACAGGAATGGTTGGGGGGGGCCTTTCTTGCCTTTACTTTGCCCCATCAAGAAGGTGATTGGCCAAACCAGAGCCAAAGCACAGTGGGTGGGCTTTGAGCCTTGCCAGAGGGGAAAGGAGCTGACCCCTTAAGAGGTACCCTCAAAAAGGTCCTGGTGCTCACCTTGGGCTCCCTGCCCACACTCTACCTGTCCCCAGGTCCTTTCGCCGTCATCTCTGTCATGATCGGGAGCTTGACGGAGTCCCTGCTGCCTAGTGAGGACTTCCTGGAGTCCGTCAATGGCAGCAATGCCACAGTCAATGAGGCATTGCGGGATGCTGCCAGGGTGGAGCTGGTGGCCACCGTCACTGTCCTGGCAGGCATCTTCCAGGTAAGGTGGCCCCAGCCTAGTCTAGCAGAGAACAGTGGGCTGTAAGCTGTGGGTCACTTCTGGTACCTCTCCTTTCAGGTGGCCCTGGGTCTCCTGCAGTTTGGATTTGTGGTGACCTACCTCTCGGACCCGTTGGTGCGTGGCTACACCACTGCTGCCTCCGTGCATGTCCTCGTCTCCCAGCTCAAGAATGTCTTCGGGGTCTCCGTGGGCGAGTACTCAGGTCCACTTTCATTGTTTATGGTAAGTGGGGGCTCACTGCTGCCCAGAACCCCCTGGGGGCTTACCTGTGGGGCACATAGAGTCCTCCATAAACCTTCTGGGGGAGACATCTGATTTCCTGAGCACATTCCCTCCTTCTGTATCCTCTAGACTGTCATTGAGATCTGCAAGAAGCTGCCACAGACCAACGTGGGCACCCTGGTGACTGCCATCATTGCCATGGTGGTCATCTTCATTGTGAAAGAGCTCAACCACAAGTTTGCCGCCAAGCTGCCCATGCCCATCCCCATCGAGCTTATCACGGTACCCAGAGCTGCCCCAGCTTGCTGTGGGGATGCAGCCATGCATATTCCTGTCCCTTTCAGGGAGGGGAGGCGTGGGATGGGGTTCCTTGGCGAGTGCAGCTCCAGGGCACACATCATGCCCTCCTCCTCCTCGTCCTCCTCCTCCTCCTCCTTCTCCACTGTCCCTGTGCAGAAAGGCCCTGCCTCACTCCAGTCATTCTCCCCCAGATCATCATCTCCACTGGCATCTCCTACGGTGTCAACCTGAGTGACAAGTTTGGCATCTCCGTGGTGGGCACCATCCCCAGCGGGTGAGCAGGGCCAGGTGGTGGCGGGGGCTGGGCAGGGGCACAGCCACCCACAGCACCCCTGTTTGAGCCACATCTCTCTGTCTTGAATGTAGGTTGAAGCCACCTGTGGTCCCTAATTTCAGCTACTTTGGGCAGGTGGCAGGCAATGCCTTTGCCATTGCTGTGGTTGGCTATGCCATCTGCATCTCCCTGGGCAAGATCTTTGCCCTGAAGCATGGCTACAAAGTGGACAGCAACCAGGTGATGCTCTGAGGTGCAGGGCCCCCGCCCTGGGTGAAAGCCAAGCTTCCCTTTGCAGCCAGAGGAAAGCATGGTGCTGCCCTCCTGCTGCTCTGTCCCTGCAGGAGCTGATTGCGCTGGGCCTCTGCAACTTCCTGGGAGGCTTCTTCCAGTGTTTTGCCATCAGCTGCTCCATGTCGCGGAGCCTGGTACAGGAGACCACAGGTGGCAACAGTCAGGTGGGTCTGGGCAACACTGCCTCCCTCTGTGGGGCTGGAGCAGGGGCAGGCAGCACAGTGAGCAGTGGGGGCTCACCCCTCACCTCCCTCTCTCCTTCCACACAGGTAGCTGGTGTCATCTCATCCCTGGTCATCCTGGTGACCATCCTGAAGATCGGAGAGCTCTTCTATGACCTGCCCAAGGTACAACTAGTCCCATGGCCTCTGTGCCACATCCCACCCCTGTGCCTATCCCATGGCATGGTAGTGTGGCAGCGGAACAGCCAAAGCCCACTCCTAGACCTTCCCTCAGCTTCCTCATAGCTGCAGAGACTTCTCTTTTAGGCCATCTTGGCTGCCATAATCATCATCAACCTCAAGGGCATGTTTAAGCAGTTCAGTGACCTCAGTATGCTCTGGAAATCCAACCGAGTGGACCTGGTAAGGTGCTGATCAGCCTTGGGGCTGTGCTCTTGTCCCTGGAGAGGGTTTCTCCACCCTCCCTGAGGCTTGTGGGTGCTCAAGGGAGGCCATGCTGCAGCTGACCGTGTCCCCTCTCCAGATGGTCTGGATTGTGACATTTGTGGCCACCCTCCTGCTGAACTTGGACATTGGCCTGGCGGCCTCGGTGGCCTTTGGGCTGCTCACGGTCATCTTCCGCACCCAGCTGTGAGTACCCTGGGGCTGGGGTTGATGCTGCATCCCGAGGGCAGGAGAAGCCCGTGGTGACCTCAGCCCCTCACTGTGTTCCCCGCAGCCCCCACTACTCCGTTCTGGGGCGCATCTCCAACACCGATGTCTACAGGGATGTGGCGGAATACGAGATGGTAACAGCACCGGGCTGGGGGAAGAGCCACCTGCAATGGGGGGGCGTTCCAATGCACCCCCAGCGGCTGCTCACTGGGGAAAGGAGCTGGGGGCATTTTGGGGAAGGGAGGGAAGGGGAGCAGGTGGTTTCATCCCTGGGAATAGTACCCTGCCCATCTGCCCCCAGGCACAGGAGGTCCCTGGTGTGAAGATCTTCCGCTCCTCCTGCACCCTCTACTTTGCCAATGTGGAGCTGTACGCCGATGCCCTGAAGAAGAAGGTAGGAGAGTCACCAGCCCCACAGTGCTCCCCGTGTCCCCCTGCCTGCCAACACCAGGATAGCAGTGGGGCAGCTGGGGACACAAAGCTGCGCTGCTTCGCAGAGCGGCATCGATGTGGACCGCCTCATTCAGAAGAAGAAGAAAGCCCTCAAGAAGCTGAAGAAACAACAGAAGAAAGCAGAGAAGGAAAAGGCAAAGAGGAAAAAGGTGCTTCCCTGACACAGGGGACAGCTCTGGTGCCACCCAGCATTGCCTCTCTGCCTGGTTCTGGCCCTATTGTCCATGCACTGGCCAGGCCTGGTGGCCCACAGAGTTCCCAGCTCAGTTTGGGGCCAATGGGTAAGAAAGGCACTGGGATTGAACTGGGCCACACCGTCATACCCAAGGTCGGTGGGGAAAGCCAGGCTGTTAATGATTAGGTGGTGAAACCAGATAGTCATTAACCTTTTGGTAAGTTAATCAGAATTAAGAGCAAGAGCAAAGGTTGGCCTGATGCCAGCTAATGAGCCCGGTTCCAGAGAGCAGCAATGGGCAGAGGGGTGGGTCTCGACACATCTGGAAAGAGCCCAGAAGTGGGTCAAGGTGTGAGAGGGGCACCCACTCCTGGGACCACCCACTGCCCATGCCCTCATGCAGCCAAAGAGCCTCACCAAGCCACACTGCACTGTAGGGCAGTGTGAGCCCAGGGGTTCCAGCACCAGAGCAGTGACACCGGATCTCCTTCCCCCCCCAGAACACAGAGGATGGTCCAGGTGTGGCAGTGATTGAATTGAGTGCAGGGGAGAGCGGTGTGCCCTCAGAGCCCACCCTGCGCAGCCTGGGGCTGCCCCAGCCCAGCTTCCACGCCGTCATCTTGGACTTCAGCTCTGTCAGCTTCGTGGATACTGTCTCCATCAAGATCCTGAAGAATGTAAGGGCCCAGGGCAGCAGCCTCATCGAGGGCGTCTCCAAGGCCCTGTGGGGTGGCCCCCCCTCCCTCCTCCTTTGTAAAATATTTTCTGCCATTTGCAGATCTTCAGGGATTTCCGTGACATAGAAGTGGATGTCTTCATTGCCAGCTGCCCGGGTGAGGGGGATCTGCAGAGCCATGAGCCCCTGATGGGCATGGTCACCCCTCCTGCACACAGCTGCTGGCCTGGGGGTCCCTC
Source organism: Manacus vitellinus (assembly GCF_001715985.3). NCBI lineage: Eukaryota > Metazoa > Chordata > Aves > Passeriformes > Pipridae > Manacus > Manacus vitellinus. Next base: position 12,249,716 of record NW_021939063.1, on the reverse strand, counting down.
CATGGTGTTCCAATGCCCAGGGTTTCCCCAGGGGATGGGTGCTGCAGGTTGTCCCATGGATCCAATCTGAGCGTGGGTCCCTAGTGCTGATCCTGGTGTTCCCCCACAACACAGGAGGCGGGAGGCTGCTTCAGGTGAGGGGTGGGGGGCTTAACTAGGTGCCATCACTTTAGATGCTTCTCCCTCCACACAGGGCCCGTGCTGGCCCAGCTGGAACGGGGCAACTTCTTCAGCTCAACCATCACCAAGCACTCCTTCTTCCCCTCCGTGCACGACGCCGTGGAGCACGTCAGCAGGGAGCGGCGCCAGGCCTCAGTGAGCACCCGGCCCCACCATCCCCATCACGGGTGGGGGGGAACGGAGGGGGCAGCCAAGCCAACCTCTCCCCATTTCATCCCCCTTAGGCGGACCACAGCACCAGGATGTAGTTGTGCAAGAGGAAGATGTCTCCCCCAAGAGCTGGGTGGGCGAGGAGGACTCTGCCACCTTGATGGCACTGACTCGCCCGCCCCAGGGCCCGAAGGCCCTGAACCCCCACCAGCCCCTCCGGACTCTGACCACCAGGGTCCTGCCCTGACTGTGACCCCCTGTGATGGGGCTGCTGCTGGCCGGAGCTGCTGCTGGCCCTCACACCGAGGGGCTGCCTGGTGCTCCCGCTTGGTGACCCACTTGGTGCTCCCACTCTGCCCCAGCACGGGCCTGTCCCGCCGGGCCAAGACGTGGTTTGGGGGGTGGTGGAGGGGCCAAGGGGGTCCTGCTGCCAGCAGTGGGCTGGCACTGCCAATAAAGCCATGTGGTGTTTCTCAGGGTTGGTTTCAATGCCCTTTTCTCAATAACAGCACTCTTGGGTCAGGCCACCCAGCTGGCCCCCAGCGCTGCCCTGCAGGTGGGCTGCCCTGACACCCTCTGTCTCTGTTCTGCCCCTTCTCCCCGTGACCCCTCCAGGGCCGTGGGGCTGCAGCCGAGGGAGTGGAATGAGCTGGTACCCCCTTTCCCCAGGATCCTCATTCCCAGGACCTCCATTCCCTGTGACCCCTGTCCCCCGGGCCACCATCCCCCAGGATTCCTGTCCCTGGGATCCCCATCCCCTGGGACTCTCATTCCCCTGAGACTCCCATTCCCTAGGACCCCTATACCCTGGGACCTTCATTCCCTAGGACCCCTATACCCTGGGATCCCCATTCCCCGGGACCCCCATTCCCTGCCCGCCACCCCCGCGCCCTGCCGCCACCAGGGGGCGCCAACCCGCCCCTACCGCCACCCGCCCGCGCCGCCCGCCCGCAGCGAGGCCCCCGCCCCCGCCGCGGCGGGTGCCGTCAGTCGGTCGGTCGGCGCAGGGACAAGCATGGCGGCGCGGCTCGGTGTTGCGGGCGGGCAGCCGCGGCCGGCGGCGCCTGCGTGGGGGCCGCGCCCGCTCCGTGAGTCACCGCGCCGCCGCGGCAGCGGCCGCGGGGGATGTCCGACAGGGCGCGGGCGGCCCCGCGGTGGCAGTGGTGCTGCCGCCGGGCCGCCTGTGCGCCGGCCGGAAGATCAACGGGGACCGCGGCGGGCGGCGGGGGCGGGCGGCGGTGCCGTGAGACCCCGAGCGCTGGAGCGGGGCTTGGAGCCGGGGGCTGGGCGGGCGGGGGGCGGCGGCGGCTGTCACTGTCTCCGTGCGGGGCTTGCCGGGGGCCGCCGTCCGCTCCACGCCCCAGTGCCGAGGTGTGACTTGTCAGCTGGGGCTTTCCCTGGAGTTTTCAACCTGCTCCAAACCTCTGGCTCCGCGGCGGGTTCCCGGCCCTGCCGAGGGGAGCTCCTAGCTAGTGGTCGTGACAGCCTTTGTCTTTTCAGGCAGCTTTATTGACTTTGACAAGGAAGCGAGGTGCTGCCACCTATGCCCAGACACTCCAAAATATCCCCGAGACTCAGGTCACCACCCTGGAGAATGGGCTCCGTGTGGCCTCAGAGGAGTCCAGGCAGCCAACCTGCACGGTAAGTTTAAGACAGGTGGAGGGCTTCCTTGAAGCCTGTATCTGGTCTCTAAAAAGTGACAAACCTTGTCTGAACCAAAGCTTTTGACAGTGACTCCACTGTTACTTTCTATGAACTGGTGGGATTAATGTAACAGCAGAAGGCCCAGCCTGGTGTTGTCTTAAATCTGTAGTCAAGCTTTCGTGCTCTACAAGTTTTCTCAGCCTTACATTTTTTGTGTGAGCAGTAAGTGATCAGTAGGAGTTCTCCCTCTGGCAAAACCAGCTTTGGTGAAGCTGACAGATAAAAAACCAAAACACACGCAGGAAACTGTTGCTTGTGTTTGCTTCTTTTGATGCTACTGGTGTAATGTATGGGTAGCAGACTTCTTGTCCCTGCTGCTGTGTTTGTGGCACGAGGATGCTGACTGTTTTCTTCTCTGATGTCACTCCCTGTTTTTGCTGCCAGGTGGGTGTGTGGATCGAGGCCGGGAGCCGCTATGAAAACGCAAAGAACAACGGGGCTGGTTTTTTTGTGGAACACCTGGCCTTTAAGGTAAGGAGGTGTGCTGGGCCTGCACAGAGCTGCGCCGAATGCTCTGTCTGTACGTTGTTGACTCTTATTTGCTATTTACTTGTCTTTCCTCTTAAAGTAAAAAATGCTGTAATTGATAATTCAGACAGAGTGTCTGACATCGTGGTTCCAATCCTTGGCTGTCCCAGCCTCTGTATAACACACCTGGAGCACTGTGGTACGAAGCATGTTTCCTCAGGTTAGCAGAGAGAACTCAAAGCAGTGTTTCTTACAGCCATTTGTTTTTCTTTGATTTTCTTAGCAGTTGAGGGAAGCTTAGGAGTTACAGCTGTTGCTTTTTAAATAACCTAAGTCTCTACTGAACAGGGCAGAGAACATCTAAGCCTGGGACTTGCTGACTTGAGTCCAGCCTGTGCCTTCATGGGCAGTTGCAGTATCTGGCTTGCTCCTTAGGAGATAAGATCTTAGAAGAAGTTTTCTGCTTCATCTGAGTTTCACTGCTTGGATAGTTAGACGCCTGCTTATTTTTGGTTTAGGCTTGTTCTTGGTTTACTTCCACAGATGTGCTCTTCAACCATTGTGTCTCTCAGTGTAAGTCTTCTCTTTCCCTGCTGAATTTATGTTGGTCTTTGAAAATGCACCTCAGCCATCCTTTATCTAGGGAAAATAAGCCAAGTTTTAAATCTCTTGCCTTCTGTGCTTGCTCTTGGCTTTTATGAATCATATGACAGTTTTTATTGCTTTATGTCTGTTGTTATTTTCCTTGCTTTAATTCTGCCTGGTGGGGGGAAAGTTGTTCATTTCATGATTTAGTTTATCTGTTTCCTTCTAGGGCACAAAGAAGCGTCCTGGCTCTGCCTTTGAGAAGGAAGTGGAGAGTCTGGGTGCTCACCTGAATGGGTACACATCCCGTGAGCATACTGCCTTCTACATAAAAGCCTTGTCCAAGGACATGCCCAAAGGTAGGATGGCCAGGGGGCAAAGTCTGATCAGGAACTTAAGGAAATGCGTGTACTTGTGTTTCTCTCCCCAAGCATCCTTTCTACCAACCAGGGATTGAAGTAGCTGAATGGTAAATTGGAGGTTCTGGTTGGTAGTTGAAGAGAGCAGTGCAGTGACATGGTGCTTCAGGGCTGCAAGTTCATGTGTTCCTAAACAAAGAGCTTTAGTTGTGTCAGGCTGCACTGTGTTTCCAGGAGGGAGGATGGGGGGGTTCAGGAGTCCGTGGTTGTTTTATGGAGCTGGGAAACTGAGGTCCGCAACAGCTGCTGTGTGAGGAGTGCTCATTGCAGCTCCTGTGAGTGCAGCTTGTGCTCTGCTGCCATGTGCAGACTCCTCTGGGTTGGTTTTGGCCAGAGGCAGCGATTTGAGTCAGAGCTGTGGGCCTTGCTGTAGATATGGGCTATGCTGTAGGTATCACAAGCCCTCTGTAGGGATTCAGTGTGTTTCTGGAGCAGTGCCCTGCTTCTGACATGCTTCACTTTCTGCAGATGTTGCCTGCTTTCCACTGGCAGTGATGATCTGACTTGAAGACTTCTTGCTAAACTGGTGTTGTTTGTGCTGTGGGAACAGGCAGCACTCAGCTCTTTTATGTTGCATCCCCTCCCCAGTGTGGTTTGTTGCTCACTCCTCCTCTGTGTCTCTTCTCCTTTCAGCAGCACTGGGTGGCAGTCAGGCAGTGGGGTGCTAACATGGGAATTGTGTTGCAGTTGTAGAACTCCTGGCTGACGTTGTGCAGAACTGTGCGCTGGAGGACTCTCAGATCGAGAAGGAACGTGGCGTCATCCTTCGGGAGCTGAAAGAAATGGACAGCAACCTGATGGATGTCACCTTTGATTACCTTCATGCCACTGCTTTCCAGGGCACTCCGCTGGCCCACACTGTTGAGGGGACCACAGAGAACATCAAGTGAGCAACAGGCTGGATGCAGGGCACAGCCCAGGGGTTCAGTCCATGGGGTGCATGACTGCTGCTGCTTGGTCGTGGTGACTGCCCGAGGAAACCAGTGTGTGCACGGAGGTGATCTGTGCCCATGGGGCTCTCCTTGTGCCCTGACTGTGTTTTCCTCGTTGGAGCTGGTGAAAGCATAATGCTGCACACATTCCTTAGAAGACCTAGTGCAAGGGACAGGTTGAACCTTCTCCCATGCTTGTCAATTTGACAGTTAGAGAAATTAAGAGATAGGGTGGTCATTGAAGCAGTGGCCTTGCATTGGGTCAGTGACCGGGCTCAGTACTCTCCAATCTGCATTGAATTTTATCCTTAACTCTTCATCTTCACTGCTGGTTCCCCTTCTTTGTGTTCTAGATTTAGAGCACGGGGAAAACACAGTGCACAGTCTTGTTTCTAAAACGTATTGTTTCTAAAAGGTATTGTTACCCCACAACAAAGAGAATCACTGCTGTCTCTGCACTGCAGACTTGCTTCTCCTAAGCCTCTCATTCCTCCAAGTCAGAGATGCTGACGTTCTCTCTCCGTGTTCTCTCTAGGCGGCTGACTCGAGCAGATCTGGCTTCATATGTTGATACTCACTTCAAGGCACCCCGTATGGTCCTGGCAGCTGCTGGAGGTAAGTTCTAGATCCTTGCGATTCTGGGAAGCCTTGGTATTTTCAAATACCCAAACCCCTGTCACGCATCTCTAATGTAAAATCAGATCATTTTGTTAAATTGCTCTAGGACTGTAAGTCTCTCTCTTTGCCGTTGCCAGGTATTTCGCACAAAGAGCTGGTAGATGCAGCTAAGCAACACTTCAGTGGAGTGCCTGTCGCATACAAAGAGGATGCTGTGCCTATCCTCCCGCACTGTCGCTTCACAGGGAGTGAGGTAAAGTTGTTTTGGTCCCCATCAAAACAAGCAGGTCTTGCCCAACTGTTGAATGAATGTGAAACCAATTACAGCTGCTTCTGAGAGGAAAAAAAATCTGTGTATCTTGGAGAAGCTGATGATGCAGCATCTTGGTAGTGCTCCCATGTTCTGTTCTTGGGGCTTATTGCCACGTGTTGGGTTTTAGATGGGACCCACATCCGTTAGGAATGAGAGGCCATTGCTCACATCATCTGCTGGAAAACTCACATCAGAGCAGTTTGTGCTCAGTAATGCCTGAGACTCTTTCATGTCACTGGAATCACATCAAGTACCCTACTTTGTCAGCCTGGTGTTGCAGCAGGCTGCGGGCAAGTCACAGTGCTCATGCTGTTCTCCTCCACTCCTTGATGATTTCCTAGATCCGTGCCAGAGATGATGGTCTGCCCCTTGCCCATATTGCTCTTGCTGTGGAGGGGCCAGGATGGGCTGATCCAGACAACGTTGTCCTCAACGTGGCCAATGCCATCATCGGGCGCTACGACCGCACTTTTGGAGGTGGGAAGGTAAGAGGCTTCTGAGTGTGACAGGGAGAGCCTGGAGCCTTTTAATATGAAGTACTATGGGGATTCTAGATGTGAATGTGCCTTAGGGAAGGCTCTTGTGGTTAGCTTCCAACTGTGAAGGGGTTAGGAGCCTGGAAAATAGGATAGAAGAGTAACCAAGGGTAATCCGGGCCAGATCTTGAGGGGTGATGCTGGGAGATGAACTGAGCCTTCTCTGCTAAGTTTGGAAGAGGTTTAGCTGGTGAATTCTCAGCAGCTTATTCCCACTCTCACAACTAACCACTTGGTGGGGGTGGTGGTGGAAGCACAGCTTAAATAGTCTGCAATCTCATGATGCAAGCTTGCCTTACAACTGCCGAGCAAGTGGAACTTGTTCAAAACCCCAGTATTGCATCCATTATTGTCTGGAATCTGTCTGGACTGTATAACTGTGCTAACCCCTGCTGCTGGGAGACCGTGTGCTTCCCATTTTCTCCCACTCCTGTGGTGGTATGCATACCAGCTCCTCATCTGCAGCTGGGAAAGGAAATGGTTTTGCTGGATGGACTCCTAGGCCTTTGTCTGTGGCTTTTCCAGCAGTGATTCTCATCTGTTGACCACATGAAGGGTCTAAATTAAGATCCCCTTCAGCAAAGTGTTCCGCTCTGTCTTGTCTGTGGTCTTTGTGAAAACAGCTCAGTGGGAAAGAATTTGAGCTGTGAGGAAGCTGAGAGCGAAATGGCTGACAGTATCTCCTTATTTACAGAATCAGTCTAGCAGGCTGGCTACGCTTGCTGTGGAGCATAATCTCTGCCACAGTTTCCAGACATTCAACACCTCTTACTCTGACACTGGCCTCTTCGGTTTCCATTTTGTTTCCGATCCTCTGTCCATAGATGATATGATGTTTTGTGCTCAGGGGGAGTGGTAAGTACAACTTTGGCAGAAGTTGCATTTAAGATTTGACCCTCTCGTGGGAGACTGAGCTGCTGGGGGAGCATATTAAGTCTGCAGAGAGCTGTCTCTTTATGAACTTCTTGGTAACTTGCATTCTGTTTAAGTGATCCTGTAAGTGGTTTCTGTAAATCTTGTAGGATCTGGTTTTTGAGGATCTGTTTTAATCCCTTAAGGCTCTTCATGTCTTTTGTTCACACTTTCAAGTATTAGCACCGAGGCTTTGGGGTTTTTTTATATACAGTGGAGATCATTCCTCAGAGACAAGGCTTTCCTAGGTGCCCAAGAGACATATCTCCATTGTCTTGTTAAGCCTAAGCAAAGCAGGCGGAGTTGTTGCCACTCAGGCTGTTGTGTTGCAGCTGATTAATGTCCTGCTGCTGGAGTCATGCCAGTTTTTGGGAACCTTCTGGCTGTCCATCTTATTGTGTCCACGAACCAGTAATGGTTTGAGGCTACATCTGAGATTCAGAGCCGAGCTGTGCTGTGTATGGAGCAGGTGGAGTGAGCCCTTGCCCCAGAGATGTTGCCGTTGGCAGGGGAGGAAGGGATTTAGCAGCTGGAGTCCAAACAGACTCTGTGGAGCTGTCTCATTCTTTCAGCATCAGTTTCCATAGCAGCTTGCCATGCGTGGGAATGGCTGACACGCCTTCCTTCTCCTGTGATAGGGCAATACATTCCACATGCTGCTGGGCCTGCTGGGCAAGCCAGAGCCAGCACCAGGGCTGCTCAGACCTTTGTGAGTGTAACTCAGCGTGTATCCTGCTGGCTGAATCCCCTGCCTGTGAGCTTGAGCTCTTACCTCCTGCTGTTCAGTGCTTCCCCAGTTCTTAGCTGCTCTGTGGTGATCAAGGATGAATCTCAGCCTGCAAGACAAGTGGCGTTGATAATAGCTTATTTTTGCAGAGGCTCGGGAAAGGGAGGAATTCCCTTTCTGTCTGAGCAGACAAGCAACTTTAAGAGCTTTCGTGGTCTTTCCATCTCCTCTCCAGGATGCGTCTGTGCACCAGTACCACAGAGTCAGAGGTGACAAGAGCCAAGAACTATCTCCGAAATGCCATGGTGGCTCAACTGGATGGTATGTTCTGGTTTATGGATGGACCACTGTACAGCTTTCAGAGGGTTATTGCTTGTGTCTCTCCTGGGCAGCAGGAGCTGTGCTAGATGTTGCAGTTCTGCTGGCAGGCACTGGGCAAAACTTCCTCTCCCTGCTCCTCATTCTTCTGCCATGTCAAAGCAGCTAACCCCAGCCTGCTGTGTTCCAGCAAGTGACATGCTGCCTGGTGACCTAAAAATTGACACCCTCAGACTGGTCTGCCTTAGTTGTAAGACTTTGGAGACCACTGAAGCAATCTCTGTATTGCTTAACTCCTGCTGGAGCTGCATAGAGTGGGAATTAGGACTGTGCTTTGTTAACAACTGGTTTAATGGTTAGAGTTTCTTCTCTGTGCTTTGGCTGGTGATCAGGCTGTGCTATTGTGGAAGGCTTTCTGCTTCACTGACCGTGTGATATTTTCAATATCTAGGTACTACACGAGTGTGTGAGAATATTGCAAGCCATCTGTTGAACTATGGACGCCGTATCCCTCTGGAGGAGTGGGATGCCAGGATTTCTGTAAGTATCCATTTGTGTTGGCTGGGGTACCTGAGCATGGTTAGTGTCAGCATTTTCTGGCCTTAGTTTGCTGGAGTAACGTGTGGCTTATTTATCCCTTAAACTGCCTGGAGTCCAGGTGGTTATCCCACTGACACTGATATAGATGTCCGAATCTCTGGCATAGACTCATTGTATCCTCTGTCTGTGTGGACATCCCAGAAAGAGGGCATACATGTGTTTCAAGCAGCACAACTTGAAATCCCTTTAATATTTCCCCTAGAGGTGTCCAACACCTAGTTTGTGTAGTTCTGCAGCCAATGTTTCCCTTCGAAGGCTTCAGATTTTGGACTGCCTTGTCTTCTGTACCTTCAGAAGAATGTGCTGTGTGTGACATTGGCCATCCTCGCAGGCAGAGCTGGGCAGTTGGTCCCCAAGAGTCTGAGTGTATCTTTTTAATGATCTCGATATGTAATGGCAACAGTAACTTGCAACTTTGAGAAGTGCAGATGTGCTGGAAGAGTCATTAATTGGTTCTTTGATATTTGTTAGGCTGTTGATGCAAGAATGGTGAGAGATGTCTGCAGTAAATACATTTATGACAAATGCCCGGCAATTGCAGCAGTGGGTAAGTAGTGTGAGGCAATTAGTACTTGCTTAAAAACCAGGACGGGGCCAAGAGCTGAGTGGAAGTGAGTTGCAGGCAGTTCTCGTGTGTCTACCCTGACCTCCTTAACCACTCTGGTTCTTTTCTGGTATCCTCCTGCCTGTACACATGAGGTGTGCCAAGGCACGTTTTCCAGGAGATCAGACCTGCAGGTGATGGAGACACAGTGGCAGGGAGCTGCTGGCTGTCCTCCCACCTCTCCTTGCTGTGGAGCTGTGACTAAGGCTGGGAGTCCTGTAGCTGGGTGCGGGCCCAGCACGTCTGCCAGGTGTCCTTACCCTGGGGTCAGGGTGGTTTATGTAAGGGAAGTGAAGGGACCTGATTCTCCTGTGCTGCTCTGGCATGTCTGTCTGGCCAAGGACAAATTCCTCTCGGAAAACCTGCCTAAGCAGCTCAGCTCCGCTCTGCTGCCTCCTTCCTGTGTGTTGTGAATTCCCCTCCTCCAGGCAGCTGTTTCCTCTGGCCTTCAAAGTGGAGCAGCTTGGAAAGGGAGAGTTTATGAACAGGAAGTTGGAATGACTTGGTGGCTCCCTGTATTGCAAACCTGTATGTGGAGCTGTACTGAGCATTGTTTAGCAGTGTGAGAAAATAGCTTATTCTGTCAGGAGATAGTATCTCCTGGTTTTCCTGATGCAGGTTTGAGCTGTGGTTGCCTGGTTTTGTGCAAAACTGCTCTGGATTGTGAGCACGGTCTGCTCTGCTACCATCTACTTTAAGACCATGAGAAACTGCACAGGGATTTTAACTATGTCTCCAGTGACTGACTCTTTTTCTGTTCACTCAGGTCCCATTGAACAGCTCTTGGATTACAACCGTCTCCGCAGTGCCATGTACTGGATCCGTCTCTAGGATGTGTGCCTGCAGGTTGGAAGGAGTGAAGCTGTGGACTGTGACAGGTTCCTTCTGCCACTGAATGCCTTGTGCACCACGGGCAGGCTGAGTCCATTCAAAGCAGCTGTCTTCTCGGTGTTAAATGTATAAAAATAAAAACATCCCGTGTGGAGTTGGTTCTGCTGGGATTCAAGTGTTTCTTGCTGGGTTGTGTACGTAGACATTGTTAATCTTGCCAAACTGGGGAGATATTGGACCAATCAGTCTTCATTTGTCAGGGCTCATGCTAGAATCTTGTCTATGGGTCTGTCATTAGCCCTGCCTTCTCTGTCCTGAGCTGGCAGTATCATTTAGAGGTTTTGTCTCTAGGCTGGTTGAATGAAATCTTTCCACTGGGATGAGGCTGCCAGGGTACCTCAAGCTATGCCCAGTGTGCCCTTCTGTGCAAGGAGCAGCCTGGTCAGACTGGAGCTGTAGCTGTGCTGTTTGTGCTGACCTAAGAGTAGAGGGCACTGTCTGGGGGAGCCTCTGCACTTTCCTGCTCACCAAGGAGATTAAAATGCATCTATGGAAGGTGGGTCCTTGTCCTGTCCCTGGGCTGTGGTGTTAGTATTGACCCTCTTGTTGAAATGAGCACCGGTGTGGTGGGACAGCTTGTGCAACCCCTTTATCCCTCATCATCTGCAGCCAGACCTGGCCAGCTGAGTCCCCACCACCTGCTGAGGGTGGTCGGCTGGGCCTTGCTGGTGCTGCTCTAGCAGAGTCAGGATGGTGTGAGGAGCTGGAGCTGTTGCTAGACAAACATCTCTCCAGAGGAGCTGTGTTATAATAACCCATATGTTTCTATAGGGAGGTGTTTAAATTAATCTTCCTGGTTATCCTTAAACCATCTTAATAATGCACAGAGATTGTTGTGAGGTGTGTTGGTGTTGGTCTACACATTCTTCTTGCAGATGAGCCTGCATCCATCCAGTCAAGCTCAGCTACACAGTAGCTGAGAAACTGTGGCCTATACCTGGAAGATAATCTGAATAGTTGGAAGAGCTACGCAGCCCTTTCTGCTTTTTTGGTGTTAATCTGGTTGTTACTCCCTTGTCTTGCCTCTGGGAAGCTGGAACGTGGAACAGAAAGGATGAAACTGAGCAAGGGGGGTGGAGAAAAGTTTCCCACCAGGTGGCACTAGCCTGACACAGCTACCCTTGGAAGCTGCGAGGTACTCCTGTTTGATTTTTGTCTTGGGATGAATGTCTCTGGGATTCTCATTTAGTTTCCAGGTTCTGCCCTGACAAGTGAGATTTAAAAATAGTGTAAAAGTTTCTCAGAGTTAGTCATTACACTTGAGACTAATCCAGTGTACTAAATCATTTGTGCTGAATCTGGATTCTTGATCAGAGAGTCAGTGTGTCTGAACTCATTGCGTATACAAGGCAAGTTTGAAACTGTTAAATGTTCTTGATGCAATTTGGGTTTAACATCACAAGCTCTGGCTCGTTAGAAGTGCACTGAGGGCTGAAAAACTAAACAAGCTCACTTATGCCTCAAGCCTTGTGGAACCAATAAATGGTTCTGTCTTAGTTCGGTGACTGCAATCAGACTGTAATCCTCTTTTGTCTTCCATTGCTGTATATTTTCACCTCCCGGGTGAGCTTCCCAGGGTGTTTTGCAGTTGGTGAGAAATACAAGGGAAGGGAGATGTGTATCCTTGCTTTAGCATTTCCTACAAGTTTTCTTCTTTGGAGGTATCTTTTTATTGAGTAATTAATTCTTCAGGCTCTCCTGCACCAGTTTATACTAGGAACAGGTTCAAACCCCTCTGCAACTGCTGCTTTCCAAGTTGCTCTGTTTCTCTGCAAAAGCAGCTGGCTGTGCTGAGCAGTGTACTCCCAGCACTGCAGCAAAGATAACTCCTGACTAAAGGGCTGCAGCTCTTCAAGGGTGCCTGGCTTATGCAGCCTAAGGTGGATTTTGTAGATGCTTTTTCCATGTAGAACTCTTGAGTATCTGTGCTGATCTGGACTAGGAGCCATGCCCAGGCGACTGGCATTGGATGCAGAGGGCTGTTGGGTGCCTGCTAGGAGTTGAGGTTGAGATGCTGGCATCTTCTGGCTGCAGTTGTGATGGCACTCTGCCTTGTAGTGAGTGCCTGTTGTATTTGTGTGCTGTGGCACTCCATGCTTCCAGAAACACAGGCATCTCCCCAGCTCCAAGGATTGAGAGGTTTGCCACATAACTTTTCCTTGGTAAACAACAAGCATTCAGACTGGGGATCTAAAAGATGGTGGGGGGAAACCCATTCAGGAGTCAAGAGCGTTATTGCTTGGCAAAGACACCCAGGCTCTAAGCCTTGTCTGGGACTTGGAAAGCGTAGCCTGGAATTGGTGCAGAGTCGTTGAGCATTTGGCAACTGAGTCCCTTGGTGCTGGAGGAACTGAAGCTCTAATCTCACTGGCAGGTCCTTTTGTTGTTTGAGCTATCCAAGGGTGTTTCTGTTGCTCCACTGTAGCAGCCTCAGTCCAAGGGAATCAAAACTGGGAAGTGTCTGGCATGATAGAAGTGTCCAGCCTCAGTGCTTTTCCTGAACCTTGGAAAAGTGAGATCTTTTGCTGGACTTCTCCCCTCCCCTTCCTGCAGTTTCCGCTGCCCAGTGAAGGACAGTGGCAGTGCCAGAGGAGGGAGTTGGAACCATCCCTAGAACCATCCCAAGTTCACTGTAACTGGAGATGGCCTGGGTGACCTAATAAATCTGTTTCCTGGCTCCATGGACAATGCGGGATTGTTCAGCGGGGCTCTTTGACCAGTTTAGTTTTCAATGGCTTAAGTGTTTTATTTTGCTACTTCACTTGGAAGGTTACTTGGGATCCCATTAGACTGTGCTGATAAATTTAGCCTGGTGTATGAATTGGCCTTTGCTCCCTCCCCTTCTGCACGGTCTCATCCTCTTCTGGTGAATTCCCTCTTTGAACCTCACACCTTCCACCTACTTCTAGGCAGTTTCCTTTCCTCCACGACACCTTGACATTCTGTCTGTTGGCTGTCAAAAAGGAGGATTTGGAAAGGAGGATACTGTGCTCATTGTGGCATCCTGTGCAAGGCTCTGTGCAGTTTACCTGCACAGTGGCTTGTGTCCACCATGCAGAGCTATTCCAGGTATGTAAACTCCAGCAGTGAAAATGGAGAGCACTCACTAGAGCCGTGTGCTGAGCACTCCGTGTTTCCCTGTTCTCTGCAGGAAAAGCTGCCAGTACCCCCAGTGCAGGGCTGGGCAGAGGCACAGGGTGGATCTGCTTGTGGAGCAGGCAGCCCCTTTGATATGTGAGATGCTTGTTTGGGATCCGGGTGCTTGCCAAGAGAGGGGCCACAGCAGCCAATTGTCAGAGTTGCCTCACCTGAACTAATTACCCGCCCTGGAAAGTACAGTTGATACTAATCATAGGTGCTGAGCCAAGCCTGTCCTGGGGAAGCAGGGAGCTGCAGGGAAGCTTTCACAGAAATGAGAGGCTTGGAGCTGTGCCACTCTTTGGTGCCAGAGCTTCTGGGAGGAGAGCCCACAGCCCTCTAGGCCTGCTTCTCTACCTGCTCTCCTGCCAAGGCTGGTGAAGCAATGGGAGCCATAGGTGAGTGGGGGTTAGGAGACAGGGCAGCAGTGCAGCTCTGTGCTGCATCGTGTTACTGGGGCCTGGCTCTGCTCAGACCCCTGGTGCATCAGCATGGCTGTGACCAGGGACCTTCTCCCCCAGCTAGCCCCTGAGGGGGGGTGTGGTTTGCTCAGGAGAGGGATGGGTTCTCCTTGTGATGAAGCGTCTCAGCAGGGCTGCAGGATTGCCAGGCTGAGGGTGGTACCTGGTGCTTGGCAGACTCACAGACTTGCCCTGCCCAGGGCTCCTACACTTCACCTTACCCTTCTGTGCACTACTGGGGCTTTATACACCAGAAGAGAGGAGCACTGAGCAGTGGTATCCAGACACATACACAGAGATCCTGTTTCCTATTTGGAAAAGGAAATGCCTCGTGTAAAGCTTTAGCGTGTTCATTGCGTGGAAAAGCAGTGGACAAAAGGCCCATCCAGGCCTGACTGCCAGCTACAGCCAACCCAGGCTGCTCTGAGGCACGAGGCATGGTGGCAGGACTTGTCTTTGTCTCGACTCTGTCTTCAATGGTGTATCAGGAAGGGGTGACTCAGAGCCCTGAACATCCTCATTAAAAGCTGCTTTACCCCACGTGCCATCCAAAGAGGATCAGTGGTTCTCACTTTTCCATGCAAGTCTCTGCTTTCCAGTCCTTTCCTCTTATATGTTTTCCTTCCTCAAAGCTCTGAGGTTTTTAGTGGGGCTGCCAGGCAGAGGTTTGGCTTTGCTGTCCATTCAGCCCATCAGTGGGGATGCCCAGAAAAGCTACTTCAGGCGTGGGGCCTGGAGGAGGATCTGCCCAGGTTCCTTACCTGCCCAGGAATGGAAAATGGAGCTGCTGGCCCAGCGCTGGGCTGCTGGGATGGCAGCATAGGGAGGTTCCAGCCCTGGTCTGTGAGAGCAGGAGGGTCTTTTTCTGTACAAGGAGGTATCAACAGTGTTGGATCACCTCTCAGGTGCCCTGAAGACACTGCTCTTGCTCAGTGTCCCACCATCCATCGCTGAGCCTCTGCTGTGCTCTGGGGTTATTTAAGGTTCCATATCCTGCTCTGATGCAAGAACTGCACAGCACAGACAGCACAGGGACAGTGAAGGAGGCTGGATTGAATGCCACATGGCCTGATTTGAGCAAGGCTTAAGATACTGAAAGAGGAGCCTGAATATCTGAGCGCTGTTCTTGGTTCTGCCAAGAGCCTGCAATGTGATGCATTCAGCTTTTCTGGGTGCTGTGTTGTCCTGCTGTGATGGTGGGTGCTGACACCGGGTGCAATGCACAAGGAAAAGCTGCTCCCTGTGCACTGCCCTCAGCACACGGTGACTCAGGTGTGCAAAGCGTTTTGTAAAACAGCCCCAGTACTGTGTGCACTCACTGCATTCTGCTTTGCATGTGACTTTTATCCAGAGTAGGCACTTGGACAATGCTGTAAAGGGAGCGTGCTGCTTATCTTTGATTTGTTACATTCAGAGAAGGATGAGTTTACTCTTCTGGGGGGTATTTTTTTCTTCCTTATTTGAATGTTTAATCCAGGGAATTAAAGTTATGTTGCTTCAAGATTTAGCAGTTGATGTATTTCAGCTTCAGAAAAATGCATTCTGAGTTTCTCAGGGTGCAGTGCACAGTTTGGCACTGTACAGATTGCTGTGTAAACAAACCCATGGCCCCTCCATTCAGACAGACTCGCTCTTGAGCAGAACTTGTAGTGATTGAGAAACAGACCTGGTGCTACCCATGAAGCCTAGAGGGTGGGATTTCCAGGTAGGGATAACTGCCCATGGGTATGGTGAGCAGGGCTGGTGTCTTTCACGGAAGGCTTGGTGAGCAGTAGCTTTAGGAGCTGGAGTAGCAGGCACTGTGTCTGTGGCAAGTTTCTGCCTCTGCTCCCCTGGCAGCAGGATGCCCTGGTGTGCCAAGGGGCTGTCAGGGAGAGGCAGCCCGTGAGTGTGCTTGAGCCCTGGGCATCCAGGATCCACGTGGCAGTTCTGCTTTTCCATCCCTTCCCCCACTGGCTGCTGCAAGGCTGGAGGTCCCTGCTGCCCCTGGCAGTTGTCCGCTGTGGTTCTCAGTCTTCCTCTGCTTTGTTTACAGCTGTTCCAGATGTGCAGTGCTTGGCAGGAGCCCCTATGACATGGGAACACAAGTATCTCCTGTTCCTGCCTCACACGCACAGCGGTGACTCACAGGTGACCTTGCCCCAGCTTTGCTAAGAGGGATGGAGGATGAGGTCCTCGTGGTTCAAGGTGACTCCAGAAGGTGGTGAGGGGCCACAGACAGGATGCTGCACTCTTCCCTCCTTCATGGAAGCACGGGGGGTGTGCAGAGGTGCTGGTGACACTTTTTCTGCAAGGAGCTGGAGCTCTGAGAGCCCCCCATTGTCATTCCCCTGGGAATGCACTCTCTTGGGTGCAGTACCCCCACTGTCTTTGGGTCCCCCACCTGGGCTGTTCAGCATTCCCCCTGGAGCTCTGCAGCATCCTGCCCCATGTCCACCCCATAGGGTCCTTGTGTGGGGTGTACGTGTCCACCCGCCTTGTACCATGCCAGTGACGCACCCTCCTGCTCAGTGGAGGTATGAAGTCATCCTGGGGGGGCCTGGGGAGGGAGGAGTTCCCATGGTGACAGACAGCGATTCACCCGACAGGGCAGGGCGGGTGCTTCGTCCTTTTTATTCCTTTCTTCTGGAGTCGGGCACCCAGCCAAAGAGCTGAAGGAGCAATGGCCCAGCCTCGCGGGGGAGAGACACGAGGACAAGTCTGGTCTTGTGAACTGCACAAATTCCTCTGGAGCACAGTCCCCCCTGCAGCCTGGCTGCTGCCCCACATGGAGGGGCGATCCTGACCCCTCCTGCAGCCTTGGTCCCCTGGGTGTGGGGTCCCTGCAGTTTCCTCACTACCCCAGCAGACTGATGACCAGACCTTTATCGTCCTTCCCATGTGTAAAACACTCAGGGCAGCATCCTGCAGCTGCTGGGGATCCAGCACTGTTAGCCAGCATACCCCTTCTACAGGCAGGTGCAGGTAAAAGAGCTTGTGTCATCCATGTGCCTTGACCAGCACACAAGGCTTTCCAAAGCCCCTTCCCCAGAGGCTGCAGCATGGTCCCAGCTCTCCAGAGGTAAGTACCCTGTCCTGTGCCCCTGCCTGGGACAGGTAGGGTGTGAGCTGTGCTGTCCCTTCCCTGGTGAAGCACATGCCCATAAGTGTTTGCTGGGCTGCAGAGCCCCCCAAACAGAGGCTGCAGGGGATGCTTTCCATGGCTCTGCTGGGCACCCCTGGCACAAGGAGCAGCCAAGCCCCAGGAAGAGTGAGCTGGGGGCTCTCATGAGTCCTGCCAGAACTTTATAAGAAGCTGCAGGTATTTTTTAGGGGGGTGTTGGTGCAGGTTGTGAAATACTTGAATAGAGGCTGAGAGGAAGAACTGAGCAACCACTGCATCCTCCCAGATGCCAGACTTGCATCCCAAATGCGGAAGTGGGGAACTAAGAGCAGGATCAGCTGAAAGCGGAGCAAGTGAGGGACAGCCTTTCCCTGGCACAAGGGAACTGGTTTTGGAGAGCTGAGGTGAGCAAGCTCCCTCTTGGGCAGCTCCAGAGCAGGTCTCTCTTGCTGTCACTTGTGAGCACAGGCCAGTGTGCTACTCTGCCGCGGGCGGTGGTGCCAATGCTTGTGGGCTGGCAGCAGGAGGGACTGAGCATGAGGTGTTAGTGACTCGTTATTTCCATCTCTTGGGAAGGAAATGGCAGTCCACAGTGAGCCCCTGAGGGCTGGTTCCTCGGGCTCACAGCTATTCTTTTTGGCAACGCTCCTCCCCTGGGAATACAGCTGCCCTGAGCCCCTGCAGCCGGGGAGGCATCTGGTGTTGCCGTTGGAGGGAGGAACAAATACTCCAGCCCCATCAAGCTGTGTGAACCCCCCACAAGGAGCAGTTTCTTGCAGCACAGCTGGCAGCATCTCGGGAACGACTCCAGCTTCCCAGACCTGCATGCTGCCTGTCTGCCCTTCCTCCTCCCTGCCTGGCGAGCAGTTTCAGTGAGCCCCTGCCACCGTGCTGCTCCCCTGGCACCCCCTGCCATGCTGCTGCCCACTCCTGCAGGGTCTTCAGGGTCTGTGAGGGCTCCCACAGCCAGGTTAGGCTACAGCTGGCTTTGTGGCCCTGGGTGCCACACTGGGAGCTGGGCAACTGCTGTTTCCCAGAAGAGCTCAATGTTAGGCAGCAGAGCAGCTCCCATGGACAGGGAAGGTGGTGATGCCTTCCCCAGCACGGGATGGGGAGGGATGGGGCAGCCATGGCTTCGTGGTGCTTGTCCCCTCTGATGTGGTGTGGGGGCAGTGCCAGGTTTGGGATCTGGCAGGCAGCTTGTGGCAGGGGCTGCTGTGCTGCTGCAAGTGCCCTGGCCCTGCAGGGCTGGGCTCTGTCCTGAGCTGCTGTGGACACCCCTGCTTGGCTGCTCCCAGGTCAGTCTGGTTTGAAGCAGAGAGCTGTGGTACCACTCTGCCCGTGGTGCTGGTCTGCATTCCTGTGAGGTACCTGGCAGCAGTGCTGTGGCTCCTGTGTGCCCCTCCAGTTCCCTGAAGCTGTGTGCCCCTGGGAGCCAGGTTTGGAGCAGTGTGGCAAGCACCCTGCAAGGCCAAGTGACAGCCCCCCAGCACCCAGCTGAGGCTGAGCCGTCCTATCCACCGCACAGCTTTCCAGAGGGATGCTGGTGAGGGCTCGAGGCAGCCAGAGATATGGCACCTTAGTGTTTGCAGGTAAGATGATCCCCTCACTTTCCCCAGCGCTGCAGGGAAGCACCGGTGACCTGGCCTTGCCCCGGGCTGCTCTCCCTGGAACGGGGCAGCAGGAATGCCACCTTTCACCTTTGCATCTCATCACCTGGCCCGAGGTGCTGAGCTGCCGATGATGCTTGTCCCTGGGGACCCCTGCAGGGTTGAGCAGGCAGGCTGGGCAGCTCTGGTGGGTGCAGGTGGGCACGGGCTGGCTCAGCCACCCTGCGTGTCGAGTCACGCTCTGCGCACCGTCCGCCCAGCCTACACATGCCCTGAGTGTGCACAGCGTGGGCTGGCAGCGCTCCCTCGGCTTCCCTTCATCTCCTCCTTCCTGCAGACACCCAAGGGGAAACCACTCCCTCTGCTCTGTCAGTCCCTGCTCTTGCACTGCTTTGGGTCCCTGGGTCTCCCTTCATGCACCCCAAGCCTGGCTGTGCCCCAGGTGCTGCCAGACACTGCCTGCTGTTGCCTGCAAACCCTGCAGCCAGGGCTGGGCTGGGAGCACCTCGATCCTCATAACCCCAAGGCAGGGAATTCATCTGCCCGTACAAAGAAGCAGGAGTTTCCCTTCCATAGCTGTGTGTGCTGGGCTGTCTGGGGCATCTCTAGGGCATGAGCACCCCATGGGATCCTCAGCATGAGGAAAAGCAGCATTAGCTTCACACAAAGGTGTTGAAGGAGCTTTGCTGCAACTGGTCCCTGCATTTCCACTGTCTCCTGCATCCTCATCCTCAAGGGCAAGCAAGGCTGATTTTACTGAGCCTGGACCCTGCTGCAAAGTTGGTGCTGTAGGGCCAGGACTGAAGGGGAGCAGCTCTTGCCTCAGTAAGTGGAGAAGCTTGATTCCTGCAGATGAGCCGGGCTGTGTGAGTGGTCACCTGCAGCTCCTGTCTGCAGCCTGCTTAACCCTTCTCCCTGCCTCCCCCTGGGTCCCTGACACCCACCCCCAGCCACTGTGCAGCCCCAGCATCACCCAAAGCCCAGCCACAGGATGCAGCTGAAGGCAAGTTGTTAACTGGCAACTCTAGAACTCCATGCAGTGCTGCTGGCTCCTCGTCCTGCTTCCATCATCCCCATCATCACCTTCCCCTTCTGGCATGCTGGCCACATGCCATTGCAAAGCACCGCTGGCCCTTTGCAGAGCCCTGGCGGTGCCTGGCTCTCCTCTCTCTCGCTGTCCCTGAGAGCCAGCCTGCTGTCTTCTGACCAGGGCTGCCTTCTCCTGCCCGACTTAGCCAAGGGGGGGTCACATCCTCATGGTGTTACCGTTCTCCCTGAGCCTGTCCTGCGTGGCCAGCAGGGCCTGGCCGCATTCCAGTGCAGCTTCGTGCGATGCCGGTGTGCGGCCGTGCTGGCAGCAGCCTCCAGACACAACAGTTTATGGGCAGGAAAAACTTCCCATCCTTGCACAGCAGTTGTGGGACAGCTGGGACACGCACCCACCCCACGTGGAGCCTTGATCTGGGGGCACAGTGGGCTCATCCTAACCAAGCCCTACTGCAGTGGGACCACTTGCCTCCATCAACCCCGCAACTGGGACCATCCCCCTCGCTTTGGGCATCCCCAGAGCCACTGGGCAGAGAGGGCAGCTCGTGGGTCATGGCTTCACCCTGATGTCATACTTTGATTCCTTTTCCTGCAGGGATGTGGCTTTGGGCAGCAGCAGGATAGGGGGTGCTGCAACCTGTCCCCTGCGGCATGGAGGAGCTGGGGGTCTGCTGCCTGTTCCCCTTGCATGAATTGCAGCCTGGTGGGGCTGGCACAGCTGTCTCCCACCCCAGATCCTTTGGAACAGGTCAGTAGGAGGTAAGGGGTGATCAGTTACCCACTCTGGCCTACTTTGTGGCCCCTGGGCTTGCTGGGGTGTCCCATGGGGTGGCACAGGGGTTCCCCAAGGCTGCACTGTGAGTGTGATGCTGTCCCTCTGGGCTGTCCCAGAGCTGACTGGAGATGATGGCAAGGGGTCATGGGCCCCTTTCCCAGGATGCTGGTACTGAGTGGCTGGGTGCCACAGCATAGAGCTGGCAGTGAGTGGTGCAAGGAGACATTCCTGGAGCGTGTCCCAACTGGTCCCTGTGGCAGGCGAGGTTCCCCCTCCGGGCTCTGGCCAGCTTCTCTTCTCCTCACCCACCTCGGCACCAGCTCCCCGCTGCTCACCTCTGTCTGAAAGCTTCCCAATTTAAAAGTGCCTGGAGAGGGGGGTTCTCTCTCCCAGCACCCACAGAGCTGCCCCATGCATTCCCACTGGCTGGGGAAGGCCTGTGTCATGCTGGAGTGAGGAGCACTGCAGGATCACTGTAGGACTAGAAAACTGAAATCCTGTAAGAGTTGTGCTGAATCCCAGCCTGTGTTGGATCAGCACCAGAGGCAGTGGCTGTGGGGTGTGGAGGGGGTGAGCAGAGGATAGGGCACAGACCCCACAGCACTACAAGCACAGCTGGCTCTGCATCCCAGCACTCGTCTCACCGTGCAGCATCTCACCATGATGTATGTATGACTCATCCCACCCGGGAGAGCTAAAACCTCACCTGGGGCTGAAGAAAACAGATTCACTTCTTGCTTCCCACTAAAGCAGCGGTGAGGCCTCACGCCTGGCAAGTGTGGGCAGGGAGAAGCTCAGCCCTGGTGCTTCCCTTGTGTGCACTCTCAAACTGGGGGGGCTCCTATGCCTGGGGGTGGCGTGACCTCCTGCTTGCCTGAGCAGGGTCAGTGGGACCTGGGGATATGTTTTTTGTCTTCTTGTGATCTGATGGGCTGGTGAGTGGCATTTGGGGACCAGGATGGCATGCACAGGCAGGAAGCTGGGGTCAGGGTCAGCCCTACAAACTTTTATTAGTGTCAGGGAAGAGGAGTCAGCGTGCTTTGGGGCTGAGCCAGCTGGGAGATGGGGAACCCCAAGTCTGGGCTACAGGAGTGACTGGTGGCCTGGCTGCCAGCCTGCCAGGCTTCAGGAAGGGCTGACAGCCTCTCGGGATGTTCCCGGAGGGACAGGCTGCAGCGTGAGTCACTCGCACCTGGTGCTCTCGCTCTGCAGAGGCAGTACCGTCCCGCGCCGCGGGCCGCGGATTCCTTCCCTGGCCCTGGTATGCAGGGGAAGCTGGGAAACACCGCAGAGGGGGAGGCACCCTGGTTTTGGGGACCCAGCACACCTGCGTACCCCCATCCAGTGCCAAGGTAAGCAGAATGCTGCTGGCAAGATGGTCAAGATGCTGTCCATGGGGGATTGGGGTTTGGGGACCACCCCAAATTGGTGCCTTCCACAGTCGTGGGGGCCGAGGTGGCAGGCAGAGCCCCTGGCATGGCTGTGAAGTGTCGCTGTCCCGGTGCCGCTGCCTGCGGTGCCCGCTGGGCGATGCTCGCCCCAGCGCTGCCCCCGTTTGCCGGGGTGACCCCCGGCCGCCCGTGCCCTGTCGCCGGCACCGCGCCTTGGGGCTGCTCCACCAGCTCCGGGCCCGGGGCCAGACACGGCGCCCTTGGCAGGCCCCTCCGCTCCCTGTTTAACGAAGCCCCTTGTCTAATTGGGACAGGCTGCCTTGTCTTCATTAAACGAGCTCTGGCTGGAGGAGGGTTTGGGGATGGTCCTGACCTGAGGATGCGGGACTCACGGCCGGACTCACAGGGCTGGGGCAGGCAGGGGGAAACCTGTGACCACGGTGAACCTCGGAACCCCCCGGCCAAGTGTGGGGGCCAGGGCTGGGGTCTAAGGAGAGGAGGGCTAACGAAGAGGAGGGGATGCACTGCTTGCTGCGCCTTTAAGAAGAGCTGGGGCATCGCCACTCCTCCCCTGCTCGGGAACAGCGTGTGCCTGGGAAAGTTGCCTACAGCCGACCCTGGAGCATCTTTGCTCCGTGGCCGGTGGCCCTGCCCCGGGCCCCCAGCTGTGAGGTGGCCCTGGGTCCCAGCGACCCCCACTGTCGCTCTCCTTGCTGCCTGCAAGAAGATGCCCCGGGACCTACCCACTGCCCTGCCAGGAGCCGGAGGGGAGCCCCTGCACCAGTGGCTGGGAGGGCACAGGTATGTGAGGTGCTGGGGACAGGGGAATGTTGGGTGACCAAGGGGACAGAGCACAGGTGGCATGAGGTGCAGGGCAGGGCCATGAGCCAGGGTCAGCCTCAGGTGAGCACAGACACCAGGGGGGAGGATGGGGTGCAGTGTGATGTGCCCCAAGGAGCAGCGTGGCCCCACAGGGTGCCCTGGGGGTCAGGGGTGCACCCTGGGCTGTGGAGGAGCCCCAGGGCACAGTTCCACCAGTCACTGGGTGGGTAGGAAGTGAGACCAGGGCAACATGAGGTCCCTGCTCACCTTGCTGGGCATCCTTTCCCTATTCCCTCCTCCCAGCAACTGCAGCCACATCTTCAGTGGCCAGTTTCTCCAGCTCTGGGGTAGGTTTCAGGTACTGGTCTGCTCTGATAACTGTTGGGAGATGATGTCTAGAGCAGGGCAGGAGGATGCCCCACAGATGGCTCCAGGGCAGTTCCTGTACAAGAACAGTGGGTACTAGAGCCCTACATGCTCCTGCCCCCAAGCTGTGGGGGCAGGAAAGGTCCCAGCCAAGGCCTGGCGGTCCTGAAGCCTTGTGGGAGCTCTGCTGGTGTGGTGAGCAGCCCTTCACCACCATTGTTCTTCCCAGGGCTGGTGCTCAGAGTCAGCCTCTAACACGGAGGGGGTCAGGGGCTCAGGTCCCTGTGGCAGCTCCATCCAGCTCTGCCCAAGGTGAGGCCCTGGCGTCACATTCTCCTGAGATGGATGGAGGTGAGCAGCCAGCTCCTGGCTGGCAGGTCCCAGAGCTGCTCATTTTCCCGGAGGATGCAGATGCTGGAGGGAAAACTGCCTTGGGCCTTACTGGAGTCCACTCGGCCCCTCAACGAGGTCTCGG